>NC_064575.1:51622706-51925737 GCF_937001465.1 Orcinus orca
ATCTAGGAACTAGAAAATTTCCTGTTAGATTTAGTAATTACTTCTTATACTCTATTTACTGCATTGATTCATGAAAACCTCTCTCCTATAGGTGATGTCATCCATTACTTTATTGTGGTCATAACCTAGAAAATCCTGAGTGTATGGTCTCTCAATTCCAGTGACTTATTTTTCAGAAAGAAGGTGTTAGAAATTTCCCCTTAGGAAAACATCTGGTTCCTCTTTTTAAAGTAATACGAAAAGAGCATCACACGAAACAAGTTTGGAAAGGTGATGAGAGCATCACTGATGGTTTTGCTTTACCATTGCTCTTCAAGCCAGCATTTCTTCATCAGGGACACAGAATATGTGAGCCAGAAGCACTAATATATCATCTCTTTATTGCTGTTGATACAGTCTGACAATGAGCTATTATAGAGATTTGTGGGAAAACTGAGAACTAAATCCTAGCAAACAGGTAGGCCCTTCAAATGTTTGAGGTGTGAATCCTATACTGTAGTGAGAGTCTGAGACCTCAGTCCTTCTGCTTTAAGGGTGACTGCACTGGGTCTTGAATGCATGCATTACAGGAGACAGGATGAAAGGGCAGCTGGTATCTACCCCTGGCACAATGTACCCCCTCCTTCTTTGGGTCAGAGAAGAGGCTCCACTTTTGACCACACCCTCAGTGTCACAGCTGCACATTTTCTTTAGTTATCATAATTGGCACTTTCCCAGAGCCTCAAGTACTTAGCACCTCCTGGTGCAGAAGCAGGCTCAAGCTGATAGGAGGGTGGTATTGAGGCTGAGAGAGCAGTGGAGATGAATTAAAGCAAACGTGGAGATGAATTAAAGCAGTGGAGATGAATTAAAGCAGTGGAGATGAATTAAACCTCTCCCTGATAGAGGCAAGCTAGCCTCTATCAGGGAGAGGTCAGCAGTCAAAATCATCAAGTCCAAGGAGCAAGGTGAATGCTAGCTCACTTTGGAGGGTCTATATGCAAAGGGTCTAGTCCGGGGGGCCTGGGGTGATGTGTAGGAAAAGCCTTCTAGATATTAGCTTCTTAAGAAAATAAGTGGTGAGCAAATCTTAGATCAAGGAGGCCTTTCCAAATTCTGGGGGCAGATGTATTGTTCCTTGAAAAGCATCTTCTATGAACCAGATGAGGGATTCATAACGGAACCTGAACCTTAGATGACACAGCAAAAGTAAAGAGGGCTGTAGTTCCAATAAGGACTGGGGCAGGGTGGGGGGACATCTAGGAATCTGGGACTTTGGTCGAACAAAGACTCATCAGACAGTTTGGCTACAGGGTGATGGTTAGTTAGGCCTCTCACAACTCTGCTTTAAAGCACAGGCCAGATGTGACTAATTCTAAATCTTTCTGGAGCTGACCTGGCTGCTACTGTTTCATTGGCCATGGGTGTCGGGGAGGGGACAGCTTATAGGCACTGGTGTCTGCTCATCTAGAACAGCTGGAACAAAGCTGACTGACCTGAAACACAGGTCAAAGCTCATCAACTGTTACACACACAAACACACACACACACACACACACACACACACAAGCTATGGGCTAGAAAGGCTGCCCACTTATTAGTGGTGCAACATATGACCAAGGCATCAGCAAAGAATAGAAACCAGATTATCAGATTATTTAGGAATCAGGCATGAGAACTGACCCACACATAAGCCAAAAGACCTGTTGGGTTAATGGAACGCCAGAGGGTTCTTCTTTTGAAGCAAGGTCTATAGGCCTTATACCACCCGGTTATGAAGAGTCACATTTTGGCAGGGAAGTAACAGGGTGGAGTCTGAAAGAAACAACAAGAAGAGACTGAAAAGAAAAAATTAGGAAGTTCCATTCTTCTGGCTCAAAAAAAAATACCACTTGCATAGTTACAAAACCTGACTTGGCAACCATTCATGAGAAAAAAGACCTGGGGATTTTACTGGTAACAAGCTCAAAATGGGAGAGTTTGTGCAGTGTTGCAAAAAAAGCCAATGAAATCTTAAGTTGCATTAGTAAAGTATAGTGTCCAGATAAAGGGAGGCAATAAAGATAAAGACATAGAGAGACACATATAAATCAGTGTGAATCCAGAGAAAGACAATTAGGCTGTAGAAAAAGCTGGAAACCACGTTGCCTGATATGTGGTCAAAAGAACTGGTTGTGCTTGGCTGAAAGGGAAAAGACTGGGGAAGGAATGTAAGTGTCTTCCAACTCTTAAAGGATCGTCTGATGAAAAGAGTAGCCTTGAGGTTTGTTAACCCAGAGGGCAAACTGAGAACTAGATTTCAGCTCAATGAAAAGCAGACATTTTAAAGAATCAAACCTGTATGACAATTAAATTAAATACTTTCTGAAATCATGAGCTATCCATTACGAATATGTTCAAGTAGAGTTCGAATGGTCCTGTAAGGGAGCCTAATTCATGTGTGGAGGCTCGCAGAATAGAAGAAAGGGAGCTGCATTAGGTGGCCTCCATGATCCTTCCCAGCCCTATGAGTCCATAATTATTTTCTACCACCAGTGTTTCCATCTGAACACCCTCACTTCCCATTTCTTCCAGAGTTTGCTCCCACAATTTCTCCCACCATCTCTAGCATCTTGACTTTTTCTCCCTCCAAAGATGCTTTCCAATTTTTATTATTAAAGAATGGAAAAATATTCATTTGATCTTTTGTTTTTGCTTAGAGTGGAGTGCTATTATTGTTTTTACTTGTTCAGCACTATGTGTTTGGAAACAGCATCCTGATTTCTTTGGAGGACTACCCCTCCCTCACTCTTGGTTCATAAGATTAAAGTGGTGTTAACCCTTTAGCAGTGATCTATGACACTTGCCTGGTCTTCTAGTAGTTTGAACAGGATTATTTCAGGGATGGGCATGCGATTCAAGTTGTCCAATAAGTATCATTTCTAAGAATTTACTAGAACTGTTAGGAACCACTGGGACCACCTACCGGTTAATTATAAAACTGGAGTTGTCAGAAGCCAGCACATGTAAAGAGTCTACAAGAGAATAAATCCAGCACAGAAAAGTGGGTGTGCTGGGTGGAGAAAGAAAGAATATCTTAACCGATACTGTCAAATCTCTGGACGTCCCAGTTACACAAGCCAATAAAGTCCCTCTTTGGTTTTGATCTGTTTCTCGAAGCCAAAGTAGTCTGAACAATATGTCTGGGCTTTCAATTTCTTTCTGACTTCTGTCATTCATTCTGCTCACTCCATTGCATCCTGTCTAGGGCCCGTCACAATTCGGCCCTGCCCACCTCTCCAGCTTCCTCGCCACAGCTTTGACATTGCTGTGGACAACAGCGCTGGTACAGGAGGAGCAGGCTGGCACTGACCCACTCCTTCTGAAGTCTGATAACCTTGCAACATTTTTGCAAGGTATCTTCTTTACACTCCTAAATGCCTTTGTCTCTGACTCTTCCTTTCACATTGACCTGTTTCTTTCTATGGCAGCTTCATTTTTCTGTTCTTTAGATTAGAATCCTGGAACTCATCTAAGACATGTTTATTAAACACCTTCCATCTGGGCTAGATGCTGGTGATTCAACAGGGAAGTCAACGTTGACAGCCACTGCAAACTTGGGCTTACAGTCCAGGGTAGAATGCTAACAATACAGTTTACTCCAAATCACAACTTGGAGAGAATCCAAGCAGCTGCCTTTTTGAACCTTGGTTTTACACAATGTAGAAAAGCCAGACTCTTAACAGTCACATTTTCCCATTGTAGATATATGACACAAAATTCAAAAGGAACATAAGGATAGAGCGAAAATTCTCTTTGTAAACCTCTGCCCTTCAGTTCCCACAATGCCCCTCCCCCATGCAACTATTATTGTCAGTGTCTCATGTATCAAAGCAAAACAAGTTTGTGCACATACAAGCAAATGAATATCTATCCTGCCCACCCTCACCCCTTTTACAGAGTGGTAGTCTTTGCAACTTACATTTTTTTTTCAACAAAATACCTTGGAGAAATGCTATATCAGTACCCACAAAGGCACACTGTTCTTTTTAATGGATGCATAATATTCAACTGTACAGATACACCATGCATTACTTAAATAATCTTCTATTGACGTATCTTAGGTTGTTTCCAATATTATGCTCCTATAAACAAATTTGCAATGATTATCTGGGTTATATAGTATTTTGTGCAAATTGTGAATTATCTGTAGGATAAATTCCAAAAGTAGAATTGTTGGTCAAAGGATATGTCTACTTTCCACATTGATATCTATTGTCTAATTGTCCCCCAAAGTGATCACATAAATTAACAGTGTATCAACCATGGATGAGTGCCTGTTTTCCAACAACTCCTTGAGAAAGTCTGTTATTAAACATTTTGGTCTTTGCAAATCTAAGTGAAAATGCCATCTCATTTTCATTTTAACTTGCATATTTTATTGGGAGTGAGGCTGAGTATCAGTTTGCGTTTAAAATCCACTTGTATTTCCTTTTCTAGAACTACTTGTCATGTCCTTTGCCCATTTTTCTATTAGATTGTTGACCTGTTGATTGGTATAAGCTCTTTCTATTTTTTGGAAAGCAGACTTTTTTCTGCCATATGTGTTGCAATTTTTTTCTAGATTGCTATCTGACCTTTCATTTTGTTTATTTATTTTTTTGCTTTCTCTTGTTTATTTTGGCCAAGAACTTTGAATCTTCTTTTTCATCCTCAGTATATTACTAATTCTAAAATTTGTTTGTTCTTACTATTTCTAGATGGGAAAAGAGAATGGACAAATCATTCATACAAGTGGTTAATAGACACATAAAAAGTTCAACCTCACAAATTAAAACAATACAAATTAGATTTCATTTTTTTACTCTAGCAAATTAGGAAAGATAATTAGAGTGAAAACAGCATTGCTATATTCTGTTGGCAGGAGTGCAAATCAATTCAATACTTTGAAATGCAAATTCTCAGTAAGTAGCAAGAGCTTTAAATTAAAAAAAATTTTTATTCAGTAATGGCATATCTAGGAATTTATCTTATGGATATAACAACCAAGATGGGCACATTTAATATATAGAGATATACTTCTACTCAACACTGTTTTTTTTTTTTTATTTTATAAATTTATTTATTTATTTTTGGCTGTGTTGGGTCTTTGTTGCTGTGCATGGGCTTTCTCTAGTTGCGACCAGCGGGGGGCTACTCTTCATTGTGGTGCGTGGGCTTCTCATTGTGGTGGCTTCTCTTGTTGCGGAGCACGGGCTCTAGGTGCGCGGGCTTCTGTAGTTGTGGCTCGTGGGCTCTTGAGAGCAGGCTCAGTAGTTGTGGCGCACGGGCTTAGATGCTCCGCGGCATGTGGGATCTTCCCGGACCAGGGCTCGAACCCAGGTCTCCTGCATTGACAGGCGGATTCTTAACCACTACGCCACCAGGGAAGCCCTCAGCACTGTTTTAACAGGGGAAGAATTGAAAGAAATTTGAAATCTATTGTCCTACAAATAAATCACAGTGCATCCATACCAATAGAGACAACACAGCTAATGTAATAATAAAGTTTAAAGCTATTAAGGATGTAGAAAAATTCTCACACATATTATATTAAAGATGGGATACAGGGCTTCTCTGATGGCGCAGTGGTAGAGAGTCCGCCTGCCAATGCAGGGGACACGGGTTCGTGCCCCGGTCCGGGAAGATCCCACATGCCGCGGAGCGGCTGGGCCCGTGAGCCATGGCCGCTGAGCCTGCGCGTCCGGAGCCTGTGCTCTGCAACGGGAGAGGCCACAACAGTGAGAGGCCCGCGTATCGCAAAAAGAAAAAACAAAAAAAAAGATGGGATACAAAATTGCTTAGACAGTGAGATCACAACCACATAAAAATATATGAAAAACTGGAAAAAATATGTCAAAGCAGTGGTTGCTTGTATTTAGAGAGATTATGCATTTTTCTCCTTTTTACTTTTCTGTGATTTCTCAAATTTTATAATGTGCATATATTATATAATCTGATAAAAATCAAAATAAGCACATACAAAAGGAACGTACAGCTATTTCTAGGATTTACTCTTCATCTGTTTCTATGATAACCGATAGGCCTTCAGGGTTTTCTTTTCCACACTGGGATTATTGAAACAATCAATATTACTCAGCCTTGCTATCTCTACTCTCCTCCAATATTCTGTTAGATTACTCAGAAACACTGCCTATTATTACTGAAGACCCCAGGACAGCATTCCTATTTCATGACATTTAAATTACTCAGGCTAATACACCAGCCCTCTAAAATTTGGCCCCAGTCTACTTAAATCATCCAAGTGCATTTCCTACTACTCCCCAGGAATATCCTGCATCCTCGATAGAGTGGTCTCATCACTGTTTGTGCCACCCCACGCCCTTTCTTTGTTCGTTCTGTTCACTGTTCTTGTAACTGCCTTCCCCAGGCTCCCTTTGTGCCCAGATCTGATTCATCCTCAGGAGGTTTCTGTCTCCTCCGTGTTGACCTTCACCTCACCCTTGGCTGAACTCTCAGAGCATGCCCCTTCAATCACAGCCACAAAGTAATGCTTCACAGTTCTGCGACCATTTCTTGTGTGCTAATATTGACTCCCCAACTGTTCTGAAAGCTCTGTGAAGGCAGGTGATGCTAATCACAATCTTCTTGTCTCCTCCCACTTGGTTTCTACCCAGTGCTGAGCAGAGGGTAAGGCCTGGCCAACGCCTGAGGTGGCTGCAATGATGAGCATGTTCTTGGGCAAGGTCTTCTTTTCGCCTTTCCTCTGTTCTTGCCCGGAAGCCTCTCTTCTGAGGAGGGCCTGCCCAGTGGCAGAAGAAAATTAGCAGAAGCCCTAGTGGGGTTCCAACCCTGGCTACACATTATAAGCATTTGGGGAGCTTTAAAAATATGGCTGCTTGCAGGGAACTCTGCTCAAAACTCTGTAATGACCTATATGGAAAAGGAATCTAAAAAAGAGTGGATATATGTATATGTATAACTGATTCACTTTGCTGTACAGCAGAAACTAACACAACATTGTAAACCAATTATACTCCAATAAAAATTAATTTAAAAAATATATGGCTGCTTGCCCTCTGCCATCCCCTGCCCTACCCCTGAGGTTTAGAATTTAATTGATGTAAAGTGGGACCAGCAGTGATATGTTTTCTAAAGCTCCCTCACTGATTCTAATGGTTTCATTGAGTGCCACTTCTTTCAGGTCTCAGCTCTTTTGGCGTGCACCCATTCCAGCACTTTCCTGTCTTATTTCCAGGCAGGAAGTCAACCTAGAACTGGCCAGAGACGCCAAAGAGACTGACTTTAGATAAATCCTTTGGCATCAGCTATAGCCTTTGTTGTTTTTCAAAGGTGTTTACTTTTGAATTGACAGCTATCCACGTAGGGGCCTGCTCTGAAGGTTGCCTTGCCAGGGTTGCCTTTCAGTCTAGGCACCAAGATAAGCTAACGGATAGACAGACCAGCACTAGGGTTAAAATAAACTCAGATCCCCTCAAACAAAACACTGTTGTTATAGAGTATAGCAAGTCAACTGAAGCAGTTTGTTTCATGTGGAAATACAATACATAATTTGTGTGACAGAGCTAGAACAAAATGTTAAAGAGAATATATATGTACAAAGAGGAAAATCTCGACAGTTATCAACCATTATAAAAATCCTACTAATGTATTAGTACATAACTCCCTTATTTATATAATAACAAAACAATGGCAGCAATAATAAATTTTTAGCACTAACTATGCACCAGGTACCCATTCTAAAGGTTTTATTTGGAATATTTAGTTTAATCTGACAACTCTACAAGATAGGTACTGTTATTACCCTCATATCATAGATGAGGCAGTTGAGGAAATGAATTACTAAAGATTTTGCTAGCTGGTAAGTGGCAGAGCCAGGATTAGAAAACGTTCCGAGCTTCTGTTCTTAACTTTGTAGGACAAATTCCTATTTCAATGGAAAATGAAGTTTTTTTGGTTGTTGTTGTTTTTGTTTTGTTTTTACCATCCAAGGTTTCTCAAATATCTGAATACACATTAAATACCTTCCATTATTTTTACTTTCATGATTTTCAAAATTCTTCCAAAGCGTACTATACACATCACTGTTTCCTTAGACAGAGAGCACTGAACACAATTTAACCTTTTCTTGAAGACTCCATGTTAGGATCACAGACTTTGAGGATGCTAGATGGAACCTGATTCTCTCAGTCTTTTTAAGGTTTTGCCTAGTTAGGTCCCTCAGACTTCACTGGGCTGGACAATTACTGCAGACACCTTTCCCTCAGCCCCAACTAAAGGTACCTGCGCTGCTCATGGGCACTGCTGAGGTGTCAGCCCCAGACAGCTGTGTTCTGTTCTCCGCAGGCCCTGCAGTTCCTCAGCCACACCTGATAACACAGAGTGGACTCCTGTCCTAAAGCAGCCATGCTCTAGGCTGGCCAGCAGTCTACAGCATGGACCAGTGGAAAAAGTTTAGCCACAACTGGGTGGTGTGCTTCGGATTCTCCCTTTGGGGAATTTGAGCTGGGAGTTACTGGTGAACAGTGGGAGCTAGAAACATGTACACAGAGAGCCAATGGGGTAGAATAAGCCAAAGTTATGAGGAAGCAAGTCTGATGCTAAGCACAAGCTGTGAGGTAGAAAAGAGGTAGAGAGCAGGAATCACCAACTCCGACCTTCAGCAGCGGGGGTGGGCTATGCAAATGAGAGAAGGGGGCGTGGTGAAGGTAGCCCGGGCTTGGCAAAGATTCGGGTGACGGCCAAGTTCATGCCCCACCCTAAGACTTTGGAACTCTAAACGTGAAGGCACCACACCGGCCAAACAGAATGAGTCTGCAGGTTGCAATAGGTCAAGAGCTGGCAGCTTATAAATTCCTAAGAGGGGTTGAGGAAGTGGGTCAGGGGAGACAGAGAAGACGCAAGACACTGCTAAGCGCAGCCAGAGGGGAGAGCTGAGGCCGTAAATAACTGATCACTGAGGTGACGACGTGCGATGTTGAAGTCCTGGGGTAACCTTGGATTCTCCATGGCATCCTAGTCCCAGTCTTCCTGAGGTCTGGCGCTGCTACAGCGCCTGGTCTTCCAGAGGTTTGGTGATTTGGCCGTTGGTGGTTCCCACGAGGCCCTGAGGGGTTGAGATCCTTGTTTTCTTCATTCCTTACAACTCCTTCCCCTAATATTAGATGTAACTTGAGCTGTTCCTCGGAACTAGAAAAGCCTGATGAAAACACTCTGCGTGGCCCCAGATTGCTCCTTTTTCCCCGTTTGGAATTATTGTTCTCCTATTTACAGTTTTTCTATTTCCTCCTTGGCTGCTAGGCCGTCAACTCACTTTATTGCTGCAGTGTGCCAGCTTCTACTAGCCATTCTCTCTTCGTTATTAAGGCTACTCATAGAGTTAGACATGAAATCTGGAAGCTTGGTGGAATTAAAACAAATTTAAAGTAAACAGGTAATTAAAGAGGGGTGCATTTTATATTATGTGAATTATATCTTAATAAAGCTGTTATAAGAAATTAAATAAGCAATGAAAGACTTTTAGTGTCACGTGAACTTTAGTAGATAGTATTTTCGAAATGTAATTTGACTGTTCAGATGCCTTTCTTGTTTACTTTTGGCTCTAGTCCAATCAGTGAATGGCTTATTAAAGTATCCCTTGATTCTCAGGAACCAAAACATACAAGGAAAGGAAAGGAGACTTATTTTAAGACATTATTCAGAACCCAACTGAAGGAAGTATGCATGGTCAGAGAGCTTCTCTCTCATTCTCTTTCTCTTTCCCTTTCTCCTTCTAGCTACTTGGTTCCCTAATCTCTTTGTCCTGTTTCACATCTGCTCCACCTTCTTCTCTGCAAATTAGTTATTCTGCTTCTCTGTAGAGTTTTTACTTTCTTTTCCTTCATAACACTGGCTTTGGGCTGTCATGCTGTCGATTTTGGCAATGCATGACCTTGCATCATGACCTTGCGTCTTCAATGCCAGCACCCTCCAATTCAGCCTTCCTGTCTCTGAAAATCTGATCGACTCAGTTTGGGCCAAGTATCTGTCCCTGGTCAAATTAGCTGGTCAGAGAGCAACAGGCTCTCTGAGGAGACTTTGGCAGGGGGGAAATGATTGGCATTTCAGCCAGAGTGAAATTTCTATATTTCTGAACTCTGATAGGTGATGTGTTATTACATATTTATGTTTCCTCTTTGTATTCTCCATTCAGTGCTTAGAGTCCTGCTAACAATAAACAAATTGTTGATGATATTACTTCACTATCTGGAGTTAGATGATCTAGCCTAGTCAAAAGTCACTATCTTGGTTTTCCTTCACGTATAAATACAAAATATATTAAAGGCAATTCTTCCCTTCAATGCTTGCCTGTCATCTCTCAGGATCCTATTACTGGATTATCTTTGTAAAACTTTAGTTCATGTTAAACGAAACATAAGGAAAATTTAATTTTTAACAACGTAGCTAAAAGTTGTTGTTGATGTTTCTGTGAAAAAACACTTTAAACTCCACATTGCATCTACAAGGAGATGCTTTCCTGACCCAAAAGTTGTCACAAATGTAGGGGTGATTTGACAATTTGTCTAAAATCACTACTTTTGAAATCATGTTTCCTTCTTTTCACAAAAGTATGAAATGATTACAAGTCAATCATGGGTGAAAGAGTTTACTACTGGTTTTTCAAAAGATGCCAAGTGTTGGAGGAAATTTTTCTCCCTGGCCAAGACAAGAACAGTTTCATTTTAAAAACAATCAAATGCAAATGAAATGTTCCTCCATTTTTACTCTAGCATTTGAATGATACTAAACAGTTTTCAAGCACTTTCTTATGCATGATTGAACTTAATACTCAAAACAGCATTCTGAGGGTTGGTAGTATCATTTTGTAGCTGGGAAACAGGCTCAGGCAGGTTACAGGACTTGTCTAAAGTCACAGTGCTATGTGCTCCAGATACAAACTGGTCATTTTACTCTAAATCTTGTGGGTTTTGAATGGCACTTTGCTGTCCCTTTATTTTGTCCCTAAGAATTTGGGGGGTGGGGGGCCATGGGGTGGCATCAGTTAAGTGCTGTATCTAAGTGTTTCAAAATCCACAAATTCTCAGTATAATCCAGATTTGTTTTTCTAACTCCAAGGCCCATGCACTTGATGACATAACAAAACTACCACCTAATTATGATAAATGGAAAGTGATAGTCTGGGGGTTACCACTTAAGACAATGTTTGACCCCGTCCCTCACAGTTGAAATCACATATGCTATTTCATTCAGTGAATCCCTTTCTAATTTTGTCAGAGATGTAACCCTCATTCTTGAGATTAAAATAAAATGTAAATCTCTAACGAAACCATTCACGGAGGGACTAACTCTCAGTGCTATCCCAAGAGCAAATTAGTCCCCTAAGTGAGACAGTGATTGTGTGGTTAGGATGCTAGCCTACTTAAAAGAAGAAAGGTTTTTAAGGCGATACATGCATTTGCTATTTATATTTAAATTGATCCTACTAACTACCCAAAGTGTTATTCGATCATTAGAGTAGGCAAAGCTTAGAAAACCCTCCTCAGCAGTTCAAGTTACTCTAGGTATAGGAAAATAACACAACGATTTGGCTTTTAAAAATAGTCCCTGATTCACATTTTTCATGAATTTAGATTTGTTTTTCCTTCTACAAAGTCTAAAATGAGCAAGATTTTGTGGGGTTAATTATTATACAAGAGGCAGACATTAGATTGGAATTTAGGTCCTCTGTGTGCACTATTCACTAAATTTCATTTCTTAATATTGCATTTGGTGCTTATAACAGGATTCTCAAGACTGTGCCAAGCAGAGGAATTCTAATAGTTCTTGTGGTCTAAAGTGCACAATCAAGAAATAATCCACATGGAATAAAATACTAAGAAGATGCCAATACATCAGTTATTTCTATTTCTAGTTCTTACTTCTTTATGTTGACTGTATTCCTAATTTCTTTGCTTAAAGGCACTTAGGATCACTTTGGGAAGAAAAATCATCCAGACATTTAGGAAACATTTTAGGGGAAAGGAAAGCAAGTGCAACTGATAGAAAGGAATGAAGGTGTGAGGGTTGCAGTTCAGAACAGAGAGGAAAAGTTCGAGCTAAACATAGGGAAACGGCAGCATTAGACTTCTCTTAAGAGTAAAAGAAGGTGGGTGTTAGGAAGAAACAGAAAAGTTATTTTAAAAAGCCCACAAGATTTAAGAACTACGAATATAAAGAGAAGCAGAGATTCCCCTTTTCATATATGAGTTTGTGAAAATGTGAATTAGAGTAAAATGTGTGAAGCTAAATAATAGAATTATATATTTTAAGGGAGGATTTTATTCCTGTGTGTGTGTGTGTAGATGTAATCTCTGATAATGTGGTTCTAGCACTTTACTCATATTCTCAATTTTGCATTTTTCCATCACAACTGGATAAAAAATTAATCAGTTGAAGTCTAAAAAGCATCTGAGGAGGCTGAAGATTTGCTCCTTTCTGACTGTCATGGTTGTATTAAATTTATAAGACCAATGCTTCTTATTCCTATTATCAACACTTTTATCTATATTTTATACTCTTTTAATAAAGGCAAAATGCACTAAACTATTCAAATATTTGTCCAAACAGTGTAAGGCAGACTGTTGCCTACCAGCCAACTTCCCTCTCCGACCTTAAATAATCATTTGTTAGCTGGAACACAAAGAATCCAAGTTCAGCACATGGAGGAAACTTAGGAGCATCATCTAATATATGACTGTGGATTGAAGTCAAGAAAGTCAGGTAGGGCTTCCCTGGTGGCGCAGTGGTTGGGAGTCCGCCTGCTGATGCAGGGGACACGGGTTCGTGCCCCGGTCCGGGAAGATCCCACATGCCGCGGAGCGGCTGGGCCCGTGAGCCATGGCCGCTGAGCCTGCGCGTCCGGAGCCTGTGCTCCGCAACGGGAGAGGCCACAGCAGTGAGAGGCCCGCGTACCGCAAAAAAAAAAAAAAAAAAAAGAAAGTCAAGTACACGGAAGGCCTAATGTTGAAATCATTTTTTCAGAAATACTTGCAATGTATTTGGATGTATATTGGTAAGAAAGACAAGAGATTAGATAGGAGGATTTTTTTTTTTTTTAAGTAAAGGGAAAAGACAGAAATTTAGCTATCCTGAAAAGGCAAATGTTTTAGTAAAGGTTCAAAGGATTTTGTGCATTTTGGTCATCATCTCCATCAGGCTAAGTGCCTTGGACTTGGAAAGTCCTGAGTGACCCTGGCCAAGTTCTCTCCCTTCAATGGGCTTCATTTTCCACACCTGATAAATGGGAAATTATTCCTTACTGTATTGATGTAAAGATCTCTAGGTAAAATACACGAAGCGCTCATGCAGTGACTGTCACTTAGGTACTTAATAAGTGGTGGCAAGCTTTTGTTAGATGGGTATTCTAAAGAATAATGACTTCTGATGACCACAGACTGCTCTTCACTGTTATAGTTAGCAGAAGGCTACTCCAGCTGGCATTAGGGAGGAAGGCTACACCAACAGCAGCAGGAATCACTCCATGGTTTGTTTAGGTCTCCCAAGCCTGGTTTAGGGGTAGTGTTTTACAAAGACAGGAATCCTATGGTAATAATATTTTCAGGACACTTTCCCTTCACCACCCTCTGCAATGGTTCTTGAATTCATCCTCTTCCTTTCCTTCCTACTGCCATTGCCCATATTTATGCTCATGCTATTTAGCCACAACCATGGCAAAATCTTCTAAGTAATCCCCATCACTAATTTCTTCCCCCGATACCTGGCCTCTAGTCACATCCTTATAAAACATTTATAGTAATCACTTGCCCCTTAAGAACCTGTGGTAGCTCCCCAGTGCTTACAGAAGAAGGTCCGTCCTCTCTGCTGTTTTATGCAGCCTTCCACAGTGAGGCCCCAGCCCACCTCTGAAGCCCTATCACCTTACACCCAAGTCTCTAAAACCCTATCCTACCACCACCAGAAAAGTGAGATGTTTCAAGAGTAAATCCTATACTTTATAACTTCTGAATCTTTGCTTTTTCTGTTTTCTTAGTCTCGAATGTCCTTTTCATGGGGGAAATTCCAATCATCTTTCAAGGTTCAGCTCAAACCTTATATCCTCCAATTAGTACATCAAGCTGAAATGAGTTCCTTTTTTCACGGCTCCTATCATGTACCGATTTTTAAGTCCTATAATATGCTATATATTGTGATTATGAATTTCTGTTTTCCTTCTAGACAGTAAGCTCCTAAGGGCAGAGAATTTTCTTATTCATTTTTGTAAAATGTTTTTCCTGGAAACCACTGAAAATGAGCATTTTAATAAAATTCTTCTTGGTAAGTGACCAAAGACCTGTAATGGCCAAACTCAGTGGAGGCTCTTCAGTTTTATCTCATTTGAACTCTTACGATATTTGAACTGTTCATGCCATTCTCCCTTCAACCTCTTTATTCCCTTGATTTTGGAAGCACCACTCTGTCCTGATGTTGGATTTTTTCATAGATTTCTACACTGGCTCCTTTACTATTCAGTATTCTTCAGGGCTCTAATCCTTAACCCTTCTCTCTTCTTACTTCATGCTCTACCGAGGAAGCTGCCCATACTTTCTCAAAGATTCAACTACTAAGTATGTATCTAGCTAGAAGCTTTTGTTCATCTGTAAGAGAGATCCCCAAAATAGTGGCTTAAACAAGATAGAAGTCTGGACGTGGGCAGTCCAGGGCTGGTTGGAAGTTTCACGGTGTCAACAGGGACCCAATTTCTTTTCTTTGAGGATGTTATGGTATCCTCAAAATCCTCAAAATCCTGTTTGAGGATTTTATTTGCAAGATACAAGGTAGTCTAAGTTGACTGACAGATCTCCAGCTATCATGTTTGTGTTATAGGCAGCAGGAAGGAGGAGGGAGGGAGATAGACACCTGCCACCCTCTCACCCCTGACCCCTGTGCTTTTAAGGAGACTTCCCGGAAGTCCCACAGAACAGTTCTATGAGAATTTAGCCACAAAACCACAACTATATATCACATATATATTTCATATATATATATATAGATAGATTTCAGGCAACACTATGTCTAGTTAAAAAAGGAGCTTCTGGAAAAATGACCATTTTTCAACCAACATGGTAAAAATTCATCTGGACAGGAATCATCAGAGAATGTTCAATCGGACTTCCCTGGTGGTACAGTGGTTAAGAATCCACCTGCCAATACAGGGGACATGGGTTTGAGCCCTCGTCGGGGAAGATCCCACATGCCGCGGAGCAACTAAGCCCGTGCGCCACAACTACTGAGCCTGCGTGCCACAACTACTGAAGCCCGCAAGCCTCGAGCCCCTGCTCCGCAGCAAGAGAAGCCACTGCAATGAGAAGCCTGTGCACCACAATGAAGAGTAGCCCCCGCTCGCTGCAACTAGAGAAAGCCCGCGCACAGCAATGAAGACCCAACGCAGCCAAAATTTAATTAATTAATTAATTAAAAAAAAAAAGAGAATGCTCAATCCAGGGAGGGATATTTGCCGCAGAGCTGAACATTTATATGGTAATAAAGTATTTCCCCACGGATTGCTTATTGGTCAAAAAGGGAAACAGTAACTGTACAATGGAGTAACCAGACAACACCCTGACCAGGTGATCAAGATGAATATAACCAATGAGGAGCAGGCAGACATCATGTGGCCTCCAGATGTGACCCTGTGAAGGACATGACATTGCCTATGTGGTATTCCAGCTGGAAATGCATAGCCTGAATCGAATCATGAGCAAGCACCAGACAAACCAAAACTAAGGAACAGTCCATAAAAGAACTGACCTGTACTTTTTAATAATGTCAGTGTCATGAAAGATAATGGAAAACTGATGAATGTTTCCCCATTAAAGGAGACTAAAGAGACAGCAACCAAATACAATACGTGATCCTGGACTGGATCCTGGACTGGAGGAAAGCAAGATGCTCTAAAGGGCATTATTGAGACATTTGACTAAACTGGTAGAGGTACTTCAGAGAGAGAAAGGACAAGACCTGATGACTAGTCTTGAATCTGTTTTCTCCTTTCTATTCCCAGAGTCACTGTCTTAGTTCAGTTTCTCAGCATTTCTCCCCTCAGCCTATTTCTAGAATCTTCCAAGTAATATCACAAAGTCCAATGTCTTTCCCTTCCAATCTGTCCTCCATATTGTCACCAGAGTGATTTTTTTAAAGCACAAATCTGATTATGCCAAATTCCCTGTCTTAGTCCATTTGGACTGCTATAACAAAAATGCCATAAACTTGATGGCTTTTAAGCAACAAACATTTATATCTCATCATTCTAGAGGCTGGGAAGTCTAAGATCATAGTGCTCGCAGATTTGGTGTCTGGTAAGAGCTTGTTGTCTCATTAAGGGCTGCCTTTTCCCTGTAACCTTACATGGAGGAAGGGGCAAGGGTACTTTCTTGGCTTCTTTTATAAAGGTGATAATCCCATTTATGAGGACTCAAACCACATGGCCTAATCATCTCCCAAAGTCTCCACCTCCTAATACCATCCTCTTGGGGGTTGGGATTTCAACACATGGATTTGGAGACGGCACAATGCTTCAATCCATAGCACTCTTAATTAGAAATCATCTGTGCGGGACTTCCCTGGTGGCACAGTGGTTGGGAGTCTGCCTGCCGGTGCAGGCGACACGGGTTCGTGCCCCGGTCCGGGAGGATCCCACATGCCTCGGAGCGGCTGGGCCCGTGAGCCATGGCCACTGAGCCTGCGCGTCCGGAGCCTGTGCTCCGCGGTGGGAGAGGCCACAGCAGTGAGAGGCCTGCGTACCACAAAAAAAAAAAAAAAAAAAAAAAAAGAATCTGCCTGCCAATGCAGGGGACACGGGTTCGAGCTCTGGTCCGGGAAGATCCCACATGCCGCAGAGCAACTAAGCCCGCACGCCGCAACTACTGAGCCTGTGCTCTAGAGCCCGCGAACCACAGCTACTGAGCCCACACGCCACAATTACTGAAGACCGTGTGCCTAGAGCCTGTGCTCCGCGACAAGAGAAGCCACTGAAATGAGCAGCGTGTGCACCTCAATTAAGAGCAGCCCCCCGCTCGCCACAACTGGAGAAAGCCTGAGAGCAGCAATGAAGACCCAACGCAGCCAAAAGTAAATTAATTAATTAAAAAAAAATCATCTGTGGTCTAATCCTAGCCATTTAAGATCCTTCTCTACATGGATTCAGAGTTCCTTATGGGGCATTTCCTTCCTGCACTCCCATCTCAAATGGTTCCAGTTCTTGAATGTTCCCTCCACCTTTCGTAGTCATGACACAATGCCCAGGATGACATAATGAGGACAAGAAGGGGATGTAGCAAGCCAGTAAGATAGGGAGTTATTTTAAAGCTTTTACCTAATTTAAAATATAGGCTGGACTACCATGTGAAATGACTCCATTAAAATTTTTTAAGGAGTTAATTTTTCAAAGAAATAAGTAAGTGTCTACTGTTTATGCCAACTCAAAGGAAAGGGCAAATGAAGATGGGCTTATTGGCTGACTTCCACCCTAAAATTTCCTGTGAGCTATTAAATGTGGCCAGCCAAGGATCTTATTATCTTAATCAGAATTATTCTATCAACAGGCCTTTTTCTCTGTCACAGCTGGTGCTGAGAGCCGTATGTCATAAAACTCCCGTACTCCCAAAGTTTAGAAGCTTTGCTGAAACGAAAATATATCACGGTTGTTGAATCAAGTGACCTATGGAGTTCCCAAAAGAATTGTCCTTTATATTTTATAGTTATATAGTGAAAACTCATGATTTTTCTTACCCATGTGGCTTTTCTCCCATTTCCCATCTGTTTACTCCCTATAATTTTTCCAAAATATTATTCCATCAATCTGTTCAATAAAAAAAGATTGTTTACCTCACTTGCTCTCAGGAATAAGAAAGCATCACCAGAATTGCATTTAGTGAGGAGTGATATAATTCTTTTTCTCTGGACTTGTCAAATAAGATTACCAGCACACAAATACCCATCTAGCATTCAATACAGAAGATCCAGCTATTATATATTAGTATCTATTCCATAGATCTGTATCTATACCCAAGCTTACATTTTAAGGCATTAGTTTTAACCGTTGTCAAGCATTCCCTTAAAAGTCAAGTCTGTATTAATATAATGAACAGTGAGAGAGGATTAGGAGTATAATTGTGAATTGCTTGAGTGAAGATTATTCATTCTGCACCATGTATTCTGTCAAGTGGAATTTTAATTTGTGACCAAACACCATGTTCATTTCCATAAAGGAGAGGTGGTCTATAGAGCTCCTGATAGATTTGTATTTCAAAGGTATGCTGTTACATCATTTTATACCTAATCTATGAATTTGGCATGTCTATTTCTAGTTTGCTCTGTGAATTTAAAAAGTTACTTACCTTGTATTCTTGGAGTAAGGGAAGTAATATATTATTTGTGACAGCAACAATTTCTAAGCTATGGATCCATTTAATATAAGTTATTATACTTAGACTCTAAAATCATCCAAGATTTACAATTAGATTCCAGGAAATTGATGGAGAGAATCTGAGTTACTCTGCTGATTCATCAATGTCCATGTAAGTTTCCAAAGCATTGCCAAAAATCTTACATGTTTAACACTCCTAAATACAATAGATTAGTGATCACTCTTTTAAAAGAGCAGATAATAACTTCTTTACCCATCTCACAGGATTGTGAGAATCTTATGAAAAAAAATAAAGTGTTATTCTACTATTAATTACTATTATTAAAAATAACAGTTTCTTAAGTTGCAGATATGATCAGAGAAACATAACTCTTGAGAAACCACCTAATATTATTTTCTGATAAAAAGTAGACAGAGGAAGAGTAAGTTCCACAGCCTGGTCTCATTATTTATTGCCTGTGAAATCAACAGAGCTTGGAAACCTGTCTTGGGGTGAGCCTTCTAGGACCTGGACTTGACCTGGATTATGCCTCCCCCTTTGCCTATTGAAAATATCTATTGTAGTATCTTTTACTAAAACCTTATTTTTCCCATTCTCTGAAACAGTCAACAACCACAACACACTCAGCATGGGGTGGGGTAGAGTCCTATGTCCAGGAAGGCTGGCATTCATTCTGATTGATCAGAACCTGTCTTAGACACCCTATGGGGTAGACGCAATTTATTATCACCATCATTATCATCATCACCATCATCGTCCCTATTTGAAAATTAGGGAATTGAGAGGTTAAATAACATTCCCAAGGTCATATAGCTAGTAAGTGCTAGAGCCAGTATTTGTATTCAGACAGTCTGTCTCCAGGATCTGTGCTCTTAACCTTGACACTACTGACAAGTAGCTGAGTGCAAGGGCCTGTGGAAAAGAGTCATATCCAGGATGTGCAGGGGAATCGGATGCATGGAGAGGGTTCAAAGAGGAGACGGCAGAATCCCAGAGGTAACTCTGTCTGCCCTACCCCTAGAAAAGATCTGGATGGAATATCTGTAACTAAATATTATACATTCAAGGAGCATTTGAACTGGATGGGAACTTGAGAAAACAGATGGATGCCTTCCTTTTACAGATGAAGAAAATGCAGTACCAGAGAGTTTGCATGAGGTACCTAGGGACATTAATTCAATTAATCATTTATTTAGTCAAATACCGTGCTACGTGCCCAAGAATTAAAGATAGCAGGTCACGTTGCCTGCCTTTGAGAAAGTTATATTTTAGTCAGTAAACCATGTATGGTAAACCAAAATTATGAAACAGCAAAAAATACTCTAAAAGAGACTGAGCAAAGTGTATAAGCACCCAGAGACTCTCCCTAGGGGTATCCTTGAAGGCTTCCGAGAGGAAGTAGCACCTGAGCTGAGTTTTGAAAGATGAGTAGGAGTTTCCCAGATGGAGAATGAAAAGAAGGTCATTTCATGCAGTCCAGCTGATTGGTGGTAAAGTGCAAACTGACACTCCCATATCCTCACTCAGTCCAGCCCTCATCCTTCCATACCACCAGGGAAAGAAATCCCCAGTCTTGGGAAGCATTCTTGACAGGACTGTTCTAGAGATCACGGGAGAATACAAGCCAGGAAAATACACAAAATCGGTGGTAACTGTTAACATTTTAAATCATTTCTTCTCTCCTAATCCAAGGGTTTCACATCTCTTACTACTGACTTCATTATACCTTGCAGCTATATGTAAATTACATGTAGAGGATACTTTAATGTATCTGCTTTCTCCCTATTTCAAAAAGGCAGAGATAATTTACTATACAACTTTCTCAAATTACTCTTAGGATTTTTTGCTTAAAGAATTCATGAGGAAAATTGTTTTATTACTATTGCTATGCTTCGTATATGGCGGTGAGAGTAACCATTAGTTTTCAATTCCAGTCTCTGTTTGGCAAACCATTTACTAACACTTCCGTCTAAGAATGATCATATATCTTGTTTTCTGCTTAGGATCCTAATTCTCTTACAAGAGTAAGACTGGCCCTGGCTTTCAGGATTCAGTCTTCCTGATCTTGAATATTTGCAAAAATTTATGTAAAATCCATAGACTTTATTATTTTTTAATTCAATGACATTTTTCTTCCAAGTTTTTTTCCCTTCAAATTAAAATATTAACTACATTGGTTAACTGTGCTCAGATTATATGCGTTAAGGTTAGGTGCTGAACAAGGGCTCCTGGAAAGAGGGGGAATTGGGAATAAAGTCCAGCATGAGCCTTGTCAGGTTCAAGAAATGAAGACTTTTCCTGACTAGCACGTAGGTGCCTATTAGGCTAGCAGACTTTTTGGTTATTCAAACATAGATTTGGTCTTCCATGAGAAATTAGGAGGACTTAGAATCCCCAGTTCAACTTTGCCCTTTTAGAAAGATTATCACTCATGGTTGAGTTCTAATTACACCATTAGATTAGCTTTGACCACAGGATAGACCAGGACTTGAATTCAGTCTGACTCTAGAACCCTTGCTTATGTCCATCAAGATGTGTTGATGCCACTGTGCAACTCTGCCTCTAATAAAAGTAGTGTCAAGTCACATCATAGCATCGGTGCCTGAAGTTCCTGTGCCTGCAGGCTGTCAACCCCCAATACCCTCTCACCCCAAGGCCCCACCAAGTAAAGAACCCTCCTTTCCTTGGCTATTTTGGGCAATTTGCTAAGGTAGGGGAAGAGGCATGGAAGTGCTCACACACTTGTTGATTGGCAGCATCCAGTCTTTTCCTTCTCTTCTGTTCCTGTTCCCTTCATCAACACTTACTGTCTGGGAAGGTGCTTGAAGGGGCCTCATTATTGCCACAGGCAATGGTGTCCTTCCAAAGAGGGTTATAATAAGCAGCAAATACTTATAAAGCACTCACCATGTTCCAGGTACTGTTCTAAGGGCGTGACACATAAAACTCCTTTGATCCTTTAAACAGCCCTGTGAGGCAGATACTATATTATCCCTCCATTTTATAGATGAGAAAACTAAGACACAGAAAGATTAAGTAACTTGCCCAATAAGGTAATAATGAACTAGTCTGACGGCAGTGCCCATCGTCTTAAGCCCACTGCTTGTACTAATGCCTCAAGACACACTCCTGATGCTTCTAACAATTGAGGTAAAAGAAAGGCTCTGGGTTCCTTTCAGGAGTGATAAGAAGGGCCTGCTCCCTACTGGGGCTACACTCAGTCCTCTCAACTCTAGGGTATCATATGTGCTCAGATTCTCTCAAGCCCTTTAATGTGAACAGCCCCTTGGTTTTCTTGAGTAAATGCTTCCTAAAGAATATTCATGTTTTCATAAGCACAGGCAATGGTTTACCTGCACTTAAGGGTCAGTTTCCTACAGAGAAAACTTTTTTTTAAATTGTTTTACAATGTTGAGTTAGTTTCTACTGTACAGTGAAGTGAATCAGCCATATGTATACATATATTCCCTCTTTTTTGGATTTCCTTCCCATTTAGGTCACCACAGAGCACTAAGCTATACAGCAGGTTCTCATTAGTTATCTATTTTATACATATTAGTGTATATATGTAAATCCCCATCTCCCAATTCATCCCACTCCCCCTTTCCCCCCTTGGTGTCCATACATTTGTTCTCTATATCGGTGTCTCTATTTCTACCTTGCAAACAGGTTCATCTGTACCATTTTTCTAGATTCCACACATATGCGTTAATATACTACATTTGTTTTTCTCTTTCTGACTTACTTCACTTTGTATGACTGTCTCTAGGTCCATCCACGTCTCTATAAATGACCCAATTTTGTTCCTTTTTGTGGCTGAGTAATATTCCTTTGTATATGTACCACATCTTCTTTAACCATTCATCTGCCAATGGACACGTAGGTTGCTTCCATGCATGACCTGGCTGTTGTAAATAGTGCTGCAGTGAATATTGGGTGCATGTGTCTTTTTGAATTACGGTTTTCTCTGGGTATATGCCCAGTAGTGGGATTGCTGGGTCATATGGTAGCTCTATTTTTAGTTTTTGAAGGAACCTCCATACTGTTCTCCATAGTGGCTGTATCAATTTACACTCCCACCAACAGTGCAAGAGGGTTCCCTTTTCTCCACACCCTCTCCGGCATGTATTTTTTGTAGATTTCTTGGTGATGGCCATTCTGACCAGTGTGAGGTGATTCCTCATTGGAGTTTTGATTTGCATTTCTCTAATAATTGGTGATGTTGGGCATCTTTTCATGTGTCTCTTGGTCACTACAGAGAAAACTTGGAAGCAGACACAAGTCTGTAACGACACAGCTTCCTACTGCACACGTTATTTTATGCTTGTTTATTCATATTTTTCCCCCAGCAAATATTTAGTGAGCAGCTGCTCTGTATTCACTGATATGGTGATAAGCCAAACAGTCCAGATTCTTGTCTTTACGAAAGTCATGTTTTTTAAACAGCAGTTATGCTCCTTGGAGTCATGTTTCAACCATTTCCATGTGAGAAGCGGTTCCACACTCCACATTTGAGTAATTAAATGGCCCCCTGGCCAGTTTCATGTGGCTGCACCCTGTGCAATTCCACAGGGGCCCATGCTTAGAAGGGGTGTTTGTTTTAGTGCTCTGCTGTCACCATTTTGGAATTTTTACAAATTTATGAACAAGGGTCTTGCATTTTCACCTTGCACTGGGCCCCACACATTATACAGCTGGTCCTGACTGGCCCTTATAGATGTCCTTGCTCATAAGACTGAAAACTGCTTGCAGTCTTGAAATGGCTATTTTTCCACTCACATTTCAGAAATCTCTGGGTCAAGTTTTTAATCAAAAATCAGACTCAATGTCCCAAGATGATGGCCATTGGGTTCCTTCCCCATCTCACTCCAAGAATCATTGTGCCTTTGTTGTACATCACTTGGCTCCTGTAACTCTGAAAACAAAGATCAGTCGAAGACTTGAACTTGCACTGGGGTACGAACAAGCAAATAAGGTTAAACTTAAGGAATTGCACCTCTCCCCAAACTATTGACTTGATCTCTTTTTGGCTCCCCACTTGCAATGCATTTACTTTTTCTCCCTCCCATGTCTTAGTGATGAGAGGAGTGAGCTGTTTGCCTTTGGACACCACGTGGGGCCAAAGGGATGTGGCAGAACTGGAAATAGGAATCCCTATTGACCCTGCTTTTGGCTAGACTGCAATGTAGGCACTTGGACTCTAGAGTCTTCCATGACCCTTATTCCCCCTCAGTGTCCATGACCCATTTGCTCTTTTCCCTTTTTTTAAAACCTGCCCTGTGGGAAAGTGGAAAAGAGATACTATCAACTACTTTTTATCAAAATGCAAATGACTGATAAGACTTAATGTGTATCTCTCCTCATGATATTTCAAGTTTAACTTAGTGCAAAACCCATTTGATTACACTCAAGGCTGAAGAGCTGATAGGAGAATTCAAGTTCAGTCAGGAGGGCCCTGGGGCTCTGTGGGGAAGAATGTAGAGGAGATGAGAAAGGAAGAGAGGAGAAATCTTTCCCCTGCTCCTGACTCTCATTCAGGAGTAGTCCTGAAAGATCATTCCTGCCTCGAATAAAATGGAATTGCCCTGTGCTTTCGAATACGGAAGCTGTAGGCCAAGTAGAAAAGGTAAACTGAAAACCAGGTCATAGACCTCAAAGCCCAAAGAAATAAGTAAAAGTTTCCAATGGTAACTGGGGCATAAACACCTTTGTGAATTGGAATGGAAGGAGATTCGTCCTGCTGGTGCCCCAGTTAACACGCTTGTAATTGTCTGTTCTGACTCAGACTGTTCTCAAAGTGGAAGCAAGTCTATCCACAGACCTTTCTTTTTCCTGATTGTCCGTCTTCCTTACCTATGAGCCTCCTTTGTTGCTGGCAGATAAATTATGTCTCAATGTTGCTGTTGATCTTTTGACAGCTATGCCTGCAATTTAAATAAAAAACTGGCACAAAGGAGTTGACTATGATGGACCAATAGTCTAAGAATATACATTAGAGAGACAGGGCTCTTCAGTTAATTCAACAGAGTCAGCTTGCTGGAGAAAGTTCCTGGGAGCAAATGAATTGGATTATCGTGACATTTTTGGCCACGATTTTGTTGTGTAAGTTTAGGCAAAGTGCAACTGTAATGAGAGACTCTAAAAAAGAAGGGGCAAATGTCATGGGGCTGAATTTATTCACTGAGCTTGGAGAGCTCCTCTGGGGGAAGAGAGGAAGCAGCTGGAGGGAGAGAAGGAAGCAGTAGGCAGTGGAGTATTAGAGTTGATTTGAGGGCCAAACTTCCTCCTTCAAGAGGAGTAAAGCAGGGTGCACAGGACCAAATAGCATGGCTGTGAGAAGAAGCCTCACCCCAGTTCAGGCCGAGTGGTAAGGGGCAGCCTGGACCTCTCATGAAGAATGGTGTGGCTTCCTAAGGGACAGGTGTTGGGGATGGGTGTCAGGGATGAGTAGCACAGAGATGGGATTGCCACATCTATTGGACACATTGTTTAGTAATCAAACGAGGCCAAAAGTTAGATGTTTTACCTTTTATAAAAGAGAGGCAAATGTGAAAATATGGATAGCATCAAAAGACAGACTCAAAACGACCCTATCAAACCCTCACATATTCTTTGGGGGCATCTGAGGTTCTAGTTCCTGAATGGAACTACAGGCATGTTCCTTCTCCCTGGGGCAGAAGGCAGGGGTTTGATGGCAACAGGGACACCTAGAAGGTGTTCCGGGAATGCAGCAGAGCAAATGGACAGGTTGGATACGGAAGAAAATAAAAGAAATGCTTCACCGGGGTTGGCATGTTCACTAGGCAGGGTCATTGGGGGTGGGCATGAATTGTAGGGGGGATACTGGTTCCCTAGACACTTAGGAGTAAAATAGACCCCATCTGTAAGACCTTGACGTCTGGAGCCCCACTTTGAAGCAGGGGGTCCATTTGGGTCAGGCAGAAGTTTACAAAGTTGGAAAACCCATGCCATGAATATTTTGTGGGAAACTGTATCATCCCCAATCCATTGATCTGAAAACCACCTATTATACAATCTTTTACTCTATCTTTTTACTCCCAATCAGAATAATAAATTCAAATCTTCCTCCTAAGATAATGTATAAAAAATGCTTAGCAGATATTTGTTACTTAGAAAGATTTTTTCAGAAATTCAAAAGCCAGTATGTAATTAAACCACAAATCAAAACTTGCACTCCCCCCTCTTGTCAATAAGGAAAGCCTACTGGGGAGGAGAGAGAGATGCAGAACTCTGACCATAGTTCTTCAGTAGTTGTGGCACATGGGCTCAGTTGCTCCGCAGCATGTGGCATCTTCCCTGACCAGGGCTCGAACCTGTGCCCCCTGCCTTGGCAGACAGATTCTTAACCACTGCGCCACCAGGGAAGTCCCCAAAACACCCTCTTACACAGTCCCTATTTCATGCTCCCAAGGAGCCTCTGAAAGCAGGTACCAGCATTTCTGTCTTACAGATAAGGACGCTAAACCTCCCAAAACTTGTGGCTTGCCCAGGATATCACAGCTGATTTGTGGCAGCCCTGGGACTCAAATCCTGTCTCCTTGCCCCTGTATTCTAAGACATCACTTTACTTCACAGATAACAAGCAGTATTTTAAACAACAAACTAGGATTCTGTACCTCAGGGTTCCTGTTTTTGGCCAAAGTTGAATGGGATATGTGGTTACTTATTGGGCATAAATATTCCATGTTTGTTTTGGTGACTAGGATGGGGGAGGGAGGAGGATGGGTCAAAAATCGGCTGGAGTGGCGTGGCTCAGAAATGTGAGACAAAGGGCATTTACTTTCTCTTACTGTGAAGTGTAGCTAGAATAGCTGCTGTTGGCAGCATCAGTCTCTTAGTAGGTTAGCTAGAATTTATTGAGTATCAGTAGTATGCCAGAGTCCAGAGCGCTACAAAGATCCAGCAAGCCCCCATCTAGCAACAGGACGGAGAGTGAGACAGATTTATCCTATAAATATACACGTGCGCTAGTTAGTTGCAAAACTGCTTAGAAGAAATGTCACTTAAAGGTTGTTTTCACAATGTCTGGCACATAGTTTTTGTTCTAAATGAGTGGATGTTGGTTGAACAAAATTATCAAATGAATGAATGAGAAAGATAATGAAAAATTCCTGGGGCTTCCCTGGTGGTGCAGTGGTTGAGAGTCCGCCTGACGATGCAGGGGACACGGGTTCGTGCCCCGGTCCGGGAGGATCCCACATGCCGCGGAGCGGCTGGGCCCGTGAGCCATGGCCACAGCCTGCGCGTCCGGAGCCTGTGCTCCGCAACGGGAGAAGCCACAACAGTGAGAGGCCCGCGTATCGAAAAAAAAAAATCCTGGAATTAAGCGAGTTCAGTGGTGAGTTGAAGAAGAAAAAGCATAGGTGTATGTATGTATGTGTTGCAGGTGGTGATAGGGAGGTTGGGTTTTGTAGAAAGAAGACAATTTCTCCAGGGATCTGGGCAGCTTGCACAAAGACTCAGCGGTGGCGGAGTATAGAACAGATGTCGGAAGGCATCAGAAAGGCATCTTGGAGATGAAGCCTGGGGTTTTGGATAAGAGAGACATGGAAGAAAGCAATGGAAGAAGCTCAATCAGTAAGTAGCTAGTTGCCACATTTTCTTCTTTTCCACATCTCTGAGAGAAGCTCACAGGCATACTGCTCACGTTTGTAATGGGAATTATAATACAGGCACACATCCAAGCCAACTAGCCTGCTCTTCTGATGCAGTTTTTACTCCATCCCCCTGTCCTAGTATCCTGTGAAACCCTGGCACAGGGTGAGAGTGATAATATGCCTTTGTATGCAGGAAACTTTTAGGGTAAACAGCACCATCAGTTTCTGAGAAGACTATACTTTGTGCAGCCTGTAAGGCACAAAACATTAGGTTTGTGAATGTTAGTTAGTCAAGCAGGACCCTTGAGCTTAATTTTAAAACAAAAGATCAAAGAAATGTCACCTTTATTATAAAGCATGAACTGTTACTACCTTATCCTTTTGTGTTCTGTTTAACAGATGTATGCCTTTATTTTGTGAAGACAAAAACCAAATTCTATTGAAATCTTCCCTCATTTCTCATATAGACTTCAATTTTCCCCACCAGAATAACTTAACAGAAATCGAAACAAAAGAAAAAGGTATTTTTTTTACGTGACATAGAAATTCTAATGGCAGTTATACATCAAAGTGGTTATTGAAGATATTTATATTTTATCTTGACGTCAAACCACTTTGTTTAGACTACTAAAGAAAATGTTTATGGGATGTGTAATATATGGTCTTCTCTAATTGCATCATTTTTCTTCTTGATAAAAATTTAAATGGGCATAGAGCAGAATAACAAACGTCTATTGGACTTGGGAGGAAGGGGTTTTTGTCTATGATGACTTGTTCTACTTTATAACCTTTCATATTTTATCAAACCAGGTTTGACTGTAGGCTGATTCTTCTTGATTATATTATTTAGTTCTGCCAAAGTATACAGCTATTTAGAGTGCAATAATAAGTTCCTCTTATACCATAGTTCTTTGCTAGAATATCTAGTAGTATTTGAACTGGGTTCCAAATAATTGTGTTCTAGTAAGGGACTCCATGCATTCAAGAAAGCAGTATGGCATAGTATAGCGCTTAAGAACATAAGCAGTGAATTGGTTAAGAAATAGGACTCTGAATTTAGATGGCCTGAGTTCAGATCCCAATTCTGCCGTTTACTATTGTGTGATCTTAGGCAAGCCACAGTTTCTTTATGTGTGGGGTGCTTATCTCATAGGGTTATTGTAAGGATTAGATGAGTATTTCTAAGAGAATACTTAGAAAAATTCTGGTCCTTAATAAGTACTCAGTACATATAAACTGTTATTGAAAAGCCTAGTCTTACTTAAAGGTGGAAGATCTACCACTTATGAGTCTCTGAACTTTTTTTTAGTAACATCTTTATTGAGATATAATTCAATACCGTAACTCATGTACCATAAAATTCACCCTTTTTCTTATTTGGTGATGTATCTGCAGTAAACTCTATTCATCATTGTCTTTACATATTTGGGCAGCTTTAAGCATAACTTTGTCTTCAGGGAAGGAGGGAGTGATCTCAGTGGTATTATGAAGAAGCTTCCCAGTTGGCTAAGAAAAGGATAATGCTTTGCTGATTTTAAAATGCTTTATGAGAATTTTTCCCCTCTGGTTTTATGTTATGGGTATTTTACATTTCAAAATTTAATACGTGGGTACTATGTAATGCTATGGTTATATTGTGTATGATTAGTACTGTTGCTGGGAGGATATAATTGAAATTAAGCAATGGGGAATTTTTCCTGAATTATTCAAAAATAAATAGCCAGTTTGTAAAAATAACCTGATTTTTTTCCAATAAATTTCTTGCCTCTAAATTAGGGCTTAGCCTACAGAGAGACTTACCTTTCCATGTCCATGTAAACTGTCTCCTGAGCATTTCAAACATTTAAACTTTAGAATTTATACATTTGGAGTATTTCAAATGTCAATCATCTTTTTGATGGTTTGGGAGAAATGCTGATGCTGTCTTTTTTTTTTTTTTTTTTTTTTTTTTTGGTGAAACAAAGAAACATCCAAAATTTATTCTCCAGCAGACAGAGAGCATCAGCAGGTAAAAACTACAGGGGTTTCTCTGTCGATAATACATTCACAAGGCATTATTAGCTTAACAAGTGAGAAAGCCTCTGGTGTATTTTCTGTAACAATATCCACTTCACAGTGTAAACAGGTCCTATTACTGTGTTCACTTACAATTCCAGAAGGAAAGGCACAACTTGGCAAAACAAAAAAAAATTTTTTTTGGATCCTAAAATCAGGTGCAATTACCGAGAGACAGACTTGAGAACAGTCACAATCCACTTTTCCACATTGAGGGGCAAAGACTTCACCTAGAAATGGGGGTCTTTCTTTCTCCTTCCTTTTTAAATCCTCAAGAGTAAAGCTTCATTGTCTGCTTAATATCACATATACAAAAGGGGGGTTAAGAAAAAAAGAACCACAACAACATCTTGAACTTCCAGCTGCTCCACGAATACATCAACTCTTAGGTTTACAACAGGGCCTAGGAACACTTCAGCCGTCAACAAATAAGAAAACAGAGACTATAGCTACAAAAATAACACATGCATGATGTAGATAAATTAAAGCTTTCACACCCAAGACTTGCCTGTTCCAACTTGGTAGCCTTCATGCAATACTCAGGAAAAAAAAAAAATCTTCATAATTACTTGGCGTAAGTCACAATCAAGGAACTTCTGGTACAAATTAGTATAAGAAGTTATTAGTATATAATAAGAAAACATGCCCTTCTGGTGAGCTTGTTTCTTCAAGAATGGACACCCAGCTCTTCAGAGTAGGCACTGGTGAACTAAATTAAGTCACCTGAGATTCCCTGCTCAGGTGCTCACCTCTCCTGGTTTTAGGAAGAAGAAGAGCATCTGGAAAGCATAGGGAGGACCTTGGCACTCTTGGGGCTCCAACTGAACTGCATTTAAATAAGCAGCAACACACATGTTGACTCTCTAAGGACTAAAATCCGTCTACTTTAGGGCATTCTACTTAAGGTTCCAAGGTTGAAAAAAAATTTGGAATTCTACAACCTTGGTTTAAAAAACAAAAAAGTACATTCAAAAAAGAAGAGAAAAATGGGTGTAGGGTTGGGAGAATACAAAACAGGTCCCTAAACAGACGTCCATTTACCAGCATACAGTCACCCCAGAAGTAAGTACACAATACCCACCTACCCACTCCCAACCCCCAAACAGGCAAAACAGTTGTCTTCTCCATGGTGGTTCAACACCTTCCAACTTGAAATAGGTGACAGTCTTTGGAAACAGTTACTCTAGGTTGTACAAAGGTTTTATGTATATAGTTTGTTGCAAGTAACAAAAGTACTCTGCAAGACTCGCTTCTTTCCAAAATTAAAAAAAATTACTAGTCTGTATTTGTTTTAGCATGATTTTTTTTCTTTTTGTTTGTTTGTTTTTGCAAAGCAGCATAGCAACATTGTGACTGTAGGATGTGCCTGAGGTTGCGGTCACAACTCAAAACATTATTTGCACATCAGGAAGAAAACTGGAGGAGATGGGGATCTTTAAGGAAAACAAACAAAAGAGGTACAGTTCTAGAGAGGTCACTGCACTGCTCCTTCGACGTGCGCTCTCCTGTAGCGTAGCTGGTGGCCATCTTGTTTTCCTCCAGGAAGTGAGGGAACTGGTGTTTGGGGATGCTGTCGGCAGCTCCCGGCTTCTCCATCTCGGCACTCATGGCCGACTGGGAGCCGTCCATCTTGGAGGTAGCAGTGTTATTCACCACAGACCTGGCCCCCAGCGACACCGGGAGGGTGGGAATGCCACCACACTGGATCATGGAGATTTCGTTGGTCTTCATAGCCAGGTCACCATTGAGCATGGTGGTGTACTGGTTCCACACAACAGGGTCCACCGTCACTGAAGGGGCCAGGATTTCCTTGGGAAATATCTCGGGGACCCTCTTTCCGTCCGTTCCTAATAGAGCCATGGTGTTCTCCATGGCCAGCTTCCTGCCACGGCGTTCTGAGCTCTTGTTGGCCCCATGCGTCATATAATGGACCTTCAAGTTGCCTTTGGTGGTAGAAGCTTGCCCACAAATGTTACACACGGAAGGCTTCTCCCCAGTGTGAGTCTGCTCGTGAATCTGAAGCGCGCTCGCAGGTGAGAAGTTCTTCCTGCACCTCGTGCAGCTGTGCTGCTTGGCCTGTCTTCGGGGCTAGACCGCTAACAAGGGTGTCATACCTGCAGACATGGTCGCAGGACCAACAAATGCACCAGGAACTTCAACTTTGACATAGGTTGGCTGGGCTCAGATAAATGTCGGTGGGCCACTGCTCTGACCTTCCATCTCAGTGCGGTTGTTCTCGGAGCTCTCCACTTTGCCACCAGCATCGGGAGACTTGGACTTGACACTCTCCGCTTGGCTATTGGCTGGGGAGACTGCCTGGAAGGACGTGGTCTCCAGGACATCTGGACCTCGGCTCAGATACTCCTGGTCCCCCATCACTGAGGAGGAAGAGTCGTTGGTCAAGCCATCACTCTCCACTGAACCATTTTCTCGGCTGCTCTGTCGCTGCAGGACAAGACCAGCGAGACCCGCCTTCCCCAGGGCATCTAGGGAAGCCACCGAGGCCAGCCCTAGAGTAGGTGATGGCGAGTGGATGCTGGGAAGGGGCATGGGGAGCTTCAAGGAGCTGCCAGGGGCCTCCTAGGAGCAGACTTCATCTACATCGATGCTCTCGACATCATCATGACAGACAATGCTTGTACTGACATTTTCATCGACCATCATTGGCTCGGGACACATATAGTCACAGGGATTCTCCGGCAGAGGCGTGTTGGGAATCTGACCACCCGTGTGCATCTGAATATGCTGCTGCAGCATGACCGCGTTGGTAAACTTCTTCTGGCGGATGGGGCACGAATGCTGCATCTTTATGGACGTGTTGGTCCAGTGCACCCCAAAGTGCGTCTTCAGGTTGCCTTTGGTGGAGAAGGCTCAATCACAGATCTTACACTGGAACAGCCTCTCCCCGGTGTGGGTGCAGTAATGCATTATGAGGGAACTTTGGCAGCTTAAGACACGGTGGCATATGAGACATTCGTTGGGATCGGTGGTGGTCTTGTTGATGTTCTCCACCAGCTGCTGAAATTTCAGGGTCTCTGACCCCAGCTCAGGTGTCCCGCTCCCTTGGAAGCCACCAACCCTCAGGGGATTATGGTTTAACCTCACCCCGGGTAGGATGGATCCACCCTCACTTTCCGGAGAAGGCCTGGGCTGCAGATTGTTGGGCAATGGGCCACCATGAGGTCCTTGGGGTTAGTCCCCAAAGAGAGATTCTGAGGTAGCCCTACATTGGGGGTCCCTATCGCAAAGATGGGCTCTCCTTAGAGATATTCATCTATGGAGACAGGGCCAGAGAGCGCGTAGGGAAGGCCACTGCCTGACGCCATCTTGTCATGGAACTTGGCAAACAGCTGGGGGTTTGCCTTCACCTGGGGATGCTGATGGAAGTGCGCCTTGAGGCCGCCCTTTGTGGTGAACCAGTGGCCGCAGGCAGAGCACACGAAGGGTCTCTCTCCAGTGTGGGAGCGGAGGTGGATCTGCAAGGAGCTATCAGTCCCCAAAACCTTGCTACAGTACTTACACTTGTGCTTGTAGAGGACTTTGTCCTTGGGTTTGACATGTACCGGGGAGACACTCGGTGGCTTCCTTTCCCTTTCTTGGACGGGTCTAATGCCATGGCGGAGAAGGGGCTCTGGAAGAGCACAGAGCCTGGGGCTTGAGGTAGCAACACCCCCGAGGGGCGCGACAGGACACTGGGTAGTACCTGGGTCCCATCTGGCTTCAGGGAGAAGGGCGTCAGCGCCGGGGACGCGGAGCTGGCAACGGAAGGGATGCTGGTGTGAGGTAGCTTGGCTGGTTTCAAGGTGTTCAGGGGGCAAAGCTGGGCTCCCCGCTTTCCGGATGAGTAGAGCCACAGCCGCCGAAGCCTGCTGGGACACGTGGCCGCCCAGCGTCTTCAGGGAGTCGGGTCCGGCCACGCCGCTGCAGTTGAGGGCGTGGGAGGTCCACAGGTTCACCTGCATGCAGATCTGCTCCGCGAGCTGGATCTGCTGCTGCTGCAGACACAGGATCTGCTCGAGGACCCAGGGGATGCTGCTGGCGCCGGGCAGCAGGGCTGGGGGCGCGTCCGCGCTCCGCCGGTTCACGGCTGCCTTGGTGCCCCGTGGTGCTTGACGCGTGACATTGGTGTTGGCCACTTTGCCTTTGGGTAAATAGCTTATGTCCTGAGGTGTGGGTGGCAGGGCGGCCTCCGTCTTGAAGTACACGACGGACTCTGCCCCGGCTTCTCCTTCGTGTCCCCTGAGCTGCCATCATCCTCTCTGTGACCATCCTTCCTGCTTGGGCTGTGTGACTGGTGGCTCAGCACAGCCCCGGAGAAATCTTCTGAAGGCACCGGCCCCTCGCTGTCGTTCATGATGAGGACAGGTGGATGTTTAGTGCGATTTTTCTTATGGTCTAAGAATTCTGAGAAACTGAACAACTTGGCACGGCGTTTCTCACAGATGTGAGTCTCCTCCCGCCGAGGCCTCTTTATCCCTGCTCGGTCCACAGTCACGTCACCGCCACCCCCTGGGGAGTTCATTGGAGCACCCGGCTCCCCGCCGCCGGCGCCGCGTATGCATGCTCTGGGGCTCCCTGCTGCGGCTGCTGTCCTCCTGGTCGCCCTGGTCCTCCTCCCAGGTGATGTGTTGCGGTTTCGCCTGCTTGGCGCCTCAACGTGGTGCGAGCATCGGGGCTCCTGGAGAGCCGCGGTTATTTGCCCGCTCTGCCACAAATTCCTGGAGCTGGGAAATTCACCCCCCTTTCGGCAGGAACGCGCATGTCCCAGTAAATTCCTGATGCTGTCTTTAAGTTCTTAATTTGTGTGGTAGGTAGAATAATGCCTCCTCAAATATGTCTGCATCCTAATCCCCATTGAACGTGGCACATTACACGGCAAAGGCGAATTAAGATTGAAGATGGGGACTTCCCTGGTGGTGCAGTGGTGAGGACTCCACATTCCCAATGCAGGGGCCCCGGGTTTGATCCCTGGTCAGGGAACTAGATCCCACACACACGCTGCAGCTAAGAGTTCGTATGCCACAACTAAGGAGCCTGCAAGCCGCAACTAAGGAGCCTGCCTGCTGCAACTAAGGAGCCCTGGAGCAACCAAATTAATTAATTAATTTTTAAAAAAGATTGAAGGTGGAATCTAGGTTTCTAATCAGCCAACCTCAACATAGAGAAATTATCTTGAATTATCCACATGGGCACAATGCAATCACAAGAGTCCTTAAAAGTAGAAGAGGGAGGCAGAAGAGGAGACAGAGTCAGAGAAAGAAATGTGACAATGGACGTGAGTCAGAATGATGTGATGTGAGAAAGGCTGAACCTGCTGGCTTTGAAGATGGGGGGAAGGGACCAGAGCCAAGGAATGTGGGCAGCCTCTAGAAACTGGAAAAGGCGAGGAAGCCGATTCTCCCCTGAAGTCTCTAGAAGGGAATGCAGCCCTGCCAGCACCTGGATTTTAGCACTGGGACCCATTTTGTACTGCTGACCTCCAGAACTGTAAGATAAATTTGTATCCTGTAAGCCACTAAGCTTGTGGTAATGTTAGAGCAGCAAACAGAAAGCTATTACAAAACCGCATCTAGATTCCAGGAGATGTTTTGCAAGACTGATGGCCCTTTTACTTCACTTCCTCACCGCCTCTCCCTCTGATTCTATAAAAGAAACTGGCATCCAGACCCAGATAAGATGGTTTTTCAGAGACACTAGTCTGCCATCTTCTCAGTCTGCCAGATTTCCAAATAAAGTTGTATTCCTTTGCCTCAACACCTCATCTCCGATTCGTTCGCCTGTCGTCCAGCGAGCGGGGCGAGCTTGGACGCAGTAACAAATTTGGCTTAGCCAGCCAGGAGCCTTGCTGCTCATGGCTAGCCGGCCCCGCTCAGGGAATATTGGGGCAGGGCCCTAGCAGCTGCCAGGACCATTGTCCTGAGGATCTTCCCTTCAAAGTTCCCTTGAAGCGGCACCAGCTACCCCAGCACTTGGCAGTTGAGGCAAGGAACCAACAAACTTCCATTTCGGGAACTTCAGTTCCATCTGGGGCTACAAGTCGATGGACTCGATTCGATTCTGGAGGGTAAGTCACTCCGGCATGCACGCTAGGAACATATTTTCCCCTCAGTCTGGGTTTTTCCTTTATGGGAAAGCCAATCTGGTGGAGGTACCCTGCTAGAAGGGGGAATTGTTGTTGGACTCTACCTGATTCTGGGAAGCGGTTCACTGGGAACTAGTTCATTGGTTTTGTAGGGTAAGTCTACCCGATTTGGGAACTGGTTTGTTGGTCTTGTCTTGGTTTTCTCTTGGTTTTGTGTGCATCAGTGCTAGAACTTGTGCCTTTTGTGTTGGAATTTGTCTGCGTCTTTTCTGTCTTGGTGTTATCAAACTTTTAAAAGTGGAAAATATCTATCCTGAAGGAGAGCCCTTTGGGGAATATATTAGATAAATGGGCAAAACATACCCGTGAGCCTATGACTAAGAAAGACATGATGTATTATTGTAATAGGGTGTGGACCCAATATATGTTAGGATCAGAAGAACGATGGCCCCTGAATGGCTCACTCAATTATTACACAATCTCACAGTTAGAAATGTTCTGCAGAAGAGCAGGGAAGGACTTCCCTGGTGGTGCAGTGGTTAAGAATCCGCCTGTCAATGCAGGGGACATGAGTTCAAGTCCTGGTTCAGGAAGATCCCACATGCCGCAGAGCAACTAAGCCTGTGTGCCACAACTACTGAGCCTGCGCACTACAGCCCGCAAGCCACAACTACTGAGCCTGCGTGCCACAACTACTGAAGCCCGCGCACCTAGAGCCTGTGCTCCGCAACAAGACAAGCCACCGAGATGAGAAGCCCGTGCACCTCAATGAAGACCCAACACACCCAAAAATAAATTAATAAATATATAAATTTATTTTAAAAAAAAGAGCAGGGAAAAGAGTTGAGATTCCATATGTAGGAGCATTTATGCTATATTGCATCAGGAGGAAAAGGAGTCAGAGGGCTGCCACCTTATGGTTCAGGGATCTGAAAGGAAACCCAAGGGGAAACCTGTTCTACAAGTGAATAGAAAAAAATGAGAGTGGGGACATGTTATTTCAAAACTGAAACCCCCCTCCAGCCTATCCAGCTCCCCCAGTGGCCGAGCTGGCGGCACTGGCAGTTGTTCCAACTGCCCCCTCCCATGCTGCCAACATATTCACTGCCTCCTGTTTCCCCTACCCAAGGGGATCAAATAGAAGTTTCTATGGTAACCTCCGGGGCACAGGGACCTGGTTTAGTATCACCATCTAAGACCAGACAGGGCACCCAATTTGGACCGGGAGCCACTTATGCAGCAGGGCAATTTCCCTTGCCCCAATATCTTGTAAGAGGCCATCAGACTTCCTTGCACTTGAGGCATCGGATTCTGATTTCCCCACAGGGGGGCTGGGTAACATTGACAGCGGGGAACAAATTGATTGATTTTCTAATAAATATGGGAGATCTTAAGAGGCTTGTAAATGCTAAACAAAGGGGAAACAAAGTCATTCCAGGAGAAACTTGCCTGTATCTTTGAGATACAAATGTCTATCTGGTCTTCTCGAGAACCCTTACCTCTGCCATCTTTTCAAAATGCAAATTTCGAAAAAGCGGGTACAGTAATTTAGAACTTGACTTGTTTTCCATAAATATTAGTAGAAAGGGTTTAGCCATCTAGACAAGCCATCTAGACAAGTGAGCTTGATTTGTTCCATCTGCCAGAAAACCAACTTTAATCCTCTTTTGTAAACTGATGGGTTTTACATTGCTGTACCTGACTCAGGGCTGAAATTTTGAAATGAGAACTATGATGTCTCTCTGTTTGTTTGTCTTTGGATAACATTGCTGAGGTTAATCTGTAAATGAGCTCTATTTAATTGGCTTAAAGAAAAGTAAGCGCTTACAAACCAAACCATTCTAAATACAAGAGAAATTAAGCTAAATGAGTTTCAGGTTCATGTGAACTGGGAAATACATAGTATTAAATTAATACCTGGTATTAATGTTTAAGTTTGTTGATCTAATTAATATAGACATGTCTTTAGAGCCATCAACATTAAGTATAGTACTTTCACTGCATCTAGGTTTAATAAAAGTTCAATGAAGTCTTGTTATATCTGTTGCAAATTTGTCAGCAAGAAAAATAACTTGATATGATGAAACTTTAAATATAAATGAGATAAGAGCTTTTAGGTAAACCATAAGAATAATTATGTTCTAAAAATCATCTAAAATAGTTTCCCCAGATTTTGGTAACTATTACTTGCCTCTTGGTTGTCACTGGAAATTAAGGTTTTTAAGAATCGGGGATTCTAATTTAAATATAAAATTAAAGCTACTGAAAATAATAAGACATTAAAAAAAAAAACCCCACCAAATCCAACGACATAAGAATCATACACCATGATCAAGTTGGACCCATTCCAGGGTCACAAGGATGTTCAATATATACAAATCAATCAATGTGATACACCACATTAACAAAAGAAAAGACAAAAGCCACATGATCATCTCAATAGATGCAGAAAAAGCATTTGATAAAATTCAACATCCATTCATGATAAAAACTCTCACCAAAGTGGGTACAGAGGGGACATATCTAAACAAAATAAAAACCATTTATGACTAACCACAGCCAACATAATATTCAAAGGTGAAAAGATGAAAGCCTTCCTGCTAAATTCAGGAACAAGACAAGGATTCCCACTCTCACCACTTCTATTCAACATAGTATTAGAAGTCCTAGCCACAGCAATCAGACAAGAAAAAGAAATAAAAGGTATCCAAATTGGAAGGGTAGAGGTAAAACTGTCACTGTTTGTAGATGACATGATACTCTATATAGAAAACCCTAGAGACTCCACACAAAAACTATTAGAACTAATAAATGAATTCATCAAGGTAGCAGGATACAAGACTAATATACAGAAATCTGTTGCATTTCTTACAATTATACTAAAATGAAATATCAAAAAGAAGATAGTAAAAAACATTTAAAATTGCATCAAAGCAAACAAACAACAACAACAGCAGCAACAAAAAAACTAGGAATAAACGTAACCAAAGAGTTAACTATAAAACTGAAAACTATATGCTGAAAACTATAAAACATTGATAAAGGAAATTGAAGATGACTCAAAGAAATGGAAAGATATCCCATGCTCTTAGATTGGAAGAATTAATATTGTTAAAACGGCCATAGTATCCAAAGCAATCTACAGATTTAATGCAATCTCTATCAAAATACCCATGACATTTTTCACAGAACTAGAACAAATAATTCTAAAATTTATATGGAAGCACAAAAGACCCAGAATTGCCAAAGCAATCCTGAGGAAAAAGAAAAAAGCTGGAGGCATAACCCTCCCAGACTTTAGACAATACCACAAAGCTACAGTAATTAAAACAGCATGATGGACTTCCCTGGTGGTCCAGTGGTTAAGAGTCCATCTTGCGGGGGCTTCCCTGGTGGCACAGTGGTTGAAAGTCCGCCTGCCGATGCAGGGGACACGGGTTCGTGCCCTGGTCCGGGAGGATCCCACATGTCGCGGAGCGGCTGGGCCCGTGAGCCATGGCCGATGAGCCTGTACGTCCAGAGCCTGTGCTCCACAATGGGAGAGGCCACAGCAGTGAGAGGCCCGCGTACGCAAAAAAAAAAAAAGAATCCATCTTGCAATGCAGGGGACACCAGTTCGATCTCTGGTCACAGAACTAAGATCCCACATGCCACAGGGCAACTAAGCCAGGGTGCCCCAACTACTGAGCTCACGTACCACAACTAGAGAGCCCATGTGCTCTGGAGCCCACGTGCCACAACTAGAGAGAAGCCTGTGCACCACAATGAAGAGCCCACACATTGCAATGAAAGATCCTGCGTGCCACAACTAATACCCGACGCAGCCAAATAATAAATTAAAAAAAAAAAGTTTAAGAAAAAAAAAAAAAACAGCATGATACTGGCACAAAAACAGACATATAGGTCAATGGAACAGAATAGAGAGCCCAGAAATAAACCCACACACCTATGGTCAATTAATCTACAACAAAGGAGACAAGAATATACAGTGGAGAAAAGACAGTCTCTTCAGCAAGTGGTATTGGGAAAGCTGGACAGCTACATGTTATTCAATGAAATTAGAGCACTCCCTCACACCATTTAAAAAAATAAACTCAAAATGGTTTAAAGACCTAAATATGACATGACATCATAAAACTCCTAGAAGAGAAAATAGGCAAAACGTTCTCAGACATAAATTGTAGCAATATTTCCTTAGATCAGCCTCCCAAGGCAAAAGAAATAAAAGCAAAAATAAGCAAATGGGACCTAACCAAACTTAAAAGCTTTTGCACAGCAAAGGAAACAATCACCAAAATGAAAAGACAACCTATGGAATGGGAGAAAATATTTGCAAATGATGCAATGCAACTGACAAGAAGTTAATATCCAATATATACCATCAGCTCATACAATTCAATATCAAAAAAACCAAACAACCCAATCAAAAAATGGGCAGAAGACCTAAATAGACATTTCTCCAAAGAAGACATACAGATGGCCAACAGGCACAGGAAAAGATGCTCAACATTGCTAATTATTAGAAAAATGCAAATCAAAACCACAGTGAAGTATCATCTCACACTGGTCAGAAAGGCTATCTTCAAAAAGTCTACAAATAATAAATGCTGGAGAGGGTGTAGAGAAAAGGGAACCTTCGTACACTGTCAGTGGAAATGTAAATTCGTGCAGCTGCTATGGAAAAGAGTATGAAAGTTCCTTAAAAAACTAAGAATAGAGTTATCATATGATCTAGCAATCCCACTCCTGGGCATATATCTGGAAAAGATGAAAATGCTAATTTGAAAAGATACATACACTCCAGTGTTCATAGCAGCACTATTTATAATAGCCAAGACATGGAAACAACTCAAGTGCCTATCAACAGACAACTGGTTTAAGAAGATTACATATATATGTGTGTATATATATATATATATACATATATATATGATACACACAATGGAATATTACTCAGCCATAAAAAAGAATGAAATATTGCCATTTGCAGCAACATGGATGGATCTAGAGGATATCATACTAAGTGAAGTAAGTCAGACAGAGAAAAACAAATATTATATGATATTACTTATATGCAGAATCTAAAAGAGAATACAAATGAATCTATATACAAAACAGAAACAGATTCACAGACATAGAAAACAAACTTATGGTTACCAGAGGGGAAAGGGAGGGGGGAGGGATAAATTAGGAATATGGGATTAACAGATATAAACTACTATACGTGAGATAGATAAGCAACAAGGGTTTTACTGTATTGCTCAGGGAACTATATTCAATATCTTGTAATAAACTATAATGGAAAATAATCTGAAAAAAAAAGTGTGTATATAACTAAATCACTTTGCTGTAACCTGAAATTAACACAGTATCAACTATACTTCAATTTAAAAAGTGGGGGGGCGGGGGCTTCCCTGGTGGCGCAGTGGTTGGGAGTCCGCCTGCCGATGCAGGGGACACGGGTTCGTGCCCCGGTCTGGGAGGATCCCACATGCCGCGGAGCGGCTGGGCCCATGAGCCATGGCCTCTGAGCTTGCGCGTCCAGAGCCTGTACTCCGCAACGGGAGAGGCCACAACAGTGAGAGGCCCATGTACCGAAAAAATAAAAAAATTAAAAAAAAAAAAGTGGGGGGGGCGGGGAGGATAGAAAGCTAATACAACTTATAAATGCTCAAACTATTGTACTGAGTAGTCCAGTTTTCCCCATTCGGTACTATTCTAGCCGTTTGAATGTGAAGCAGAGAATTGGTTTTCTGTATCTTGCAAGGCTTGCTTATAAATCTACATAAGGCCCACAGCTGGCAATCCTTTTGTTATTTGTTACTTCACCTGTCCAAATCCAGTGAATTAAGAACCTTTTTTCCAGTGTCTGATGCTGTTTTTAACATTAGCAAATCTGTACAAGCTGCACAAGGACATTGAATATTAAATTCTTTAAAATTTCTTTGCCAAGTTTCACTTAGTTCATGATGATTATAGTCTCCAGGGATGTTTCTGTCTCTTCTGTTAACATGGAGGATGTCATGTCATCTATTGGTGAAAGAGAACCGCTCTTTGTTCTTTTTCTCGGCAAACCTCCTCTCCTACTGCCATCACGAGGCACTAATGGGCGCTCAGCCTCCTCATGGTTACTGGCCCTGGCACCACTGTTTGGCTCAGATATGGGCAATAAGCCAGCTCTTCCCTGGTACTTCTGAAGCTGGGGCCTGAGAGCAAGTGTTTCAATCTCTCTGATGGTGAAGTAGTGAAATACTGGGGATAGAAACAACGAGTGTCTCAGCTGAAAGAATAAAGCTGAACAGAGGAGCAGGGAAAAGCAAGAGAGCAAGAGAGGAAAACCTCACATTCTGGGTTCTTGGCACCTCTCATGCTTGAGGCACAGCTTAATCGAAGACCTTCCCAAAGCTTATTTATATGAGCAAATAAATTGTTTTGTTTGGATTTGGTTTGGTTTTTGCCTAGCTTAGTTTGAGTTGGTTGGGTTTCAGTCAACTGGATTTTAGTCTGCAAGGAAAAGAATCCTGATGAGTACTGACAGGGGTCTATAAAACTCAAGTTTTCATTGATCTTGCTTCTAACCATGAGTTAGGGGTTTCCAGATCTGCTAAAAATGCCACCAAATAATTATCACTATTATACATTCTTTGGACAATTTTCAAAGTCCTTTCACAAGTCACTTTTATTCTGGTATCTTGTTTTCAGTAATTTTCAAGAGTGTTTTATAGAACCATGTTTACTGAAAGTGATTTATTAAAAATAAGGTTATAAGGATAAAAGTTGGGAAATGTTGAACACTGTCTCTTGGAGAGTCACAATAAGGATGATCATATTAAAGTCTCTGAGAAGTGTTGTATTAAATAAAACTGATCAGATAGTTTACAAAAATAACTGATGGATTTTAAATGTATGAAAAAAAGTTCAAGTTCACTTATAAGTAAACACAAATTTTAAAACTATCACTATTTAAACCAGATTGGCAAATAAAGAAAATCATGTTACTACACTGTTTTGGGTAGGATATGAGGAAACAGGAATTTGCATGCATTGTCGAAGGCAATGTAAATTGCTGTATTATCTTTGGAGGATGACTGACAATATTTATGATAAAAATACACACAAACTTTGACTCCCCCCTTCTGCTTACAGAATATTATCTTATAGATATGCTTCTGCAATTGCATGAGAATATTCATTTCAGATTTTTTTTTCTAATCAAAGACTTGAAATAACCTAAACGACCACTATATTGCACTGGTTATACAAATTGTGATTCAACCATATAGTGGAATAGTATGTGCCCATTAGAAAGAATGATATAGATCTAAACCAAGATTTCAGTGGCACCATTGCTGCTCTGGGCTAGATAATTCTTTATTGTAGGAGATTGTTCTGTGCACTGTAGGATATTTAGCAGCATCCCTGAACTCTACCCACTAGTTGCCTGTGGTACCCACACCCCCCAAGATGTGACAATCAAAGATGTATCTAACATCACCCCCAGTTGAAAACTACTGATCCAAGTGAACCAATATTTCCCCCGAGATATATTAAGTGAAGAAAGAAAGATGCAGAAGTGTGTTTAGTGTGCTACCACTTATGTAAGCTATTTACCTATATCTAGCTATATATTGATTAAATAAGATGCTTATAGATGTGTACAATGAGTCTGGAAGAACAAGAAACTGGTACAATTCTTGATTTTGTGAAGAACTGGGGGACAGAAGGTGAAGTGAGAAGAAATCTTACTTTTCATTTTATGTGCTTTTCTACTGTTTGAATTTTTATCGTGTGTTGAATATATATGCATTACTTTTCAAAGAAGCCTAGAAACTGGTTTAACTTTGTTTAACCCAACAGCTCCTAAATTATATAATTCCATGATTTTCCCCCTGAATAACACGCAGAATGTACTTTAGGAAACATTTCCTTGGTTCCCTTTCATTGTATCATTTTTGAGGATCCAATAGTTTTCTTATTTGAGTCCAGGAAGTTACTAGTTTTAGAAGGTTTTGATCTGAGAAGTACAGAGAAGCCCATTTGACAAACTTGACTTAAGCAGAACCACTGTAATTGAGTTCAGTTATGCCAAATGGCTAAAAGTTTATTAGTCTTGCCTGCCTTCCAAAACCCTGCTGATGCAAATTAAGTTGTTCTTTCCATACAGCATTCACTTTTAGCTGGCCTGAAAAATTTTCCCTCCTCTGTTTCTTATAAACATGGTTTCCAGTTGTTCTGTGGTGATGCTCCAGTACTTGCTTGAATCCTTGCTAAACTCTGCTGTTTAAGATTGAAGATGGTACCTTCTTATTAGAGTAAACATTTACTAAGGGTATAGTAGGTGTCCAGTACCATAAAAGGCACTTTGCAAACCCTGTCTCTGTTACAACAACCTTGCAAATGTGATATTATTGTTCCCATTTTTCTGATGAGGAAGATGAGGTTCCAAAAGTCACTTGCCCAAGGTTACTCAGCTTCCACGCGATGGGTCTAGGATTCAAACCCACCTCTTTCACCCTGGAGAAAGCCTGCACTCTTTCTGCTGAATTTTTATTCCTTACCCTATTCCGCTATCACAGGTCTTCTGTTTCCTCAAGAATAATTTTTCTGCTACTTTAAATGCATCTCAAGCAAGATTTTTCCAATTCTTCAAGGATTGTGCTAAAGGCAGTCAGAGGTTGGTAAAAATGCTACTTCTGTATCCCATAACAAAGCCTGTGTTGTCAAGAGTCAAGTCTTATCCCCTGTCATGTGTTATATTTTGAAACAAATTTGTAAGACCACTGACACGCCCCCCACCGTCTGAGCCTATTATTATTTTAATCTCTGCTGAAGAGATACAACTGCCCAAACTGATTAAATTAAAATGCAATTTAGGTTCAGAAAGTTGCATGTCTAAAGGAATAAAATGTACAGTTTCCATAAATGAGTTCCTAAGATTCTAGCTGTCCAAGGTACATTTGGGTGTCTGCAGCTATTTGCAAACTGAATTGTCTTTGTTCCCCAAGATAGGGATGATTTATTCATCTCTGCAGTAACCAATCTCGACCAAATATTCATTGCCCACCCAAATCTGTGTAACTTTTCAAAGGATTGAGATACAAATGCCTTTTGTTCAGCCACAAAGGACATCAACTGAGCCTAATGTTAATAGTTTCCTCGTGCAGTTACATTTAACAAGATACATAGTCCATTAGGCTCTTGTTTAAGGCCTTGGGCATAAAATGAAAAATTTTCAGCAATTAGTTTGGCAGAATTTCTGGCTCTTGAGGTCCCTGAGGCAACCAGTTAAAATCAGTAATGCCTAACGAGATCATTTTCATCGTGTTTCTTTTCAATTCACTGTATCAGGCCTTTCCTTTGGTAGTTTTCAGCTATTTCAGTCCTCTTTTTAGACTGCATAGTGTTTTCCAAAGTATTTTCAGGAGGAAGCTAATCCCCAAAAGTGTTCTGCAATAAAAGAGTTTCATAGTTAAATAAGTTGGGGAAATGCTGCATTCTATAGATATTTTTTGGATAGCTGCAATATGCATAAGCAAAATAAAGGCTCTGAGAGGTTCTATAATAAAGAAACGTGTTTAATTTGTTTTAATCTAATTTCTCTGAAATTTGTTGAACCAGAGATGACCCCTCTTCTCCCTCTCTCTCTAACACCCATTAAATCTCACAGCGAATTTATTTACCTTTGGAAAACACTGACATTGGTTACTGCAAGGTCAAGGGGACAGTTTACTCCTTTAACCCTTTCTGTAGTGAGACAATTGGGAAGTTTGGAGGATGCAAATTCACGGGAACTCCAGACTTCAAGTGAGACTCATGGCAGGGTGCTTGCTGTGTAGACATTTGCTAAATGTTCACCGAATGAATAACTCCTTCTGTGGAAAAATGATTGTTTTAGATCAGCTTTAGATTTACAGAAAAGTTGTGAAGCTAACGCAGAGTCCCCATGTACCCCACACAAGGTTTTCTCCTGTATTAGCATCTTCTGGTACTGTGGTAGATTTGTCACAATCAATCAATACTGATATGTTATTAACCGAAGTTCATACTTTAATCGGATTTCTTTTGTTTCTACCCAATACCCTGTTTCTGTTCCAGGACCCCATCCATGACACGAATACATTTAGTCGTCATGGCTTCTTAGGTTCCTCCTGGCTGTGACAGTTTCTCAGACTAGCTTGTTCTTTTGTCACCTTGACAGTCTGCAGGAGTACTGATTAGAATGGTTCCTTTTAATTTTCCTCTTCCCCTTGCTATTTAATTGGTGGAAATCAACCATTGGCGTGCCCTTTACAGTTTTTGCATAAACCTGTGAACAAACTCTTCCAAATGGGAGATGAAGGACCCCTGGATTGGGAGAGCCAGGAGCACAAGCAAATGCTGAACGAACCAGGGTGTGGACAGCATTGCAACTGGTATACTATTCTTCTTGTTTGTACCACCTTTTTTTGTTTGTTTTGTTTTGTTTTATAATTTTTATTGGGGTAGAGTTGATTTAAAATGTTGTGTTAGCTTTAGGTGTATAGCAAAGTGAATCTGATACATATACATATATCCACTCTTTTTTAGATTCTTTTCCCATATAGGCCATTACAGAGTATTGAGTACAGTTTCCTGTGCTATACAGTAGGCTCTTATTAGTTATCTATTTTATATATAGTAGTGTGCATTTGTCAATCCCAATCTTCCAGTTACCCACCGGTAACCATAAGTTTATTTTCAACATCTGTGGTTCTATTTCTGTTTTGTAGATAAGTTGACTTGTAGCCTTTTTTTAGATTCCACATATAAGTGATATCATATGCTATTTGTCTTTCTCTATCTGACTTACTTCATTCAGTATGACAATCTCTAGGTCCATCCATGTTCTTGCAAATGGCATTATTTAGGTTTTTTATGGCTGAGTAATATTCCACTGTATATATGTGCCACATCTTCTTTATCCATTCCTCTGCTGATGGACATTTAGGTTTCTTCCATGTCCTGGCTATTGTCAATAGTGCTGCAAGGAACATTGGGGTGCATGCATCTTTTTGCTTGCACTGCTTTGCTTTTTGCTTTTCTGCTTTCTCCTTTTTTATCTTCTTTTGTTACTAGCAGGTGCCTTGAAGGTGAGGAAATGAGATTTTTCAGCTTTTCACATCCCTCAGTGAGTCCCCTTTAGTTTACATCTCTCCTCTGTATCAAGTGCATACTCGGAAAAAACAAAGCCCACTGGGATTTGACTTTGGCAAACTCTTGTGCTCCTGTGGTCTTCATCTCTGGTCTTCATCTTAAAAAGGAGAAATGCCTTGCTAGGCTTATTCTGGTATTTTAACCATCCCTATGCCTGTGCCTAGAAATCTTGCTATGAGGTTCCTAGGCTCCAAGGATAAAACCAGATCTTTTCTGATGTTACCATCACTGGGGGTTTTCTTTCTCTCAAAAAAATAAGATTTATGCTAATCAAGTGAATGTGTATACTTCTTAATTTCTATTTTTAAAAATAATATCCTCATCTTTTTTCCATGGAGGCTTTCCTTGTTGATTATTATAGTCTTTTAACATTAAGGTTTTACCACTGAAATTGCTGCTTGTTTCTTCATAAGGGATTCAGTGACTTCTCGTAGAGAGACCTCACTCCTCACCTCATGTGCTGGAACAGGCAACTTTTGCCAGGAGTTTTGAGTTCATCTCTGTCAACTGGTCAGTTCCTCAGTTGAGTAAATACTAGACTGTTTCAACAACATTTGCTCAATTAATCATCTTCTCTAACTGGTGTTATTGCTTGTTTGGAACAAATTTCTTTATGACTTTGCTTAGTCTTCTCACTGCCTCCCTCTTTCCCTTTCTTTCTCTTCCTCATTTACTTCCACCTTGTTTTCTCTCCTCTGCACTGAGCTCAGGTGTGATTACGTCCAATAAAAATCAAAGTGTGAAGAATGGTGTGCACTCTGTAAAGTTCTCAGGCAGTATTTGTAGTTTGTTAATCAGAAAGGATTTCTGAACTGAGGCTGTTCTGGGGGATAGGGTAAGGGAAGAGGTTTGGTCGGGTATTTCTGCTGCTATTTGCTTATGCTAGATACGGGTAAACTATTTTTGCAAAGGGCCAGACAGTAAATATTTTAGGCTTTAGGGGCCATACAGTCTTTATTGCAACTGCTCAGTTCTGCCATTGTAACAGGAAAGCAGCTGTAGACAATACGTAAGCAAATGAGCATGATTGAGTTCAATAAAACTTTATTTATGAACACTGAAGTTTGAATTTTATGTGATTTTCATTTGTCACGAAATGGTATTCTTTTAAAAAATGTTTTCAGCTATTTAAAAATGTAAAAACCTTTGTTATTTCGTGGCCCAAAATAGGGGGAGAGAGAAATTTGGCCTGCAGATTCTAATTTGTCATCCCCTGGCTTATGTCAAGATTCCAAGATCCCCCTTATACCAGTCAACTAACAACCAACCGGAAACCAACCAACTACCAATCAACCACCAAATAAACAACAAACAAACCATGCAGCAGGGTTAAAGGAGGTAAGGGAAGGTGTCTTGTAGAGGATCAAGCCATCCGAGTTGATAAGGGGGAGGGTGTCACAGGCAGAGGGACTGAGCTGTGCCTGATGCCCTGTGCCTGCTAAAGCTAGAGGACAGGGCTAGCCAGACGCCACTGATGCAGTGACATCGTCATCTCTTGGGCATGTTCACATTAAAGACAACTACCATTTATACGGTGCTCACTCACCGGGCGCCGGCAACTCTGCTTGAAACTTCTGATGGACTCTCCACTTTCTTGTGCAGTAGGTGTGGTTGTCCCTCTATGAGAGACACAGAACTGCTGAACGCCTTGCCAAAGTCAAACAGCTGGTGACAGAACCAGGATCCGAACCCCGGCTGGTTGACCCACAGCCTCCTTCCGTCCCCCGCTCCATGCAGCCTCTTCTAGGAAAGATCTCAGAAAATCAAGGCAGTTATCCTGCCGGAGTTCCCCAAAGCAAGCTTTATCATGCTAAATAGGAGACAGCTGGTAATAACTTATCAGTATCTGTTAGGATCAGCAAAGGCTCTGAACTGCTGACTTCCTTCATCTGCCACTTTAGGGGAAGAGGCAAAGAGATGTAATGGGAAAGAACACCTGAGCTTGACTCCTGGCTCAGCTGTTTATTATCTGTGTGATTTACTTAGCTCCCTGAGCCCCAGTTTCCTTACCTGAAAGGTGGGGAATAAGAGAAACTGCCTAGCAGACTCATAAGAATTTAAAGAGACGATGCATGCAAACAACTGGCATAGTGCTTGTCACAAAGTGGGCACTAACTCAAGGCTGCTACCCTTCAAGCAGTCATTGCTCATTCATTCTATAAGCATCTATTGAGTGGCTGCTGTGTGCTGGGCACCGGGTAAGCACTGGGATAAACACATGAGTCAGACATTTCCTGCCTCCAAGGAGCTGACAGTTGGTAGAGTGACAGGCACATAAACAAATAAGTTTGACCACATGCCACAGGAATACGTGGGGCCAGAGTGAGAGCACATATGAAGGAGTGGGTATTTCTAAGTGAACAGGTAAAGGGACACAGAATAGGCTTCAAAGAGGAAGTAGCCGTGTTTATATCCAGGCAACTCAAGCTAGCTGGTCCTGTGCAACTCCTGTGGCTCATCTCTCACCAACATAAATCTTGTCTCGGGGAAAAGATGAAAAAACAACCCACTTTTCCTAAAAGCATTTTAAAAATCTATGCAAATTTTGGAAAGCAAAACAGGAAGTCAAATTATAGGCAAGGAAAACACTCCTTCCTTAGCAAGTCTCTTTGCTTTGGAAGTTTCCTGCCAGGATGTTGACCAGAGAGAGAAACGGCCTGACTAAGAATCATTTGTTCCTCAGGAGTTTCTTTAAAAAGAAGCTGATTTCTTTATTTTCACATTCTCTGTGGCCTTGGGAAGCACCTTCTACAAAAATAGAACTATCCAAAAGAGATTAAGGAGAAACGACTCCTTTCGGGTTTAAACTGTCCATATATGACAGTGGCATTACTGCCTTCGAGTCTGCAGAGTTTTTATATAAAGCACATTACAGCGGGAGGGGGCTGGGACAGGCTGCCTGAGTTTGGGTTCCGGCTCCACCATTAAATAGTTATGTGACCTTGGGGCTGTTGGGAGAGATAAATGAGATGATACCCATACGGTGATGACCAGGCCACCTGGCCCAAGAAATGTTAACATTTAGTTATCATTTTGTTTCCCCTTAGAATCCATCTATTATAGCCCATGAGGCTAAGCATGGTCTGTTCCACCTTCCCCGTGTGGTTCTGTGCTCCTGGTCACTCTGTCCTCTTCTTGGTTCAACACACGACATGCTCCCCCACTGAGTCTTCTCACCACTGTGCCTTTAACGTGACCAGCTCTCACCTCCCCCTTCATCTGTCTGACTGCTATTCATCCTCTGCATCTCAGCTCAAACAACTTGCTGAATGAAAACCTCCCTGACCTCCCAGCCTAGGTGAGGTGCCCTGGTGAATGTGCCCATACGTCTGGGAAGTTTTCCATTGTGACAATGTCACACTTGCAGTTACTTGTTCATGTCCAATTTCAAACTAGAATGTAAGCTACAAGAGGCTGCTGGCTCCAGGCATCTAGCTTGGTACCTGGAGTGTAATTATATTCTATAGATACCTGTTGACTGGGCAGTAGGTAAGCAGGTATTATTATCCTCCTCACAGAGGAAGAAACCAAGAAGCCAGTGAGTATAAGAGCAGACTCATGATCACACAGCTAGGGGTCTCAGGACCCAGGACTTGAATCCTGGCCTCTGTCTTGAAACACAGTGCTGCTTCCAGGAAAAAGCCCCAGCGACTGAGTTTAGAGTACTTGGACTCTCATTCATCTACTCTATAAATGTGCAGAAATGTCAAAAACCTACTATCATGCCACAGAAATATTGGGGAGCTGGGCCTCTCTTTCGATGAAAACCCTCTCTTTTCAGTCCCAAGCAGGGTCCTTTCTCAACCCTTTCCTTCTTACTGATAACACAAGTCCCAAGGATGTCTTTTGCTTACCTCTTCTTCCCAGGGTTCCGGCGACTTTTCACTGGGAGCCCCTTTCTTTGCTTAGTTTGAGTTTCAGAATAGTGTAGAGGCATGCATCCCACCCTTCAGTTTCATCCTCTGCTGTGATTGTGAGACAAGCACACAATCTCATTTTTATTTTTATTTTTTTTTTTGCGGTACGCGGGCCTTTCACTGTTGTGGCCTTTCCCGTTGCGGAGCACAGGCTCCGGACGCGCAGGCTCAGCGGCCATGGCTCAAGGGCCCAGCCGCTCGGCGGCATGTGGGATCTTCCCGGACTGGGGCATGAACCCGTGTCCCCTGCATCGGCAGGCGGACTCTCAACCACTGTGCCACAAGGGAAGCCCCTCATTTTTATTTTTAAAGGTTTTTACTGCTTGGTGGAAATAAAGTCACATGCATACATATACACATATACCTAAAGACAAACACTGGGGAGGCAAAAAAACTTCAAGAAATCTCAAAAGTCTCCAGTAGTAATTGTCCCTGACTTTCATCTTTCCTGTCAGTTATCATTTGAGGGGACTGTCCTGGATGCCCCCATCCCCATCCACATGCTCATGTGGCTGATGGGGGAAGGCCAAGATCAGGCACGGTGCCCTAAGTTCACAGAGGAGGGCTTTGTAATGAAACTCAAAATAGGAAAGAAGAGAGATATTTTAAAAGTATAATAAAGACCTAGTGGGTGCTAATTGCAGAGATTAACCAGAAGATGATATCTTTAGGGAGTGCCACCAGTGAGGAGGGGACCATGTGTGGAGATGGCCTAGCTAGCGAAGTAGTAACACTGACTCCTTGGTGGACTTACTTCTCCCCACAGAAGAGCTACAGATACTTCCTCCAGATCAAAGACAAGGAGGAAAGCCCAGGAGTTGTGGGGGAATGGGAGGAGTCAAAGCAAAGGAAATACAACCTTTCACAGATTTATATTTTCATAGTTTTCTTCCCATCCTCGTCTTACATTTCCTTGGGACAACTGGTATACCCTATTCCATCACTCTTTTCTTTCTTTTTTTTTTTCCCTGATGGTGGACCTTCTACTTACCAGGTTGTCATGCAAGATACCCAGATAATCCTGTTAGGGTGAAACAATAGGAGCCAATCAATTGGTTTAAGTGTTCTAGACCCAAGTTTCATTTTGCTTCAAAGCAATAAGCAAGGGACTTCCCTGAGGTCCAGTGGTTAAGACTCCATGCTCCCAACTCAGGGTGTCTGGGTTCGACCCCTCTCAGGGAACTAGATCCCGCATGCTGCAACTAAGAGCCCACATGCTGCAGCTAAAGGATCCTGCATGCCGCAACAAAGATCCCACATGAGGCAACGAAGATCCCACGTGCTGGCAAGCCAAGACCCAGCACAGCCAAATAAATAAATATTAAAAAAGAAACTTCTTTTAAAAAAAAAGCAACAAGCAAGTCCCTTCCCTCCCAAATCTCACCTGCAGCATATAGGAGAAGTCAAATTAGGCATTTCTGATGCAAAATTGTCAGGGGGCCCGGGTTTGATCTCTGGTCGGGAACTAGATCCCGCACGCACGCGACAACTAGGAGTTCGCATGCCACAGCTAAGGAGCCCACGAGCCGCAACTAAGGAGCCCACGTGCTGCAAGTAAGGAGCCTACTTGCTGCAACTAAGATCCGGCACAACCAAATAAATAAATAAATATCTTTAAAATTTTGTTGGAGTAAGGAAAGAGGAATGAGAGAGATAGATTCTTTCTCCTGAAAGACATTCATCTGAATGTCTTTTGTAGGCTTGAACAGTAGGGTCATGTGGTATAGCCCCCGTCCCTGAAAAACATGGCAATTCCTAGGAAATGTTCTATCCATGTGGACCAATGATTGAAGGAGTGTTAAGTATATAAAAAGAAAGGGGGAAGCTATATGCCCTTCCCGTTAAGAGCAGAAACCATGCCTTCATCTTCTTTATATCTCCACAGCATAGTGCAGGGCTTGGCGTGAGAGAGCGTATCAATAAAGGTCTGTTGAACAGAAGAAAACTTTGGAAATGAGGAGAGCTGAGAGCACTGTGATTCGATGCAGGTTGAATGACTGCTGGGAATGGCCTTTAGGAACAGAAGAGGAGGAAGAAAAGATTAGGGGAGCTGACTGGAGGTGTGTGTTCACAAAAGGGGAAAGCGAGTTTCGGGAAATTTATGTGAGCAGGAAATTAGGGGAGGATCATGACTTCCAATACCCAGGGCCACATGTAGTGTAGCCTGGCCTGATTGTGTGGACGTGACCTGACCCAGATAGCAGGACCTTATTCCTCAGTGACAGAATAGATGAGGCAAAGGACTGTTGGTTGGGCTGGACAGAGGATGTAATTAAGAAGTAAATCTGGTATCAGCTATAAAATTGGAACTGCAAAAAGCTCTATCAGGGGCTTCCCTGGTGGTGCAGTGGTTGAGAGTCCGCCTGCCGATGCAGGGTACATGGGTTCGTGCCCCAGTCCGGGAGGATCCCACATGCCGCGAAGCGGCTGGGCCCGTGAGCCACGGCCGCTGAGCCTGCGCGTCCGGAGCCTGTGCTCCGCAACAGGAGAGGCCACAACAGTGAGAGGCCTGCGTACTGCAAAAAAAAAAAAAAGCTCTATCAAAGTAAGTTAAGTAATGAGACTATGTACTTCTGGGGATGTTCAATCACTGAGTATGTTTTAATCAGACAAGATACCATCAAAGAAGGATACCAAGGAGAATGATGGAGAGAGCTGTTAGGAAACAGTGTGGGCTTTGGAAAAGAAAGTCTTCGACAAATTGTGAAGACAATGAAATGAAGGAGGAGAGAAGATAAAGAATATTTTTAACAGAGTGAGTGAGAGAAAATAGAACAGAATTTTATTTTTTATATTACTGAGGATTAGTTTGACTTCAAGTAACAGAAAATCCCCCAAAGAGAGGCTTATACAAAGTATGAGATTATTTTTGTCTCCTGTGACGGTCCAGTTAGGCGACCCAGGGCTGGTGTGGAAAGCGCTTCAAAGTCCTCAAGGCCCCAGGCCCCCTCGGCCTCCCACTCTGTCATCCCTAAGAGTGGTCAGCCTCCTCATGGCCCAGGATGGCTGGGTCCTGGCAGAGGGGCTGGAGAAAAGAGGGCAAAGAGCAGACACTGGGTGTCTTGTAAGGAAAATTCCCAGGCGCTGCCGCATGATACTTCTGTCCCCATCTCATCAGTCAGAACTTAGCAACAGGGAAGCTGGGACATAAGGTGTGGTGTCTGAGAACCCATATCCCCAGCTGAAAAACAAGGGATGCTGTTACTGAAGGAGATTTTTAAAAATGGATAGAGGGGCTTCTCTTGTTTTCTCTGCCACAGTGTCATAAAATATATATATATATTTTAAAAAGCATGGCTAAGAGGTTGTATCTTCATAATAGCTGAAAATTATTCTCCAGATCTTAATGAAAATGATTTTTAAAGTGAAGATTCCATCCTAGAATTTTATCTTGAAGCTGATTAGCCTTGAGACATAATAATCCCCTCACTTGCAGATAACACTGGATTTTACTCCACGGTCAAGGCTGTCTAAAGCAGTGAGAGCAGTTGGTTTGTCCAGGTCTTTATGACCCTGGCTTACTAACTCTTTCTCAGAGTCACTTTTAAAAGGAAAATAAATCCATTATCATCATTACATTGTTAAATTCAGTGAACTGTAAACCAACAATGTGAGCCTCATGGAAACCTGTCCTCACTCAGAAGCACAGCTTTGCAGTAACTGCCACACTGTGTTCCTTTGGTTCTGAGCTCCAGCAGCCAACTCCCTTGGTTTACTTTGTGTTGTAGCCCATCCTAGTGCATCTCTCCCCTCTGCTGTCCACCCTGCCCACCAATGCCTGAAGACTCTTCCGAGGGCATTGCTGACAACGTGGAACTGTGCTCACCATGTAACTAACATATTGTGCTCCAGTGCCCACTACCTTAAAACAACTTCTTGGCCTGGCCTCCCAGATCCATCAAAATCTTACTCACCCTGCTAATCCAACCAGAGTTTCCTCTGAAATGTTGCTATTATACCTGGTATTTGGGGGAAGATGTTAAAGGTATTTTGTGCTTTCCTCCACCATTCTATGTCCTTTGCCTCTTATTGTTACCACTAGGTGATTAGTGGTCCGCTCACTAATAACATAATGGGCTCTGTGGTTTAAACAAAATCGGTTTTCCAACAGGAATGTTAAGAACCCCAGAGAAGTAACATACCTACGTTTAAATGCATTAAAAATAGATTTATAATGGTAAACATATATTAATTATTAACATGAAAAACTAAGCCAATGTACCAACTAGAAAAATAATTGAAAAAAAATTTAAGTACAAGCAAATCATTCTATCTTTTTTCTTCTTGTGGTAAGAACACTTAATATGAGATCTACCCTCTTGACAAAGTTTTAAGTGTATAAAACAGTATTGCTAACCATAGGCACAGTATTGTGCAGCACGTGTCTAGAACTTTCTTGCATGACTGAAACTTCATACCAGTTGGACAGCAACTCCCCTTTCCCCGTCCCCCGGCCCCTGGCAACCACCATTCTCCTCTCTGCTTCTAGGAGTTTGACTACTTTAGATATCTTTCTTTGAAAGAAACCAGTTTGTTTAAGTGTTGTTGGTTCTGCTTTTTAGAAAATGCCTATCATTCTCTCTCTTTCCTCTTCTTTACTCCTATCGATTACCTATTTAAGTGCGAGAGATCTGTGAGCAAAAGGAACTACTAATATCTACTCTAATTAATATTTAGTTTATTAAAGTTGAACACTTTATTTTACCATTTTTAAGTCTTCAAACTTAACCTATAAATCTAACTTATAAATTCTTTTTGTAAATACGGTGATTTATGTAAAAATGAGAACGACTGCTTTTTTGTTATTTGATTAGTGTTCAATTAACTTATATATTTAAAAAGACTAAGTTTCCTCAACTGACCACGTTTACACATGTAATTAAGTTTCCTAAAATATTTTTCAACTACCCTTACAAATTCGATATATTTGATTTTCTGAAATATTTCAAATGCCTGATGGGGCAACACTTACAAAACCCAGCAAGTAAAATCTTTCTACATCTCAATGAACTCTTACAAATCTAATAAAACTTATACCTGTCATAAATTGGGTTCTCTTAAACATTCAAACACTATTTACGAACATGTTCAATTATTTTACAACTTTCAGATGAAAATCACAAATGGAGTACCAATTTATCATTTCAAAATAAAATTACAAGGCTAATTGGTTAGATTCTCTTAAACATTTCAAACTCCTTAAATAACACACACAAACTTAACTCATAAAACTTAACACGGAAGTAATAATACTACAAGTTTGATTGGCTTCATCATCTGCATATTTTTTCTACGTCTTTTCCATGGAAGTAAAGTCACTTTAACCAGCCAAGGGGAGCAGGAAGGCAATTCAGGCAGGATGGAGTTATTTAGAACTGCCATACAGATTCTCAGTAAGACATACAAGACTAGGATTTTTTTCCTGGATGATCCTATCTGAGCAACGGGTTAACACACTGAGCTGCTTTTCATAGTTGGATTGGTTCTGTCTACTGTGTCACCGGAGGAGGAGTGTGCCATGCATCCCAGAGTGTCTTTCAAATTTCACCCTTATCCTAATTTTATCATAGCCTCTTTCACTTTTTAACACATGATTTGGGTAGATAGAATTCTGCAGTCCCCCTTGGGGTGTAGCCTATCTTTTCACCAAGTGATTAGATTTAATTGAATTTTCCATCCTCTTCAGTTTATAGAACTCTTTGTATCTTTTACTTCATTATCTGTTTCATTGTGGCAGAGACTGGCTGGGTCCTCACCTCACCTGTTTCCTCTTCTTCTTGGGCACAGAGCCAGACTTCGTTTCACATCTTCTCCTGCAGTTAGGTGTAGCCATGGGGGCTGATTTTCGGCCACTGAAATATGAGTAGCCTGCCCCATAAAACCTCCCCAGGCTCCGTCATCCAGGATCTTTCCTCTTCTGCAGGCTTGATGCTGAGCAGCAGGGCAATCATGGAAGCTATGTATTAAAGATGGTAGAGCCATGAGTTGCAAGGGCTCTGGATTGGAAAAGTGGTTATCTCACTCAAGGTCGCCTGGTGAATCTGTGGCAAAACTCCAACTAGACACAAGGTCTCATGATTCCCAGGCTGGTCTCTTCTTCAAGTTAAGCTGCATCCATTTTGGACTTGACCTGAGTGAAAAATAAACTTCAATCATGATGTTAAAGCAATTATGTATTTTTTGGAACTGTTTGTTATGTTAACTTAAATGACCACTAACCTTTGTTGATTGTCATTAGAATGAAAAATCCTTAAAGCTGGTGATAGTGATGAATCAAATTCATATAACGTTAGTTAACACTGCACGTCCTGAGTCAATGGAAAACACGAAGTGGAGGTGTTGGGTATATGATTGTTCAGAGTCATTCTTGCCCTTTACATCAAAACCTGACCTAACTCATTTTTTTCAAATAGAAACTAACACTGTGAGACTTGTGCTTTAGATACTTTAGATACCTTTTTTAAAAACATCCAATAAAACAAAAATCAGCAGCCCATTGACAATTAAATCAGCTACAATTCATGAGATAAAAATAAACCTATTGCTGAGCTATAAATATTCTCAGTTTTATGATCAGACAGAAGAATTTCTCCAAGGGCTTTGATAAACAGGAAACTATGTGATACAATGGACAATATCCTTGACAGACAAAACAATGTATCAGCTACTCAGTCTCTTAAACAGGCCAGATGCACATATTCAAGGCATTAAATTGAAAATGATTAAAAATAGAGATTTTTTTTTTCTTCTAAGAAATAAAAATGTAAAGGTATAGTACTGTAACAAAGTTCAATAATAAGGCTCCCATTCTTTTTTTTTTTTTTTTTTTTTTGCCTCTGGTTACTTCACATTCTGCTTTTGGCATTTGAGGTTGCTAAAGGTTATGGGTTTCTGAAAGCATTGTTTTCATGCACAAACAGGCCTGTAGTCAGACAGCTTTGTGCTTACAGACCAGTCACAGTTTCCCTCTTTGGTTCTACACCAACTGGTTCTGCCACGTGTGGGTTGCAACTGCCTCAGGAAACACTTTAATCTAAATGGAACAACACACATTAGATTTGAAAATAAAACTACTCATGAATGTATTTCTTTCAAAATTGATTGTAACTCTCCCCCCACCACATGCAAAAAATTAAAACTTAAACTTCTCTGTGAGAAGAACCTGCAGGGACAATAAAAACAGACTTTAGTACTGAAATCCACAGGAGAGAGAAAAGAGGCAAATGATGGACATTTAGGAAGAAGTGTTAGAATAAATATTAGTAAAGCAGAGGATGGGTATGTAATGTTCTTTCCATAAATTGTATCAGTGATCAGTGCATGCAAGTAGCAAAAATCTGACTAAAAGCGATTTCAACAAACAGGGTTTACATTTCTCCAAACACACAAAGGGTAGAAGTAGGCAGTTAATGATGTCGATTCATCAGCTCAGTGATGTGATGCATGCTAATATCTCTGCAGTTCTCTTGGCCTTTCTTTATCCTAACAAGATGGCGGCCCTCAAAGTCTGCTGTAGCTCCAGGCATTATACCACTTTCAAGGAAGGAAGAAAAGGAGAAGTGGGTCACAGTGACAATACTCTTTTATCAGAAAAGCAAAAGCTTTCTCCATGTGACTGTGTCAAATGGACTTTCCTAGCTACGGAGGCTGAGAAAGTGAACACGTAATGATTGGAGATGGGCAAAAGGAGATGGGAAGGGCCCATAGGTGGGTCAGCCAAACAACAGGTGCTGGAAGAGTGGATGGCTTGTAGTACTCACGCCTTCTTGATCTTCTCACAATGCATTTCTGAAGCCAAATAATTCTACACGACATGCTTTTCTCAGTTCATGTGAGACACATGAGTAGGACTTCATGCTTTAGAGAAAAATAATGCTGAACTTTCCCATTTTTGTCCTGCCATCAAGTAGTGACTTCCCCCAGCTCATCTTCCTCCCTATCTCAAACATTCAAATACTCATAATGAAATCCTACCTAAACTTCCTAAGAAAACACACCAAATTATCCATGGCGGAGGAAAGACTTCCTGGTTTCTGAAACATTTCACCTATTCCAAGGAAGAACTTTGAAAATCAGCTAGCAAAGGAATTTCTAGAAAGTAACAAATTTAAAAAAGACAATCACAAAATCCAAAAATTCTGAATGCCCAATATAACCTATTAAAAGAGATTTGAACATTAAAAAATAAAGCCAAACTCCCCTTTTATATTATGATAGATGATAAATCCACCTGGAATGGATCCAATGGTACTACAGCTTTCCCAATTATAGAACCTTCACATTTGGGGGCTATTTTATAATACAAAGAAAGCATAGCATATTCCTGCTGAAAAAGAGCGAATGGCAGCCCAGCCTCCCCCCCGCTCCACCTTACCCCTACCCCCAACCCACCCCAAGCTCTGAAACAAGGCAGTGAATTGTATTTAGCTGTAGCTCAAATAGGGCTGGTTTACCTCTGATTCCAGCTATGTATTCGTCTGGCTATGCTGCTAGGCGAACTGTGCTTGAGAAGAACTGGCTCAGTAATCCTGGGCTATGTTCAGGTACGATTAGGCACAATGTCTAGCAGAATTTTCCTCTGTGATATCTTATTATATTTAAGCAAGGGAATTAATTACAGGGCAGCACTTGCCTGATTGCATCTCTGAGTCACATTACTGCTAAAGACTGGACAATGTGGTCACAATATCCTGGCTGAATTTGAAAGCATGCTTCCTGTTATGAGGCCTCTCCAGCTGAAGAGAAGAAAGAGTGTGTACAAAGAGGGAGAAAATTAAGTCCACATGGTGAGTTGCACGCAATGAAATTGCCTGCTAGAAAAGGGCTGCATCCTCCCCAGATCAGATACGTCTAAGTTCTACCTCCAGGAAAATATCTTCAGAGGGAAAGACTCTTACTCTTTTATCAGTCTAGAATCCTCTATAGAAAGCCTACAGAGAGCTCTGGGAGTTCCCTGGCGGTCCAGTGGTTAAGACATCGTGCTTCCACTGCAGGAGGCACAGGTTCAATCCCTGGTTGGGGAACTAAGATCCCACATGCTGCGTGGTGAAGTCAATAAGTAAATAAATAAATAATCCAACGTCTAATTGTTTAAAAAAAAATCCCATAAATATAGCTAATAAGATGGAATGAAGCACTGATACATGCTACCACATGAGTAAACCTTGAAATTATCACACTTAAGTGATAGAAGCCAAACACAAAAGGTCATACGATTCTATTTACATGAAATGTCCAGAATAGGCAACTCCATAGAGACAGAAAGTAGATTAGTGTTTACCAGGGCCTGGAGGAAATGGAGAATGAAGAGTAATTGCTAATAGGTACAGGGTTTCTTTTTGGGGTTATGGAAATGTTCTGGAATTAGAAAGCAGTAGTGACTATATTAAAAACCATGGAAGCATACACTTTAAAATGATGAATTGTATGTTATGTGACATATACCTCAATTTTTTTAAAAGCCCACTTATGGGAGGAAGTAATTGAAAAAAATAAATGATGAGGGACTCCCCTGGTGGCACAGTGGTTAAGAATCCACCTGCCAATGCAGCGGACATGGGTTTGAGCCCTGGTCCGGGAAGATCCCACATGCCGTGGAGCAATAAGCCCATGCACCACAACTACTGAGCCCGCGAGCCACAACTGCTGAGGCCCACGCACCTAGAGCCCGTGCTCCGCAACAAGAGAAGCCACCGCAATGAGAAGCCCGCGCACCGCAACGAAGAGTAACCCCCGCTCGCTGCAACTAGAGAAAGCCTGCGCGCAGCAATGAAGACCCAACACAGCCATAAATAAATAAATAAATAGATAAATAAATAAATAAATAGATAGATAAATAAAATTTATTTAAAAAAATAAGGACTATACTAATGCACACATGAAGATGGAATAGTACATATTTTGGGATGTTGAACACTGTGGTAGAAAAAGCAGTGGGCTGAAAATCAGGAGCCTAGTAACTCTAAAGTCACTTAACTTCTCTGGGCCTCCATTTTCTGGTCCTCACACAGCATGCAGACAGCCCTGGCAGAGATCCTACTACTTTTGAGGTGCGCCTCAAAGTGGGATGGCCTTGACCCCGCCTTTCCAGAACCCAGTTCTTTGGGGTCAAGTGCTTTTGGAAGCCAAACAGGCTCCTTCCTTCTCTCACAACTTCCACCTCCTTCCCTCAAGTCAGTCCAATTCTGTGCCTCTGACCAGGGTAGCAAATCTGAGGCCAGAGTTCAGGCACAAGATCCATGTACAAGTTTTTTAAACATTTTGAATGACAGCGAGTCCCCTACATTTGAACCTTCAAGTTGTGAACTTTCAAAGATGCAAACGTGCGTTCCATCAATGTCAGGCCTGAGTGAAATTGCAGCCTGCCCTCCATCTCCCATTGCTGAGGATCCTTCAGCTCTACCATCTCCCACCTCCTCTCACTCCTCCAGTCAGTAACTCTTCTTGCCTGTTCACTCGATGCCAGCCCCTGTATGCCAGCTGTTGTACTGTACTACTGTACTTTTCAAGGTACTGTACTGTAAGATTAAAAATGTTTTATTTTGTGTTTGTTTTTTATGTATTATATGTGTGAAAAGTATTATAAACCTATTACAGTACTGTACTATATAGCCAATTGTGTTAGTTGGGTACCCAGGCTAACTTTGTTGGACTTACAAACAAATTGGACTTACAAATTGGACTTACAAACGCACTCACAGAATGGAACTCGTTCGTATGTAGGGGACTTACTGTATTTATGTCTTTAATGTCTTTTAGCTATGTTCTGTAGTTTTCATTGTGCAAGTCTTTCACCTGCTTGGTTAAGTTAATTCCTAAATATTTTATTCTTTTTGATGTTATTTTTTTTTTTTTTTTTTTTTTTTGCGGTAAGCGGGCCTCTCACTGTTGTGGCCTCTCCCATTGCGGAGCACAGGCTCCGGACGCGCAGGCTCAGCGGCCATGGCTCACGGGCCCAGCCGCTCCGCGGCATGTGGGTTCTTCCCGGGCCGGGGCATGAACCTGTGTCCCCTGCATCGGCAGGCGGACTCTCAGCCACTGCGCCACCAGGGAAGCCCCCTTTTTGATGTTATTTTAAATGAATTGTTTTAAATTGTTTATATGTTTCCTTTTCAGATTGTTCATGGTTCATGTACAGAAATGCAACTGATTTTTATGTGTTGATTTTGTATCCTGTTATTTTGCTAAATTCATTTATTAGTTACAACAATTTTTTGTGTGGAATCTTTAGGGTTTTCTACATGTAAGATATCAACTGTGAACAGAGACAATTTTACTTCTTCCTTTCCATTTTGGATGCTTTTTACTACTTCTTCTTGCCTAATTGCTCTGGCTAGAACTTCCAGTACTATGTTGAATAGAAGTAGTGAAAGGGAACATCCTTGCCTCATCCCTGGTCTTAGAGGAAAATCTTTCATTTTACCAATAAGTATGATATTTGCTGTGGCTTTTTCATATATAGCTTGTATTATATTGAGGTAGTTTCTTTCTATTCCTAGTTTGTTGAAATGCAAGGAAAGTTCAAGATATGGAAAAAAACCACATGATCGTCTCCATTGAGGCAGGAAAAAGCTGTTTACAAATTCAACACACTTTCATGATAAAAAGTACTTTGGAACTCTGGAGTCTGTTGAATTTTGCCAACCAAGATCATTAAAAAGCACTACTGTCTACTATTATCATTATTTTATAAATTTCTTTATTTCCTGCCACCAAAAAAATATGTCATTTGGGATGGGTATATTCTTATTCATTCAACAGGCATTTATTGAGTACCTACTATGCGCCAGGCACTGTGCTAGATGCTGAGAATACAGTGGTGAATGAATAAGATGGATATGACTTCTGCCCTCTTAGAACATCAATCTAGTGCAAAATATGAGCCTATCTAAAAAATCTCATAAAGCAAACAAATTTATAAGATAATATCAAGCCATTTAAGTGCCGTAATGGAAATAACCGAGTACAGAGAGTAGACTTAGCAATACACCATTGGTGGGGAAGCAAGTCAGTGAAACGAATGAGGAATGGAGTTGGTGGATACACAAGCATCTCTTATTATGTTTTGTGCTCTTCCATATGTTTCAAATATTTCATGGTTAGGTAAACTTTAAACGATTAAAGTAAAATAAAGAGGTATTCTATACCTCTTTATTTTTGCCTTTTTCTTTTTAATCCCAAACTCAAATTATGCAACACTTTAGAAATCTATTGTGTGAGAGTTGCTTTCCAGCTCTACACACACATCAGAATCACCTGGACCCTAAAAATACAGATTCCCCTAAACTTATCATGGTCATCATTTCATGATGGATGTGAGTCCAATAATTATACTGTACACCTTAAGTGTATACAGTGATGTATGTAAATATCTCAATAAAACTGGAAGAAAAAAAGACTATAACTAATAGAAATTTTAAAAACACATACACACACACAAATAGATTCCACAGATTTCCATCTCCAGAGATTCAGATTCAGTAGGATTGGGGAAGGGCTCAGGAATCTATTTTTAATAAACACCCTGATGATTCTGATGCAACCACGTATGATTCTTATTTGGGAATCACTGACGCAAAGCAAGGAGTATTGGTTGTGTGCCTAGAAAGAGTTGTGCACCTAGAAAGATGCATGTATTTTAAAAAGAACTTGCTATTTAAGAGTAGACAGAAAGATAATTTTTGTAAAGAAAAGAACTCTTTGTAACATGAATAAAAGCTAATCAGTTCTATGCATCCAAGTATGTATACATTGTATTTCCTTCAAAGAGGGCACATGTATAAAGTTGTCTAGGAGCATTTTTCCAACAGAGAAAGTTGGCCCCTTCTGCCTATCCATTATTTTCATCTTAAACACCAGTTTGGATGTGCTAAAGTAAAGCTTTAGTTAGTAACTTTGGTTAGGTCACAAGCTCATCTCTGGATGTATCAATGAGCTATGTTTTTTCTCTGGCCATGACCAGCCCATGTGCCCTACAGAGACCAACCCCTTGTAAGCCTCTCTCTGATGGTGGTGTCATAGCGTCCTGTCTGCTGGGTCTTTTAGGTATTACCTCTCTGGGCTCCAGCAATACTCACCCTCTTCTCCCACCCCCAGCCCCTCTGCCCAAGCAGGAGACCCCTAGAAAAGCTTCCAAAGGACTTTGTCAACGTTTGGCAGATAAAGATGATAAATGTCAGCCAGGACTACAACATCTCCTATAAACTCAAACTATAAATCATTGTGCTATTTCAACACTGTTGCTTGCTGTGGGTTTTTTTTTTCTGATTAGTGTTTTTCCATTGCATTTTCTTCTCTCTTCCTTGTGTGTAACCAGGAAGCTGAGCAGGGTAGCCTGTGAGGAAGGCCGGCCTCCTGCTTGAGTGTGCTTGGTGAGGAAAGCCCTGTTCCCAAATTTCTGAGTGCTTTGGGGCCCCTAAAGGATAACCCATCTTAGAATGACTTCCAGGTAACTGAGCTAGCAGATGCTGCCCAGCTCAGGAAAGAAGGCTGCCCTGGGCTTTGTCACTTTGTTGAGAGGCAGCTGTACATTTGCTGGCCCTTCCTGTCTGGTGCAGGAGGGAAGGAAGGAACAACTGTTCTCTTTCCTTCCAACTGCATTGAAAACCATGACACATGGGGCTTTCTCCCAAGGTCCAGAGTGACTCAATTTCAGGTGTCAAACATATTTCCCAATGCTGCCCATTAATTTTAATGAGTTAGACAAATGATGATGCAGAGAAGAATAATTTTCTAATCAATAAAATTGATTAGCAATGTAATGGTCTAGACTATAATGTAGGTGTTTATCAATTAGCTCCTGAAGTGAGCCAGGATCGCTAATGGTGTTTGATATAACGCTGGAGCAGACACACCTGGATTTGATGCTTTCCAGTTGGGCCTCTTACCCATGTATACTTGAGCAATTTTCTGAACTTTTCTGAGCTTCAATGTCTTTATCTATCAATATAAAATGGAAATAATATTACCTGCCTTTTAAATTTGCTATAAAGATTAAATAAAACATTATATAAAAGCACCTAACATGGAGTCTGGCACCTACTGGGTATTCAATATATAATAACACACATACGATACCTGTAGACTTAGCACTATATATATATATATATATATATATATATATATATATATCTCACTTTATTTAATCTACTCAAAAACTCTGTGAGGCAGGTAGTGTTATGATCCCCCACTTTACAGATGAGAAAACAAAGGCACAAAGAAGTTAAAGAAGCTTGCCCAAAGTTGGCAGCCCTAAGTGGTGGTCAGAACTTGAACCCAAGCTGTCTGGCCTGGGACTTTGTGCTTTCAACCATTTACACTAGTGCTCTTCTAATACATGTTTTCTTTCTAATCTTCACCCCTGTTCAAGTGACTATAAAATGCAAATTTTTAGGCCCTTTCAGGATACAAAAAGGAGATGCTGGCTTAGGGAGCATGGCTTTTCTCTCACATTATCTATAAACCCAATAATATGTCACAGAGTCTCTTGGCTAGAACAGGGACACAAAGAACTAGCGGTTATCTTGTCAAGTCACATGGCCAAGGTCAAGAAGATGCATTTTCCTGTTCTGGGGCTACAGGCTGCTCATTTACCTTCCCCTTCCCCTCCTCCATCTCTATTTCAGGCAGTCATCTTGCAAAAACATATTCTTCAGTCATGAAAGATATATGATTGGAGTGCGTGGATGAATGCATTCAGATTCATCACCGCTAGAAACATCTTTATGGGAAGAGAATACCATTGTTATAGAAAAAAATGGGCTTCCCTTTCACAACTCCCCAACTCTGCTCACAAAGAGGGATTTCAGAAAAATCTCTTCTGCCCACACTGTCTTCTGGTTCCCTGTGTGTGTGTCTGTGTGTGTGTTTCTGTGCCTACCCTTCTATCCTAACTTTTGTTTAAGGGATTTGGCATTTATGTGTATGACTTATGAATTACTAAAGAAAACTCTGCCACTTCTTCCAGGGCTACTTAATAACTATTAGAATCAAGTGGTGTTAAAACAAGAAAGGATTTAGGAATTCAAAAATAGCACATCTGAGTATCCTGGCCTGTTTCCAAAAGTATGTCTCATGCAAACTTCCTCTCTCATAAAGTATCATTACAGCATATTATCCTAATAAACATCCAGTCTGGGAAGGGCACTGAAACAAGGCATGCCAAAATTTGGCAAGGCCGAATCTTTATCAGGCAACTATAAACTTCTAAAATTTTATTGTGAAAAATAATCCCACAGCCTGTGTAAAATAATAACGAACATGCAGTCCTCATAACAACTGGTTAATGTCTAAGCATTTTGAGATTTTGAGTGTTGCATGGAAAGGAAAGTGAGTCTAATGGAAAATTCTGATTAATGCCAATTTTGAGTCTAATAAAGTTCCTTTGTTAGCTGCCTAAATTATTAAAACTTACCCTATGAGCCCTTGTTTTTGAAAAAAATTTTTCTTCCTATGTACAGTCATACAAGGACATCTTAAAAATGCTGACTCTTAACCTCTGCTTCTCAAAGTTTTTTAACCCGTCAAGTCTTGGTTTTCTAGGCTGTGTTGCTGTGCCTGTCCTAACTCACTGTTGGCTTTTTAAGTTGTATCATGGTAGGCTTTACTCTTCACCATTATGATGGGACTGGTGTTTATAAGTGCTCAAACCCATCTTTTCTGATATTATTGGGAATGATTCCATTGCTTCAAAACACTTTTGCTGAGGCTAAGAAAGTTTTCTAGGAAATTCAATAAACAGTCTAAGTATGAGAGCTTGAGCTCTCTAGAGAGAAAACTCTATGCTGGTTATGGCATTACAGCCATATCACACTCAACACACACACATTTTATTTTTTTTTCCTACTGTAAGAGCAATACCTATTTTGGCACCTCCCTGGTGGTCCAGGGGCTAAGACTCCACGCTCCCAATGCAGGGGGCCCGGGTTCGATCCCTGGTCTGGGAGCTAGATCCTTCATGCTGCAACTAAGATTTCGCATGCCGCAACGAAAGATCCCGCATGCCGCAACTGAGACCCGGCGCAGCCAAATAAATAAATAAATACTAAAACAAAAAGACTAATACCGTTTTTTGTAGACATTTTGGAAAATACGAGGATGGAGGAAGAAAACAAATCATATCGATTTTTACCATCCTGAGAAAGACAGTTATTGATCGGGGAATTTCCTTCCAGTCTTAACACATATATTATAACCAAATATGGATCATACTGTAGACATTGCTGGGTAGCCAGATTACACAATATTTAAAGGATGCTGCTCTGGGTGACTAAAACTCATCTTTAGTAGACATAATACAGATGTGGTGTGGCACTAGCTGGGGCGCTCCATCCTTGGGAGTTTGGACAAAGGGAAGGGAAAGCTTAAGTATCCAGTCAAGGGCTTTAACTCCAGTCTAAACAAGAGCTTCCCTGGGTGACTTCACAGCGGTAGTGTAAACCAAGCTCCCTGACAATGAATTTGAGGCTACTGCCAAAAAGGACAGGAGCTGACCTAACGAAGCATACAGAACCCCTGGGTATATATAATGACAAACATTTTAGCTAATACTGATCCATTGGAAAATCAGATTCCTTCCTGCCAGATGCTCAGATGAAGGCTATTCAGAGAGCCACAGTGAATCATTCAACACAGAGGGCTGTGTTGAGAAAAATGAAAGGCTATGTGGTTTGGAACTTGTCTATAAAATGCACGTTGTTGACAATGGTTTCTCCCCATAGTCTACAGAAGTAAATTTGTACAAAGAAGTGGCTGGACTAATTTATTAAGTGCAAGATTGGAAGCCAGAAGCTCAAATCAGGCCTCCGCTGCTGACGTAGTATTCAGTTCTCACATCGTCATTTCTCAGTCTCTTTTCCCAGAGAAACTTTCAGGGTTGACAAAGTGATCAATTGTGGTGGCTTGGCTTTGAGAGGGTAAAGTTTTGGGGTTCAGTCTCTTACTGCATGAGTTCCTCAAGGCTATTTCCAGATGGCATGTGGTTTTGCACTAACACAGGATGAAGTTCACGGCAGAGGATTATGGAGGTGGCTTTGGCCAAGGCATAAGTCATAAGACTGTGAAGGTTCAGCTCAGCAATGCTCAGCTTTCTGGAACCTTTCTCTGAGAAATGTGTTATCTCAGAGATGAAGTGTGTGGACAAAAAGGCCTTCATAGCACCAGCCCCAGAGCAGTTCCTATAAGCAAGGGAGAGGGATTCTCTGCAGCCCTGCCAATTCCTGCAGATACTTGCCAGTAGAGACCTCAGATTCTCCTTTTCCATGAGGGCATGAAGCAATGCCCACAAATGAGCAAGGAAAAGCGTCTGCTCTGACCCAGTGTTTCAATCTGTTACAGAGGATGGAAAATGTGCTTGAGGCTTGGAGTTGGGGAAATGTGTTTTTGTTCACTCAGCTCCCATTATAACCACATCTGTTATCAGTAGGGTGGGCTGTGTTAGTATTAATAGCATGACTTTCTCAAGCCTGGAGTTCTCCTCTGTGATGTTTTGGCTGAGAGCATTAAACAGAGAAGGCTGAGAAAAGCCACCTCACTGTGCTGGGGAAATTGCCCCTTGAATCCTTCTGGAAGACCTGACTCTGGGCCTAAGCTAATTTATATTTTCTCCATTTAACAACCTAATCTAAAAGTGCATCAGAATAAAGAGCTGCTCTGTCTTTTGTTTCTGGCTTCTCAGACATGCTACCAAGTTTGGTCAGTTCAAAATGTCCCAATTTTCCCCATTCTCTCTCCACAGATGGGCTTAAGTTTTCTCTGACATTTTCTCAACTAGTATTCTGTGGCCAAATGGTTGGCAATAATAGGATTATCCAGTGTCAGAGCTGGAAATGACTTCAGGGATCCTCCAGACCAGTAGCTCTCAGACTCTACTCTTTGGAGGATGTGACTCTCGGATCACCAGGTGAGGGGAAGATGAAAAGGAACCAAGAATGCACCCCAACACACAACACACACACACACACACACACACACACACACACACACACACACACACACACACACACACACACACACACACCCCTCCACTGACAGCCATCTTCCAAATAATACTCTATTTGAAAAAAGAGTGATATGGCTAAAGATTGAAACCCCCAATAAATTCTACCCCCTAATTTTACTGGTTAAGAAATAAATTCCAGAACTTACCTGGTGGTCCAGTGGTTAAGAATCCACCTTCCAATGCTGGGGATGTGGGTTTGATCCCTGCTTGGGGAACTAAGATCTCACATGCCATAGGGCAACTAAGCCTGTGCGCCACAACTACTGAGCCCATGTGCCACAACTAGAGAGCCTACACACCACAACAAAGAGCCTGCACACTGCAATGAAGATCCCACGTGCTGCAACTAAGACCCAACACAACCAAATAAATAAATAAATAAATTTTTTTAAAAAAAGAAAGAAATTCCTAGGGAAGTTAATTGACTTACCTAATTGGTTACTTTGTGACAAAGCCAAGATTAGAACGCAAGTGTTCTTACTGGCTTTCATTCTTTTACTCATTTTTTCATTCATTCATTCACAAATGCTTTCTGTTCTAGGCATTGGACTAATTGCTATATCCAAAAAGACTTATTAAACAATTTAAATGTCACATGTATTTGAAAAAAATTATTTTCCATGAGTTTGAGCACTAGGTTACATAATAACTTATCTTTCAGTGACTTAGTTAAACTAAGTCTTTCCTCATTAAATATCACATTTCTTCTGACTGCCCTGATGAATTTGTGGTAAAGTCATATTACCATTTAAAATATGTGGAATATATTAACATTTGCAAATTCTGTTCATTTTAAAAGCATCTTTGTAGTTTATGTTAGTGGGGTCATAGTTGGCATATATTCAACTATATCATACACTCTGTATTAGGTTTCTTTCAATGAAGGCAAGATTTTCAAAATGAACCATTTTTCATGAATATACTTTGTATAGTCATAATATGCTGTGTATAGCTTGGTCAGTACACTAACCACATTATTTTACAATTATCTATTTATGTGTTTGTTTCTCCCCAGCAGAATATGAGCTGCTTGGGGGCATTACAGCATTCCAAGCCATTTGCCCTTGCAAACGGATAAACAGAAAAGCCATCTGATAGATCATGTCTCTCTCTGATAGATCATGTCTCTCCAGGTCATTAGACATCCTGAAAGCCTTTTCTACCTGTAACGGTATGTGATAATGAAGTTTACCGCTGAGATTCAGCCACACTCTTTGTATTCGTCTACATAACAAAGTACCACTGGCTGGGTGGCCTACACAGTAGACGTTTATTTTCTCATAGTTGTAAGAAAAGACTAGAATTCCATGATCAAGGTGCCAGAAAATTCGGTTTCTGGTGAGAACTCCCTTCCTGGCTTTAGACAGTTACTTTCTTGCTGGGTGCTGGTGGTAGGGATGGGTGTCGGTGGGAGGCAGCTCTCTGGTGTCTCTTCTTAAAAGGACACTAATACTATCAGATGATGGCCCACCCTTAGACCTCATTTAACTCCTTATGACCTCATTTAACTTTCATTACTTCCTTAGGGGTCCATCTCCAAATACAGCCACTTGGAGGTCAGGGCTTCAACATATGAATTTGGAGGGGACATAGAAATTCCATCTATAACCTTCTTAAACTGTCTCATGTGTTGCCTCAAATATGACAAATTGGGAAGTAATTGGAAAGAGGGGCCAGAGAGTGAAGCTTCTCAACTCTAGGAAGCAGCTGATGATAGTAGTTTGATGGCACTGATGTTTGAAAGGGGGAGACCTGCCTCCCCGCACTGCTACAGTCTTGCCCCTGCCTTCTCTCTCTCCAGGCCTTCATAAGCCCTGCAGAACTCAAAGAGCACTGACCAGTGCACAATCTAATTTCAAGTGAGTGGAGAGTATGCACTGTTTGTCTTCCCCGTATACATTTCCCCTTCTTCAGCAGCAACTCTTAGGTCCCCTGATAGCCTTCCCTTGGTCCGTGGGTCTGGGTGGATGTGTGACTCCAGCTCTGAGGCCAGCAGCTGGTCCCAGTCCCTGCCAATCAGGGTATCTCATTTCCTTGGCCACAAAGATTGTTAGTAGTCGACATGTGACCTAAGCTGATCTAATTGGAATGACTCTGAAAAGCTTTTGGAAAAACATCTTTTTACCAACTCTGAACCTTAAGAATATCAGTCTGGAGAATTCCCTGGTGGCTCAGTGGTTAAGAATACGCCTGCCAATGCAGTGGACATGGGTTTGAGCCCTGGTCCGGGAAGATCCCACATGCCACGGAGCAACTAAGCCCGTGCACCACAACTACTGAGCCTGTGCGCCACAACTAATGAAGCCCGCGCGCCTAGAGCCCATGCTCCACAACAAGAGAAGCCACTGCAATGAGAAGCCCATGCACCACAATGAAGAGTAGCCCCCACTCGTCCCAACTAGAGAAAGCCCACGCGCAGCAATGAAAACCCAATGCAGCCAAAAGTAAATAAATAAATAAATTTATTAAGAAAAAAAATAAAAACAGAATATGAGTCTGGAAAACCACAGCCATCTTGTCACCACAAGGTCAAACCTTTATCCGAGAATGTAGTCAACCTGGGGCAGGCTGACCTGGACAGCGGAAAAAGAGCAAGTCATGTTTTTGGTGACGTCATTTAGCCCCCTGTGTCAGGCTATGCTGAAGCCAACCCAGGCCTTGGACGCCTCAGTTTGCAAAGTCAGTAAGTTTCAGACTTCTACTGTTGGTGTTGCATGACTTATAACTGGGGGTGCCAGATAAAATATAGAACATCCACTTAAACTTGAAATTAAAATAAACAAAAGACAATTTTAAATTTATGAGCATGTTCCAAATTTTGCATGGGACATACTTATACTAAAAAATTATTTGTTGTTTATCTGAAACTGACATTTAACTGGACAGCCTGTATTTTTTTTTTTTTTTTTTTGGGGGGTACGCGGACCTCTCACTGCTGTGGCCTCTCCCGTTGCAGAGCACAGGCTCCGGACGCGCAGGCCCAGCGGCCATGGCTCACGGGCCCAGCCGCTCCGCAGCATGTGGGATCCTCCCGGACCGGGGCACGAACCCGCATCCCCTGCATCAGCAGGCGGACTCTAAACCACCGCGCCACCAGGGAAGCCCCAGCCTGTATTCTTATTTGCTAAATCTGGCAATCCTACTTGTAACTAAAATGCATTAGTGATGGATGGTGAAACACTGTGTTCACAGAGAGGATCTGAAACGTCTGTTGTTTTGGTGAATGGGTGATAGGCGTCCCTGGCTGGGTCTAGATGTTACAGATAAAGTCTGAGGATGCTGCTACCAATCCTGTTTCCAAAACAGGTGTCACATGTTGGCGTTAACAGGGCTGACACGGGTGGGTGAGTGGCAAGAAGACAGGGGTCTGAGCTGAGCCAAAGATCATCAACCATCGGGAAAGCCCAGACCTAGACATAAGCAGGAATAAAGGTCAAGAGGAAATGCAGTTGAGACACATCAAAAACACATGTGGTTCGCTTTGTATTCAGCAGTACAGGCAAGGAAGGGGGAGAGGGAGGAAGAAGAGAAAGAGAAAGAAAATAACAATCGAAACCATGTGGATGCTGAGGGTGGTCCCGAAGAGAGTTTAGGGGGTGACTGAGTGACCACGCCCCTCAGCTGGCCTCTCACAGTGCCAGCATCCCCCCACTGAATGTCATTTAAGGGTCTCCACTCTGACAGCACTGATGGCCAAGATGTTTAACAGCTGGGACTCCAGACTGGTGTGTACTTGCCGATTGTCACCTCTGCTCTGTTTCAGCAATGTTCCCCTCGAAACATTGACGTTAGCCCTTAACTTGTGTATAAGTGGTCACTCTTCAGAAGGTGAGAAATGAGGCTAGCAAGCAGAACCCAGGCACCTACATTACCAGAGGTCATAGAACACACAGGACGAGAGGGGTGGGAAGGTCAGTTATCAACATGCTTTGCAGTGCTGCGCTCTCCTCGTGTTTCCCTCCCTGTCATACCCTGAGTCTCCCTCTAAGGGAGTTGCTGGGAGTCCCGGGCCCTCCCCTTTGCTTGACTATTCTTGCCCTCCAGAGAGTCCCCAGCCCCAGCCTTTATTCCTGAGTAACTTTGGCCCTCTGCTGGAATCAGGAGGTCTTCTCTTCCCTCCCGAGTCTCGCCCTTCAAGGGCCAAAACTCACCATCGGGTTTGATAAACTTTTCCGTGTCAGTTATGGATTTCCCAGACCCAAAACCTTTCCAAACCTCAGTGTCATGCCCCATGGAAAAAAAAAAAAATCAATCTCAGTTCTCAAAAATAAACTGAGAACTTGAAAAAAAACCAAACCAAAAACACTGCGTTATTTATGCCTAAAGTACAACCGTTGTATAGATCTGTTGTTGCCTGCCCACCATTAAAGGGCAGAAGGTGGAAAGCACTGACCTGTGACGATGACGTGGTGAGTGTGGACGGCAGGGCATGGAGGCTCAAGCAGCAGAGGGGTCAGATCACCAAACACTAGTGCAGGGCTGAGAGGGGCCGTGAGGTGACTCCACTAAGCTGCGTTTCACCCAGGTATTAGAGATGCATAGACCAAAAAGGATCAGGGAACATGTTTGAATTTAAAATAACAAGGCAAAAATATTTCATATATTTGTTGTGTAACGCGAATATCACTGGACCTCCCTAGCCTGCGGGTACCCAAGAGGCCACAGTAACATTAGAATTTGAACGTTACTAGGCTTGGAGAGGGTGTCGGGAGGTGAGAGGGTCTCGGCTACACCGAGCCAGTCTTCCAAGGATATACTGTTTCTGGCACATTAGTGGATATTAATGTCAGACTACAGTGAAGTACCAGTACTGAACAAGGGCTCCCGTAACAAGGGCCTGATAGGGTTACCCAAGATGCCGATGTTCCTGCATCTTCAGCAGTGGCCTCCCCCTCCTCTAGCTTTAACAGGCACAGGGCACTATTCCTGGAGCACCTCCTTCACCTGCTATCTCTAGCCCTTCACACCCGGCTCAGGCAGCCTTCTCCGAAGTATTGTCCCGACTACATTTTCAGGGCCCACGTGACAAGGAGGCGCGGGGATGCATAAGACTTCCGGAGGAAGTAAGGAGCCGCCTCACGTGTCACACCCACCCCTGTCGACTACCACCGCCCCTCCCAAACCCATCCAGCCATATCGCACTTTAGAAATTCTTTAGGGCTAACAAAACTCGCTTGGTTTCAGGTATAAATACTTCCTGAGTTAAAGGTCAAGTCTAGTGACCATTTTTCATACCTTTCTTTCATTTGCCTTCATCACACCTTAGCTGAGCACAGAGGAGGGAGACAGAGAATGGAGAAGAGGAGGCGGCGGACGGGGCTGGGGAGCAGCTCTGCACCCACGTGACCTAGACCCACTTCTTTCCCTCCCACCTCTAGCCTGTCTCCATTTCGGATGAATTCTGGGAAAAATCCCTATTCCCAGGGCCTCTCCCTGATGGCAAACTACATGAAAATAACGTTCCTCTCTGGTGTGAGGTTTGGTGCCTGCTTGTCACCAGCTCTGTTTTCCATTTCTGGACTACAGTTGTCCCCTCCTCCCGCCCCTCCCCACCAAGTCCAATCTCTCACACGCTCCTTTCTCTCCGAAGCCTCTATTGCCAAGGCAACACGATTCCTCCTGAAGCCTTCCAGCCACGGCCCCGCGGAGGGCCCCTCCCCCGCAGACCGCTCTGCTTTCCGCGAGTCCCTTGTTTGGTGCACCCTGGTCTGGGTGGGCGCACCACTTGCCCCACCATGGTCGAGGGAAGCTCTGTAATCTTCCACCGAGTGCTGTCCCTCTTCGTGAAGCCAGAAGTCAAGTGGCTGCTCTTTCTCTGAACTTCTCTCCCAGAAAAGAATCCACGTGACAAATGCAGTAACGAGCATGGCAAACTTCCGGTTCATGTCAAAGAGGAGAGGAGGAGAGAATTTAGGTCCTCCAATTCCAGAATCAACGACTTGAAATCCACCCTGGACATTTCTGTTCTCCCAAGTTTATATTCAGTGCTTCCCTCTCCTCTCCCCAGCCTAACCCTCCCTCCTCAATCTTCCCCCTCCCTGTCCCCCACCATACAAGCAGTTCAGTCTTGTCCCAGCTCCCATTTTACAATGGTTCATCAACCCTCAGGGCGATGCTCCAGAAGACAGAAGTTCCACCTGTTCTATTTCAGCTCCATCAGACAGCAGTGATTGGTTAAAAGCGCAGGTCTGGACCCAGATTGCCAGGGTCGAGACCTAGCTTAGATACTTTGTAAATGTGAGAATTTAGGCAACCTACTTAACTTCTTGGTTTCCTCGTCTGTATAACATGAGGATACTAGAATCTACATAGAGCGTTGTTATGAGGATCAAGAGGGATAATATATAAAACTTAGACCCTGGCACACTGTAAATGCCACACCTGGTAATATAGTTCTTACTTTAACGATTTACTCTTGGGAGGTGGCTCATCAACCACTGTTGGTAAGTGGGATCTAACCTCTACCCCAAGCACATTCCTTCTAAGGATGGTCAATGCTCTCAACCAGAGGGTTTATGACGAATGAAATATTCTTCATCAAAATACCTTTAAGCCAACCCTCATTCATTCATTCATTCATTGAATCCGTTAATGGCCACCTCGAAGTCCTTCACCATACATTAAATCATACTGCTTCATTCCAGTTTCTCCATACGGCCTCCCTGTGTCTTTTTAGTCTACCCCCAAACCAGTATGAGCAACGGCCCTGGTTCTCACTGTGTTCCCTCCTGTCAAATGATTATGGCATCAGCACATCACAAAAGCACATTTACAATTTTAGAAGAATCTACAAGAACATAGGGGAATACAAGCCACAATAAATTGTGGAGCTGAATTTTTCTAAAGATAGCTATTTACCGTTGCCTCAAAGCCCAGTTATAGTTGTAGGATTTCATCAGGCTTTTATGTTCCCATGGTAACCAATGTACATGCAAAGCTTATAAACATATATTAAGAGGGCCTGTGAGTGGAAAACATGCAGTGCTGAGAGTTGGAAGAGCCAGGTCTAACCCCAGCTCTGCAGCTCGTCAGCTGGGAGGTCTGGGATGCTACTTATAACTGTCCTAGCCAGTGTTTCAGACTCCATCAGTGTTTCTCAAAGTATGTGCCTCAGGTCACCTACATCAAAATCAATGGTTATACTTTTTTAAAGTGCATATTCTTGAGGCTCTTCCAGAACTACTGAATCTGAATCTCTGGAGGTGGGGACCAAGAATCCCACTGTTAACCAGATTCCCATGTGGTTCTTAAACACACTGAAATCTGAGAATCATGGGACCCCACAGTCCTCCTCCAACATGCTATAGTTCCTTGCTTATTCATGCAGGCCAGAATTTGATTGCTTTGGACCCAAAGAATCATTGCAGAAGTCCCTGAACAACATCAGGCAGGCAGAATACACTCTTCAGAATACTCTCGTTACCATGTACTCACCCAGCACTTCCTATGGATCAAGCACTATTCTTGGGACACATCATCCAAAAGAGAGAAAAATACCTATCCTCATAGAGCCTACACTCTAGTGTGTGGGAGCAGAGACAATAAATAAACTATTAGTAAATGTAAAAATACGTGAATTATATAGCATGATAGATGGTGATAAGTGTGGTGGGAAAAAAATAGAGCAAGGTGAGGGAGTCAGGATGGAGGGGTGTTAAAATGTCTCCTAAATTATATGTAGCCACAGAAATCAACTTAGGTATTTATTACAAGTCTGACAGGTGAGCCCAGCTGCACCTTAAAGGGAATGTAGTGGATGCTCTTGGTGCCCCGCCCAGACCCCCTTTAGGGCTGGTGCACCCTCCTCCTCCTTACGCCCCCCCCAACTCTTCTGCGCCCTGTCAATGACTCAGTGACTATTGATGGCCCCTTGCCTCAAGGTGGGGTCAACTTGGCAGTATAACTTGTGCTCCCTGAGCTCTCGGGGAGGCTACATCCTTGCTAGCTCCCCCTTCCCCACCCCCTCCTTCTCCCCTCCCTTCCCTTGTCCAGGGAGTACTCTCTGTAAATCACTTGCACAAGAATCCCTGTCTCAAGTTCTATTCTAGGGAACCCGGCCTAAGGCAGGCTCCCAACCCCCAGTGGGGCTCTACAGACCAGGAGGACTGATGGCTGTTATGGCAAATCTTCATTGTTCCATTTCATCCTCAATTTATATTTAATATTCAGTCTTTTTGGTGCCCGACATTGCCCTGCAGAGAGAAGCAGGTGAGGCCCTGTGAGACGTGTTGCCTAGCATCTGCTGTGTTTCTCCCACTCCTTTGCCCCCTGCGGCCACAGACATTCCCTGAGTGCCTACACTGTGGCAGGGACTGTGCTAGGCTTGGGGACACAGCATAGCATGAGATCCTCCATGTCACATGCTAGGACACTAGCGTCCAATTTCTGCCAAACACCTAATACGTACTTGAAAATGACCAAACTTTTTGTACGATCAGCTGGCTTAAAGATAATGTTCATATACCTTTCTCATCAGCAACGTTTGTTTAAAAACAAATCCAACTTTGACACATCTCTGCTCAAATAAATGAACATTCCCATCCTGACTGCCTCTTTGAAGCAAACAGAGAAGGGAGGGCAAGGCTAGTAGGGACTGGGGCCAGCAGCGTGTTCTATGTAAGGAGAGATGAACATGTGTACTCCACTGGTTTTCATTACAAAAAGAAAAGAAGATATACAGATTGCCAACAAACACATGAAAGAATGCTCAACATCATTAATCATTAGAGAAATGCAAATCAAAACTACAATGAGATATCATCTCACACTGGTCAGAATGGCCATCATCAAAAAATCTAGAAACAATAAATACTGGAGAGGGTGTGGAGAAAAGGGAACACTCTTGCACTGCTGGTGGGAATGTAAATTGATACAGCCACTATGGAGAACAGTATGGAGGTTCCTTAAAAAACTACAAATAGAACTACCATACGACCCAGCAATCCCACTACAGGGCATATACCCTGAGAAAACCATAATTCAAAAAGAGTCATGTACCAAAATGTTCATTGCAGCTCTAGTTACAATAGCCAGGACATGGAAGCAACCTAAGTGTCCATCATCGGACGAATGGATAAAGAAGATGTGGCACATATATACAATGGAATATTGCTCAGTCATAAAAAGAAAGGAAATTGAGATATTTGTAGTCAGGTGGATGGACCTAGAGTCTGTCATACAGAGTGAAGTAAGTCAGAAAGAGAAAAACAAATACCGTATGCTAACACATATATATGGAATCTAAGAAAAAAAAAAAAAGGTCATGAAGAACCTAGGGGCAGGATGGGAATAAAGACACAGACCTACTAGAGAATGGACTTGAGGATATGGGGAGGAGGAACGGTAAGCTGGGACAAAGTGAGAGAGTGGCATGGACATATATACACTACCAAACGTAAAATAGATAGCTAGTGGGAAGCAGCCGCATAGCACAGGGAGATCAACTCTGTGCTTTGTGACCGCCTGGAGGGGTGGGATAGGGAGGGTGGGAGGGAGGGAAGAGATATGGGAACATGTGTATATGTATAACTGATTGACTTTGTTATAAAGCAGAAACTAACACACCATTGTAAAGCAATTATACTCCAATAAAGATGTTTAAAAAAAGAAAAGAAATGCCCCGCTTCTCTTTCATAGACCCTACTTTTCACATTCACCACATCAGAGGTGGATTTTTAAAAGGATGCTGATGGATGCTGAAGCAGACATTCCTCACAGCCTTGACAGCACAGACATTCTTGAAATAGTTACAAGATTTAAAAAATGCTTGGGAGGTTTTCCTTTAAAATAAATTCTGTAATATAATTCTTTGCTCCTCGCACTTGGTGGGGAGCTACATGGGGAAAATGAAAGGGGGGCCCGTCTGTGGAAGTTTGCCAGCGACCTCTGTGGTTAGGGTCGACCTACCCGCTAGCCTCAGATGGCTGAGGATGAGGCCTGCGCCTGGAAAGAGGGTGGTGATGAGGGTCTTGAATGGGCGGGCAGAGCACCCTTCATTTGAATGCAGTCGGAGCCTCTATGAATGCTTTTGGAACATGGTTTCCAACAGGCAAAAGAGAATAAAGAATTTTGCATAAAGAAAGGACTTGGGTCATTCACTCCGGTTTTCACCTTGCTGGAGAGGGGAGGAACCTGGTAGAACTTAAATAGAGGAGAGTGCCAGTGACTCACCGTGTCAGACTGTCAGCGAGTTTCCCCGCAGGCAAGAAGGGCTGGCTAGTGACTCACAGCCCACTTTCTCCCCGGCCTACATGCAGGACCGCAAAGGAAAGAGTCTGAGCATCACAGCTCAGCTCTCTCGTTTTCTCTTCACAACAAAGAGGGGAGCCTAGGGCTCATCTCCCGGCTCAGTCAGGGTGTGCAGGAGAATCAGCAGGGGGTCTGGTTAAATACAGAGTTGGAGTCAGTAGCTCTGGATGGGACCCAACCGTCTGCATTTCTAATAAGTTCACAGGCGATTCTAATGCTAACGTGGTCTCTGAATCACGCTGGAATAGCCAGAACCTAGCTGGTTCAGAATCAGCCACACTGAGGGGATGGAAGTTGCCTCCTGTGGCCACTATATTGATAAAGGTCATTTTTTTTCTGGTGACAGCAAATCTCCAGTCTTATCCCTGGTGATGATCCCAGTGATCGAGTGCCGTCATCACCGTCTCTCACTGTCCTTCTTTATCTATCACACAGTCAGGCTATACTTAAGGCTCCTGTGACTGGGCGGGAAGCAGGCTCCCTGGAAGGGAACATTCTCAAGACACAGAAGTGGAAACTGAAATCTCGCATTCACCAGGCCATTTTCTGCTCCATCACGCTGCTTCCAGCTGCCTTGTGAGTGGTGGCTCAGCAAGGCAGCCCTTTCTCCACTGCAGCAAGGCGTGCACTTCTAGCTGGAGCCCTCCGCGGTGCAGTGTGCTTTGCATTCACCAGCCACTCCGGATGAAAGGGCCATTGGCTTCTAAATGCATAAATTGCAATTTCTTTATTGCTCTCATAATAGGGAGGGGCTGCCCTAAAACTGGCGTGGAGGGCTCCCGGCTGGCAGTTTCTCCTGTTTTCCAAGCTTTGCTCATTTTTCACAGCTCTTGAGCTCTCTCTCTCAATTGCAGCCTGCCCGAGTGGGTGGGAGAGCAGAGGATGGGGTGTAGGTGGAGGGTGCTAATTAGCTCAGGCTAAGAGCAGCCTTGGCAAGAAGCCACGAGAAGGGGAGGGCTCGTCAGTCAGGTGGAGATGATGACTCAGGGATCACAAGAGAACCTGCATAAGGAGCAGTTTGGGTAGCAACCAATATCTGGCTTGAGTCACTGATGGATGTTTACCGTGGTATTAGGAGGAAAGCTGGAGCTATGATGATTCCTAAATAGGGAAAGACAGGTTGACAAAGACATGAACGCTGTCAAGTCAGAATAGGCACACCTGTCAGCTTTGTCGCCAGGAGTTTTCGTTCTTTGATCAATGCCGCAGAGCATGGAGCAGTGTGCAGATGGCTGTTTGGAAGCATCCTAGCATCAATCAAAGAGTGCCCTCCTGGGTGGGGAGGGGAGTGGGCAAGCTGCTTCAGGGAGGGGGAATGACCTTCTCTCCTTCTTGGAGGCCACCTCAGCTTACCAAGGTGTCCTTGAGACTGTTCACTCCAGAACTGACTTCTGCGAGGTAGGGCTGGCTGACAGGTCCTTCAAGAAACTGAATAAACACAACTTTCCTGACAGACCCTCCATGGTCTCCTGGGGGCATTCTCAAGGTATAGGTACCTGGGAACATGGCCTGGAGTCCACTGGGGGTGGGGGAGGCCCTGTAGGTAGATAGGGGAGTTAATATGTTTAAAGAGCTTAGATCAGCATCCAGCCTTATATAATAATAGCTATTACTGTGAGGTAATTCGATTCACTCCGGAGATGCCCCCAAACCCACCTGGAATTGGACAGCACCAGCCTGTCAGAAGTGACCATCTTCCCCGAGCTTCTGTAAATCAGTCTCCACCAGTTTGTCATGACCAATGTAATATATGTTGCAATGAGCTCTTCACTGTTCAAAGAGTACGTATTTTCTACTGGTTTATGTCTTTTAAAAATAATTAAATTAGAATGGATTTGAAGTTGCTCTCTGAGTAGTAGAGAAAGTTAGTCGTAGTTAACTCTCTGGGAATTATACGTAACCATCAGCTTTGGTGAACTGCGCTGTGGTGTAGTGTGCTTATCAGCATATACACTGCATGGGTTTAACTCCTGGCTCTTCCGGTTACTAGCTGTGTGACTGTCTTTACGTTCTGTTTTTTTATGGCTGCACCACGCAGCATGTGGGATCGAACCCGAGTCCCTTGTATTGGAAGCGTGGAGTCTTAACCACTGGACCACCAGGGAAGTCCCTACCTTTACCTTCTTTACCTGAATTTCCTCATCTGTGGAATGGAGGATATAAATGTATCTTAGAAGGTTGTAATGAGAATTAAATATGTTCATGTGTGGAGAGCACTTAGCACGGTGCCTAGCACATAACTGTGCTACCCTATTGTTATCTCTTTGGAGGTGTTGGCTGTCCTTGGTCACATGTCTTATAATAGAAAGAAGACAGGGAACCACTATACTAGATTATCTATTTGTCATTCCATCAGTACATTGGTCAGTATTTATCCAGGGTCTTCTTGTTTGAAAACTCTGTGCTTCACTTAAGGAAAACCAATTCTGTATATCCAGATTTTCAAAGCTGATATTTGGGGATTAAATGAATACCAAAGAATCATCTGCTTATTTTTTCAAAGATTTGATGCAGATATCCTTTCAAAATCCAGCTCCTTTAGTGCATTCAAAATGTAACTCAATGAAAACATTGAGTTCATGGATTGTTCCAGAATATCCCCAGAATTTGTCCTGCATTTTCACTACGAACCAAATTCCAGAGTAACCAAACAGCCCTAGTAAATGAAGGAAGATTTTTCTATGTTGAAGTTATGGAGGAATTGAATTATGAAGGAAATGACACAGTTAGAAAATGATCATTTTGCAGACCCTAATGGAAAACTGAAACAAGTGCTGATCAGCAATAGAGGGTAAAGTAGAGGTTGATGAGGAACTTTACAACAGAGCATGCAAGCTATTACCAGCCGAAGTCACTGAGCAATCTTGGCATCACTAAAAATACAACTGAATATTGTATACCTCCAGATAGGATGTAAAATGAATTAAACAGGATCACCAGTGAAGTGTACTTGGAAGAAAAATTGAATTTGGGCCAAGTCCAGCCATTAAATCTAACTTCCAGGCCATAGAAAATCAAGTGGGGAGACAGACATGTTAAACAGCATCACGAAAAAGGAATCAGTGAAAGCCAGGATATAAGATACCCCAGAGAAGCTGACTTGGTTTCCTCAACAAGTCAATCACTTGTAAAGAAACATGCAGGGATGACTCTTCTAAATTAAAAGAGATTAAGAGATGTAAACACCACACACAATGGATGGACTATTTGGATCCTGATTTGAGCAAACAACTCTAAAGATAATTTCAATAAGTGAGAAAAGTTAAATATGGCCTGGTATTAGATGCTATTGAGGAATTAATTGTTAATTTTAATAAGTGTGATGATGGCCTTATAGTTATATAGGGACATATCCTTTCAGGGAGACACATGTGGAAGTTTCGAAAGATGAAATGACATGATATTTGGAATCTCTTTAAAATATTCCAGCAATAAATAAAACAACCACCAAAAAAAAGCAGAGGGAGAGGGTAGATGAAATAAATCTGGCAAAATGTGGTGGTTGTTGAAGCTGCTGATTAATACGTGATTTGTGTTTGTATTTTCTTCTTTCGAGTATGCTTAGAAATTTTCATAATAAAAATTTTAAGAAAAAAACCCCAAATAGACATTATTAAAACAAAAATTAAACAAATTTGCAACATTCAATACTCTCCCTCTATTATAGGCTGAATTGTGTCCCACACAAATTCATATGTTGAAGCCCTAAGCTCCAGTACCTTATTTGTAGGCAGGACCTTTAAAGAGGTAATTAAGGTAAAATGAGGTCATATGAGTGGGAACCTACTCCAATATGACTAATGTCCCTATGAGAAGGGGAGATTAGGATATAGACACAGAGAGGGAAGATCACGTGAAGACACATGGGGACGATGGACATCTACAAGCCAAGGAGATGGGCCTCAGAGGAAACAAATGTGCCAACACCTTAATCTTGGATGTGTGTCTCCAGAACTGTGAGAAAAACAAATTTTTATTGTTAAAGCCACCCAGTCTGACCTAGCAGACTAATATACCCCTTTCCTGCTTGGTTTTCTTTACAGCATTTACCACTATCTAATGCATTGTATTTTTATGTCCTTTTTGCCAGTCTTCCCCCACTAGAATGTTCATGAAGGCGGTAAATTTTGTCTATTTTGTCAACTGCTGAATCCCCAGCACATATAACAGGGCTTGACCCATTGAGCACAAAAGTTGTTCAATAAATGAATGTGAAATGTTGGATTGATGAATGAACATAGAATAGAGGTACTTCATGATTACCTGCTAGGTTGACAACATTTTTCCAGGGTAAGAATTGTCATCCAGCCCATTCTACCTCTGCCTATCTACTGCATCCTACAGTCTGTCTCAAATTTCTGAATTTGGGCTAGAGACTAAGTACTTTGGGAGTTTGGCTTGCAGAGAAGCTACTCTGTATTCTGATTTTCTTCCAGCCTACAGTAAGCCCAAGACCCTTTGTGCATCTGTATGCAGAGAAATTTGAGGGAGGCTCCAAACTATTCTAATGTCTCTCTATAGGGGTCTGAAGAAGCAAAGTATAAGTGAACCTTTGGAGAGGTGAAAATGTGGCTAGGAGGAAAAAAGAAGAGCAAAATGAGAGCCTATCCATAGGAGACATTTGTCACATTTCCTTGCTGCATGCACAGCACCTACTGAAAACCCTTCCTGTGTTTGGAGAAGGTCCTGCCTCATGAGCCCTGGATCCCAGGGTGGAACATTTTCCCAGGTTCCCTTGCAGCTAATGCACAGGCATGTGACCTTGTCTTTACCAATCAGCCACCAAACCTGCCTGAAACTTTTCTTTGAAAGTAGGCAATGTAAGAACGCCAGCACCATCTAGAATCTATTTTCTGGGAAAGATGGTAGAGGGGATTTGGGGCAGTGGCGGTGGCTGAAAGGTGAAGTTCTTGATGCAGAAGTGCCACTGGTGCTGAAGGCAGTTGCTTACTAAAGTAAGTTCCCCGTCTAAGTAGCAACATTGCAAACTGGAGCACCAGTGCCTGGTGGCCATGGTGACAGCACAGTTCTGCAACATGGCTGTGAATGCTTCTCCTTAGGAACACCTCCAGTCCTCCTGATAATTCTGTGAGCTGCCCAGTACGCTTTGTGTATACTCCTTTTCTAATTAACCAAAGAAATTTAAGCAAAAGGAGTACAGGTTCACAAACCACAAGACACATTTAAGGCATGTCCTTGGAAAGAGGATGAAAAAAAACCTTTTTTTGGTAAGATATACATTTAACCATTTTTAAGTGCACAATTAGTAGCATGAAGTACGTTCACAACGTTGTGCAACCACCAACACTATCCATTTCCAGAACCTTGAGAATGAAAAATTTTAACGTGGGTTCTTGTCTTTGAAGATTCTAGATTTCTAGGTAACTTTTAGTTCAAGTTAAAGAGCATTCACTGTCTAATTTCTGCAACATAAGCTCCACAGGTCTGTTATTTATTGCTGCATTGCTAGCATCCAGCAGGTGCCTGGAAAATATGTGTTTGAAATGGGAAGGTCAAATGGGATATTCTGTAGTCCAGTACTTGTACAGTCTGAATGGGGTGTCGACAGGTATATACACACACTGTGTGTGGACATTGTGTGTTCCTTTAGTGGGAAGAAGTGATATTACTGAATGGGTGAAGTAGCGGTTCCCAGCCCAGGCACTCCTGTCCCCTGGGTGTTGGGGGCTGGAAAAGCTAATACAAATTTTACTTTGACCTGGGATGAAGCTAACAAGGTCTACTAAAGACCCCCGTGGCTGGAATTAGAACAAGTGAGTGAGGGCACGTCAGTTAGTTTCTGCTTCTTAGATGCTCAGACAGGCTTTCAGTGATATAATAAGAATTTCTAATATTTCTGGGAGGAAAGTTGGTAATAAAACATTATTTGGTGGTAAAAGAGTTGGGGGGAACATTCAGTCATTCATTCAACAGTATTTATTGAGCATCTGTTTTGTGTCAACTTCTTTTCTGGGTACTGAAGTCTCTGCCACAAACAAAACAGACACGTGCCTTATATCTAGAGCTCGTGTGGAGAGAGACAGAAATTAAACAAATGTCAGATGTGTCTGGTGGGGAAAGTGCTAGAGGTATATGTTTTTTGTCATACAGTCATCCTGGAGGGTCCCTGAGAAGGTGATATTTGAGTGGGAACCTTAGGAAAGTGAGAGAGGGTATCACATTGACCTCTAGAGTGTTCCAGACAGGGAGAACAGGAGGTGCAGAGCTCTGGGGTAGGAATGCTCTTGGCAGATCCTGGCAACCAAGGGGAGGTCAGTGCAGCCAGAGTGCAGTGAGGGGACAGTTGTAGGTGAGAAGGTCCAAGAGGCGGTAGAGAAGATATTTTGCTCTGGAATATTCGGAGTGAATATCGTAAGACATGGCGGACATATCTCTTGGGTCTGAAAGATGTTTTCTTGAAAGGGTTTACCGTCCTGTAGGGCAAGGGGGACAAAGGGACCCTCTTTTCTCACAGGCTTTTAGATTGTTCTTTCTCTTGAGTGCTAGCTATCAGGGTGAAGTGCCAATTTTACTTTCTGGCTTCCTGGGGCTAAGCTGGCTTTTCTGCAACGAGATGGGAACATCTGTGTGCCTTGTGCAAGCCCAGGGCAGAGTCTGTCCCTGGTGCCTGGCAAGGGGCCAACTGTGCTGTCAGTGAATGGGATGCGAGACTTATCAATAAGGTAAAGATGCTAGTATGAGAAGAAAAGGAAAGATCCAGTGTGGAGGACAAAGGGAGGAGAGAGAACTCTAGGACAAAAAGCCTGTAAAGGGTGGAGTGCTGAAGACGGTAGAACAATACCCTCTCCCCCAGCCCCTCAACATTTGCTTGGGCCTCTTGAAAATGATTGCTTGTATTTCTGCTCATAGTTTCCCATTAATTTTCCTGATATTAAGAGAAAAGACAAGATCGCTGGAGCTGAGCAGAGAGTCTAATAAACAGCAGGTGCCCGTGTTCCTCCCCGGGATGCTCATGCCTGGGGAACATGTCATATTTGAAACTGGAATTGTGGAGCCAGCCAGGGCCACGCGTACGCCCTGTGCAGGTGAACGTCTGATTAAATACAAGGGGAATTATGCTGTTTTCTTTCAGCCTGTTCTTTGCTGGCACAAACTATTCTTTGATATGAAGCTGAAATTATCATATTCTGTCTGATACGTAATCTCAGTATCCCCATGTATCCAGATCTTCTGTAAGCTCCTCTTTTTAATACCCAAATTTAATAGCCTGAATCTTTGTTCTGCACGACTGCAGGAAACCAGTCCCCTCTGGATATTTCTGAGGGGGTTGGCAAGTGCTTGCGTGCTCAGGTGCTGCGTGTCACTTACTGCCCACCTCCCACCCACAGCACTTTCTGCTTTTCTGTCAATGGCTGTCCCATCACTCTTTTCCATGTTACTACTCTCTCTCTGCTCTGCTTCAACCCAAGCGTGGACACAGCCCCCTCCTTTATTCCCCACTCACCTCCAAAACCGAGCTGGTATGTGTGGAGGCATGGATGAGAGTCAACACATTTAGCAGCTGCTCTGGCCCAGGGCATAGCCGGTCAATCCTAAAGGATCCTGGCTGTGTCGGGCAGAGTCCGTTAGTGTCTGGATCATTGGGGAGGTTAAAGGGTCCTGGGGCTGGGAGCCAGGGTGCTCAAGGCAGTGGCGGTGGGAACTGGGAGAGAAGGCTCAGGACAGAGGCTAATTGACCAATATTTTAATAATATTTTAACACCTAGTATAGCTATATTGTATGTACTCACTAGTCTTGTGCAACAGATTTGCTGAAGGAGTGAAGATATTGCTGGGGCAACTTAAAATTAGGTCTCAAACATGACCGTAAGCCTATCAGTCATGCCCCATTGGAAGGAACCCCTCACTGGTGGTCTCTCTCCTCGGGCACCAGCTGGCCGCCATGATTCTGGGGTCTCTTCCCTCCGAACTGAGTTCCTTCTCAAATCTACTTCCACTCTCAAGTCGAGAATTCCACCCCCCCACCCACATTCAGCTCAGCTCAAACATTTGTCAGGGAAAACTGAAAATTTCCTCACAAAAACACCCTCCAAAGAAATCATAGTCATGATTTTACCTCATTTATGAAGAGCAGCCTCAGCCCATCTTACCCTCCCCTTTGCACAGCCAAAGTGCCACTGAATGTTTTCCTCAACAGCAGAGCAGTTTCATCCCTAGGATGGGTTCTGCCCCCACCCCCTAGAGCAAGGGGTACAACTTATAGCCATCTTTCAAAATAGCATTTTGAATTTTCTTCCCTAGACATGGAAAGCACTTAGCCAGTGCCCAGTAGATACTAGAGGCTGAATAAGAGACATTTTTGTCCATTACTCCTTAGTCACAGCTCTTAGTAGTTTCTCAACAACTTTATTGAAGAAATGGATTCATTCCTTCATTCATCTCTTCGACAAATATGTATCCAACTATGTGCTAGGCACTGTGTTCGTTTGGGGAAACAAAAGAAAACCAAAAAAAGCCAAAGATCCCTGCTCTTGTGGAGCTCATATTTTAGTAGGGGAGACAACCATCACAAAATAGGTGAGTAAAATTCAAGGCATGTGAAACAGTAATACATGCTAAGAAGCTAAAAAGCAGGAAGGATGAATAGGTAGTGCTGAGGGGATTTTAGATAATGATTTTGATTTTAGAGATAAAGATTTTGTGTGATTTTAGATAGAGAACTGGGAAGGTGACATTTGAGTAGAGAGCTCCTGCTGCCAACTGGGGGTGGGATGGGGAAGAGAAAACCCATTACTGCACAGCTAGCAAAACCCGTGACTTTGGGAAACCGGTTTGTAATAATGACTGAATTGAAATACAGACAAGTGCTCCAGGTGGTCCTTGATTTTCTCCTTCATTGAATAAGGATGAGGGTTTTTGTTGTTTTTATTTTTGTTTTTTAAGAAGAAGCTATGTTTTCTCACTTTTAGTGCTTTTGGCAATCATCACACTTTTCCTTCCATCTCCCTAAGCTATAGGAGGATAAATATCTCCAGCACGGTAGAGGCAGACTATCAAACTTATGGTTTGTTTATGTCAGGAAATAAAGACAAATGTGACATTTCTTCTCTTGGTGCCCTGCATTTTTCCCAGTAAATCAATCATGAATGGTAACTTTTGAGCTGCTTTTATGTACCCGAACAAGGTATAGTTGTTCCAAATAATTTCACTTTGAAATAACCCAATAATGAATTTTGCTATCACATTTCCATAGCTTATCTGCGTTGGGCAGTTTTGTTGACCCACAAACTCGAACTGTTGTCGAACTGTTGTCTGTAGCAAGAAGTGTTTAGATTTAGGCTGATATAGGAGGCTGTAAGAAGTGATAAATTTTTAGAGGTTTTCAATGTTGAAAAAAGAGTTCTGTCCTCTAGCAACTCATGATCCTGTCATATCTTATGCCCTTTGAGTTTGGAGATGGCATTCTTATTGATAACAAAACAGTTCAGTGCTTATTTGGTGCTCTGTAGCCATGGCCTGTTATTCTTGGATAAGGTTGCTGTGTGGAACTCCACTTTTGTCTTGTATATCCTTTGGAGGGGGTATCATCCTTGGAAGGAGTGGCCAGCCTATACTCAATAGCCATGCACCTGGCCTGGCCAGCCAGTCTGCCTCTCTTCTTTTCAGTCATGCCCTTCAATAATTTGATTAAATGACCTGCCAGAGGAAGTACTGTCTGAATGTTTAATCCTGGAAAAAATCCTGATAGAACTCACAGTTAGAAGAACTGAGTTCTAATTTCAGCTTCCTCATTTATTTGGGTGAGTCATTTCATTTCCCTAAGCCACAGTTACCCCATCTATAAAATGGGAAGACTGATAGCAAACTTACAGGGCTACGGTGTCAACTGAAGAAAATAATGTCTATAAAATATCTCACATGCTGCCCAGCTTGGAAGTAAATCATGGGCACTATTATTTGAGGTATTTTGAAGATCAAATGAGTTTCACAGTCATGGAAGCATTTTGTCTCTTGTAAAGAATTATCACCTAGAGTGCAGACAGCAGAAGCAAGAAGAACTACAGTCCTGCAGCCTGTGAAACAAAAACCACATTCACAGAAAGATAGACAAGATGAAAAGGTAGAGGGCTATGTACTAGATGAAAGAACAAGATAAGACCCCAGAAAAACAACGAAATGAAGTGGAGATGGGCAACCTTCCAGAAAAATAATTCAGAACAATGATAGTGAAGATGATCCAGGACCTCGGAAAAAGAATGGAGGCAAAGATCAAGAAGATGCACGAAATGTTTAACAAAGACCTAGAAGAATTAAAGAACAAACAAACAGAGATGAACAATACAATAACTGAAATGAAAACTACACTAGAAGGAATCAATAGCAGAATAACTGAGGCAGAAGAACGGATAAGTGACCTGGAAGACAGAATGGTGGAATTCACTGCTGCGGACCAGAATAAAGAAAAAAGAATGAAAAGAAATAAAGACAGACTAAGAGACCTCTGGGACATTAGACATTAGACATTAGATGCAAAAACATTCGCATTATAGGGGTCTCAGAAGGAGAAGAGAGAAAGGACCTGAGGAAATGTTTGAAGAAATTATAGTCAAAATTTTCCCTAACATGGGAAAGGAAATAGCTACCCAAGTCCAGGAAGTGCAGAGAGTCCCATACAGGATAAACCCAAGGAGAAACATGCCGAGACACACAGTAATCAAAAACAGGCTGAGACACATAGTAATCAAATTGGCAAAAATTAAAGACAAAATAAAATTATTGAAAGCAGCAAGGGAAAAATGACAAATAACCTACAAGGGAACTCCCATAAGGTTAACAGCTGATTTCTCAGCAGAAAATCTACAAGCCAGAAGGGAGTGGCATGATATACTTAAAGTGATGAAAGGGAAGAACCTACAACCAAGATTACTCTACCCGACAAGGATCTCATTCAGATTTGAAGGAGAAATCAAAAGCTTTACAGTCAAGCAAAAGTTAAGAGAATTCAGCACCACCAAACCAGCTCTACAACACATATTAAAGGAACTTCTCTAAGTGGGAAACACAAGAGAAGAAAAGGGCCTACAAAAACAAACCCAAAACAATTAAGAAAATGGTCATAGGAACATGCATATCGATAATTACCTTAAACGTGAATGCACTAAATACTCCAACCAAAAGACACAGCCTTGCTGAATGGATAAAAAAAAAAAAGACCCATATATATGCTGTCTACAAGAGACCCCCTTCAGACCTAGGGACACATACAGACTGAAAGTGAGGGGATGGAAAAAGATATTCCATGCAAATGGAAATCAAAAGAAATCTGGAGTAGCAATACTCATATCAGAAAGCATAGACTTTAAATTAAAGAATGTTACAAGAGACAAGGAAGGACACTACATAATGATCAAGGGATCAAACCAAGAAGAAGATATAACAATTATAAATATATATGCACCCAACATAGGAGCACCTCAATACATAAGGCAACTGCTAACAGCTATAAAAGAGGAAATCGACAGTAACACAATAATAGTGGGGGACTTTAACACCTCACTTACACCAATGGACTGATCATCCAAACAGAAAATTAATAAGGAAACACAAGCTTTAAATGACACAATAGACCACATAGATTTAACTGATATTTACAGGACATTCCATCCAAAAACAGCAGATTGCACTTTCTTCTCAAGTGCGCACTGAACATTCTCCAGGATAGATCACATCTTGGGTCACAAATCAAGCCTCAGTAAATTTAAGAAAATTGAAATCATATCAAGCATCTTTTCTGACCACAATGCTATGAGATTAGAAATCAATTACAGGCAAAAAAACGTAAGAAACACAAACACATGGAGGCTAAACAATACTTTACTAAATAACCAAGAGATCACTGAAGAAATCAAAGAGGAAATCAAAAAATACCTAGAGACAAATGACAATGAAAACACGATGATCCAAAACCTATGGGATGCAGCAAAAGCAGTTCTAAGAGGGAAGTTTATAGCTATACAAGCCTACCTCAAGAAACAAGAAAAATCTCTAATAAAAAATCTAACCTTACACCTAAAGGAACTAGGGAAAGAAGACCAAACAAAACCCAAAGTTAGCAGAAGGAAAGAAATCATAAAGATCAGAGCAGAAATAAATGAAATAGAAACAAAAAAACAATAGCAAAGATCAATAAAACTAAAAGCTGGTTCTTTGAGAAGATAAACAAAATTGATAAACCATTAGCCAGACTCATCAAGAAAAAGAGGGACAGAACTCAAATCAATAAAATTAGAAATGAAAAAGGAGAAGTTACAACAGACACCACAGAAATACAGAGCATCCTAAGAGACTACTACAAGCAACTCTGTGCCAATAAAATGGACAACCTGAAAGAAATGGACAGATTCTTAGAAAGGTATAACCTTCCAAGACTGAACCAGGAAGAAATAGAAAATATGAACAGATCAATCACAAGTAATGAAATTGAAACTGTGATTAAGAATCTTTCAACAAACAAAAGTCCAGGACCAGATGACGTGATACTATACATAGAGAATCCTAAAGATGGCACCAGAAAACTACTAGAGCTAATCAATGAATTTGTTAAAGTTGCAGGATACAAAATTAATGCACAGAAATCTCCTGCATTCCTATATACTAATGATGAAAAATCTGAAAGAGAAATTAAGGAAACACTCCCATTTACCATTGCAACAAAAAGTATAAAATACCTAGGAATAAACCTACCTAGGGAGACAAAAGACCTGTATGCAGAAAACTATAAGACACTGATGAAAGAAATTAAAGATGATATAAACAGATGGAGAGATATACCATGATCTTGGATCAGAAGAATCAATATTGTGAAAATGACTATACTACCCAAAGCAATCTACAGATTCAATGCAATCCTTATCAAATTACCAATGGCATTTTTTATAGAACTAGAACCAAAAAAATCTTAAAATTTGTATGGAGACCCAAAAGACCCTGAATAGCCAAAGCAGTCTTGAGGGAAAAAAGCAGAGCTGGAGGAATCAGACTCCCTGACTTCAGACTATACTACAAAGCTACAGTCATCAAGACAATATGGTACTGGCACAAAAACAGACATACAGATCAATGAAACAAGATAGAAAGCCCAGAGGTAAACCCACACACCTATGGTCAACTAGTCTATGACAAAGGAGGCAAGGATATACAATGGAGAAAAGACAGTCTCTTCAATAAGTGGTGCTGGGAAAACTGGACCGCTACATCTACATGTAAAAGAATGAAATTAGAACACTCCCTAACACCATACACAAAAATTAACTCAAAATGGATTAGAGACCTAAGTGTAAGACCAGACACTATAAAACTCTTAGAGGAAAACATAGGAAGAACACTCTTTGACATAAACCACAGCAAGATCTTTTTTGATCCACCTCCTAGAGTAATGGAAATAAAAACAAAAGTAAACAAATGGGACCTAATGAAACTTAAAAGGTTTTGCTTAGCAAAGGAAACCGTAAACAAGACGAAAAGACAACCCTCAGAATGGGAGAAGATATTTGCAAATGAATCAACAGACAAAGGATTAAACTCCAAAATTTACAAGCAGCTCATGCAGCTCAATACGAAAAAAACAAACAACCCAATTCAAAAATGGGCAGAAGACCTAAATAGACATTTCTCCAAAGAAGATATACAGATTGCCAACAAACACATGAAAGAATGGTCAACATCACTAATCATTAGAGAAATGCAAATCAAAACTACAATGAGGTATCACCTCACACCAGTTAGAACGGGCATCATCAGAAAATCTACAAACAACAAATGCTGGAGAGGGTGTGGAGAAAAAGGAACCCTCTTGCACTGTTGGTGGGAATGTAAATTGATACAGCCACTATGGAGAACAGTATGGAGGTTCCTTAAAAAACTACAAATAGAACTACCATACGACCCAGCAATCCCACTACTGAACATATACCCAGAGAAAATCATAATTCAAAAAGACACATGCCACCCAATGTTCATTGCAGCACTATTTACAATAGCCAGGTCATGGAAGCAACCTAAATGCCCATCGACAGACGACTGGATAAAGAAGTTGTGGTACATATCTATAATGGAATATTACTCAGCCATAAAAAGGAACGAAATTGGGTCATTTGTAGAGATGTGGATGGATCTAGATACTGTCATACAGAGTGAAGTAAGTCAGAAAGAGAAAACCAAATATCGTATATTAACGCATATATGTGGAACCTAGATAAATGGTACAGATGAACTGGTTTGCAGGGCAGAAGTTGAGACACAGATGTAGAGGACAAACGTATGGACACCAAGGGGGAAAGCGGCAGGGAGTGGGAGTGGTGGTGTGCTGAACTGGGCGATTGGGATTGACATGTACACACTGATGTGTATAAAATGGATGACTAATAAGAACCTGTTGTATAAAAAGTTAAATAAAATAAAATTCAAAAGAAAAAAAAAGAATTATCACCATCATCACTGCCGTCACCACTGCTGTCATCTAGGAGCCCTGTTTTCTCTACGTAATTATAAACCCGTCTTCAACTTAACCCAGTTCCAAGTATCCAAAGGACATTTAAGGTATCTTATTTGCTATAGTCTTCTATAGAGAAGGACATGAGACTAAAATCAGAAGTCTTGTGTTCTAGTTACAGTTCTCCTCTAGATCTTTATGGAACCTTAGAGAAGTCACAAACTCTGAGCCTTTCTGACCATCTGTAAAATGGGAAAGTTGAACTAAATTTCCACAGTGCTCCTAACTTTTACAACTCCGTGTAAAGTGAAGGCAGGAATGGAATTGTGGGTTTAGATTTCTGTGAAATGGGAGATGAAGGAGGTTTCCACGTCAGCCCTGGCTTCTGTGTTCTGCCTATCTTCAGCCTCACCCTGCAGGTGAGTCAGCCAGAGCATCTTTCTGAAATGGAAATGCAATTGTCACTCATCTGCTTAAAATCTAGCGGGGGTAGGGGGTGGGCAGGAGAGATAAACTAGGAGTTTTGGATTAACATACACATACTACTATATATAAAATAGGTGAACAACAAGGACCTCCTGTATAGCACAGGGAACTATACTCAATAACTTGTAATACATTAGAAAAAACATACATGTTCCCTAATGAGGAAACAAACTATAATATCTTAATAGTTAGAATATTATTCTCAAGTTAAAATAATGGTACTGAGACTAAGTAATAACAGGGAAAGTGGTTATAATGAAGTTGAAAAATGCGATGTCAAAAATATTTTGCATATAGTGTGATTATAACTATGCTAAGACAAAATAGCTTACGTTTTAAAAAAAGACAATAAAAAAACAGAAATATGAAGAGTAGTTGATTTGAGTAATTTTTCCTCCTTTGTAACTCTTATTTTCCAATGTTTCTCTTTGATGAGAGCATATTATTTTTTTTTAAATTATTTTCATTGCTTTTTCTCCTTATTCCAAAAATAATCATGTTCATTTAGGAAACTTCAGAAAATCCAGCTAAGATTAAAAGAAAAATACCTGTACTCCCCATCTGTCACAAATAACCACTGTTAAATTCTCCTGCATATTTTATGTATACATGTGTATACAGACACACGCAAATATATTCATACACAAATATATACATATATATACAAGAGGATTTAATGGTGGTTTTATATATCAAAATTTTTTTAATTATAAAAATTCTGGTACCCAGAGTAGGCAAAAACAGGTGAACAGCCCCCTTTATAGGTTCTCTTAATGAGGCTCACTCTTACCTGGGTGTCACACATCTTACATGAGGGTTACCGGCATTCTCTACCCTAGGATAGCAGCCCCATTTTCTACCTTCAGGATTCCCATGGTAGAAAGTGCTTCCGGGTCCCAGGAGAGGAAAACTGCTTTCTGTGTGAGAGGTTTAGCAGCTTTCTTATTCTCATTTTACTCTTTATGTTCAGAATCTAACTTTAGAACTCTCAATATAACAACGGAGGCATGAGTCAAGGATATTTAATCATCTGTAACACTGAGATCCTGACCATCTACGGGAGTCCTGTTTCCTAGGGTTTCCAACTAGGTGTCACCCCGCTGTGCCTCTGGCTGAAGGAGATGAAAGGTGAGTGTAGGACCAGGCCGTTTTCTGTGAGCACAGCTCCCCTGTCCACAGCTGGGTATTAGAGACGTGAATCAGAGTAGTGAACACATTCATTCGTGCCCACAAAGATAGCTTCACCAAAACTGGAACCTAGGAGGAAGACTTTTATAGAAACTCAACCCACTCACCAAGCCTGATCCTACTGGGAACCAAGCTATGGGACTTGCCCAACCAAACCGTGAAATAAGTTCATTCATTCAACAACCACTCGAATGGTGACTGCACAGATGTGCCAGGTGCCAGGGGTACAAAGATTACCAAGACCGCAAGATCCCTTCAGGTGGTGAAAATGTCCCCTCCTCTCAAAGAAAGGGTAAACCTGGGAGCAGTCAGTTGTGTAATGGGCAACAGGAAGTGTTTTCCAGGCAGAGGCTGCGACATGTGGAAAGGGGGTGGAGAAGAGCTCGCTATGTTCAAGGAACTGCAAATAGACCAGTGAAGCTTCAGAGCGGTGAATAGGAAGTGGCAAAGGATGAGGTGGAATTCGCAGGGGATTGAAGGCCATGGTGGAAAGTGTGGATTTCATTCTCAGGGCAGTAGAGAGCTAGAAGGAATTTAAACAGACTAGAGACGTGAGGACGGACTTCGGTGACTCTGGTTTCCCTTTCACTCCTCTCCAACATGTCCATTCTCCTGTCTCTCCCTCATCCTCACCTCCCCACCATATTCTCAGCTCCTCTCCTCAGGTCCCTCAATTTCTAAGGTAAGTTTCAATCATAAGAGGCCAGAAGACATTCCCAGGAGTTTGCACTGTAATGGTAGTTAAAGCCTTCAGACAAGGGCTGATTATCTGACTACAGAATTGTAGGCATTGGCCAGGAGGTAGGAGAGAATTGGTGGAACATTCTTTAATCATGGGCTATTCTTCCAACTCTGGTCACACACCTCACAAAGGATCAGACTTGTCTCCAAGGAAGTCAAGTAAGCACCTGGTGCCTACTTTCCTGATGGGGGACCACAGCTCCATCCCCAGGATTTGAATTCTAGGATAAAGGGCAGGATTTGAATCCTAGGGTCTTAAGAACAGGAGGGATCTTGGAGTTTCCCTGGGCCATAGCCCACATCACCCAGGCTCTTCTGGAGGGCAGGCTCAAACTATTTCCTTCATTTTTATCAGATTTGAATAACTGGTATCTCATCATGTTTTCCATCTCTTGATCACCTACTGAGAGGGGCTGATGAATGGAAAAAGAGCCAGCAGGGTCGAGGTAATCCACAAATTAGACACCCCTTCTTGCTGTCGTCAGAAGTGGTTTGTGTTCCATTTTCATGAGAAAGAAACTTCAACCTTGAATGACTAAGCTGAAATTCATGGCATTATCTCCCTCTTAGTCTTACCATGCAGGGTTTTTCCCCTCATATATCTTCAAGTCTCCTTCAAATCTTTGAAATATTAGCATGTAGCTGCTGTAATACATCTTTTGAATTATGGAAATTTTAATGCAATAAAGCTTCCCTGTTGCCTGCCACAGTGTCAAATATTATCTGGTAGATCTCAGATACCCCAGGTGTGTCTCTCTTCCACACCGCACCCCCCTTCCCCGCTCATATCCCCTTCAAAACACCAGCCTCGACTTGGCACCGTGGGACTCCTCAATTCACCTGTGTCAACCAACCGTTCAGCTCTGGCTGACCCATTTCCTGCCCCAGCTGGCATGGGGCTGAACGGTGATGTTCCATTTACTCTGTTAAAAGTTAAATGTCACCCTCTGATGTTTACTTGCTTTGAAGTTTCCTAGCCATGGTACCTGGGGAAACTTTTGTCTCCATCAAACTCCCCCTCACCCCCCCAATTCTGTGTGCAAACAAGCCCCTCTTGTTGTGATTGCTCGTTTCTGCCCCCACATCCTTTCAGTTGTGGGGTTTCTTATTGTCTCACTAACAAATATAGCAACAATGTTTACCCGGGACTTAACCATGAGTCAGACACTCTTTTTTTTTTTTTTTTGCGATACGCGGGCCTCTCACTGCTGTGGCCTCTCCCGTTGCGGAGCACAGGCTCTGGACGCGCAGGCTCAGCGGCCATGGCTCACGGGCCCAGCCGCTCTGCGGCATGTGGGATCTTCCCAGACGGGGGCACGAACCCGTGTCCCCTACATCGGCAGGCGGACTCTCAACCACTGCGCCACCAGGGAAGCCCCTAGGTATTATTTTTGATAGAATCCAATAAACATAAATACACACATATATGAGCAAAATAATATTTGAGCATCTGGTATCTACCAAGCACTATGCTAATCACTCTACATGCCGTATCTCATTTAATCCCGACAACAGCCCTCAGACGCAGGCATTACAATTATTATCCTATTATACAGATGAAACCAAGGCAGAGAAGGGAAGTTATTTGCCTAGGGTCGCATGATAAAGAAGACAAGCCAGGACTGAAAGTCCATCTGACATCCAGGCCCACAGGACAGTATGTGTAACACTCTACATACAGGACCATCACAGAGCTGCCCCCCCGCACCGCAGCCACTGCCACCCTGTCCCACCCCATCTCAGTGGCCCCTTTCAATCCAGACTGGGCCGTACTTCCCTTACCCACTGCCCAGCACACTTTCTATAATTAAAATTTAGTCGATTTGAACAAAGCCCCTGAACCTGATGATTCCCTCTAGTTTTCTCCATACAGTTTGAGATTCCCCGGCACCATGGCAACCAGATTTTTAGATGAAACTGGATCCCTGGAGGTTAGGAAATGCAGGAATTAAGCGAAGCGCCTTGAAGACCCGCCGTGATGGTAAGTGGTTCCTTCAAGGGGTATCCACTGAAATTCTCACCAGCCTCACCCTACCTCATTCAGGGCCATTAGGTACCCTCAAGAGCCTACAGAAATATTTAAAGCTCTTCTAAAAAACTTGTAGGGAATGCCATAGGAAGAAAAGAAAACTACAAAATTGAAATGGAGATTCCATTAAATGCCTGCAAAAAAATCATGCTAAGCTTCATGAACAGTTAAATTTGGAATTCATAAAAAATTCATGATGCTTCAAAACAATAAGGCTTGCTTTTCTTACTTTGCAGAGATTTTCTAGTTTGCATAATGATTGTTGAGAAATCATGACCCATCGTAAATTGAATTTATTCCTTGTAGGCAAAATCACTTCAAAAGCAGAATTAGAAAAGTCCTTATATTTTTACAGCCAAAATATTAAATAATTTGTTCAAATTGGCCAGATATTGAACACATGAGATGTGGATGTTTTCTGTATGTTCGATATGATGTGGGGTGAAGTCTCCAAAAGGAAGAATCCCTAAAATCCCTTGGAATCACACCACCTCCCCAAATCTTGAGAAAGTTCAGTGTAGGCAAGAAACAGATCCAGGTCACTAGAGGTAAAGGGTGGCCCTGATGGGGTACCCCTCAGCCTGGAGTGGGGAGGCCCAAGAGGGGAAGTAGCATTCTCAAATGAAACACAGCAGTTATCCAGCTAGCCCATCGCGGGAAAGAGTGACTGACTGCTTGAATGTGACCAATAGATTCCAGCTGCCCCGACTGGAAACAAGCCAAGAAAAGCCTGCGCCCCATTTTCCCTTCGCTGTAGGAAGGAGATTGGGAGGCTTTTATTTTTCAAAGCCAGGGAGTGAGAGGGGCTGCAAAGTTCCAGTGTTATTCTTCCCCGTTAAGGACGGGGGAATACACCTTCCTTATCATTCAGCGCTGGCCCGAGAGCTCATTTTGATTGGGGGCATCGTAAATTCGCATCTGTTTTCTTATCAAAGTCCTGGACAGGAGGGAGAACGCAGCAGCTCTCTCCCCCACTTCAGGACGGGTGCAGGGGGAACTCTGCGGTTCTGTGATAAAACGAGAGCTGGGAGCTAATCAGGGAGCTGTATTCCTCCTTTGTCTGGGCTGCCAGCACCTCTTGATAACTCGGCAGAGGCCCGAGGAGCTCCTGGGTTCTGGGGTGCAAGCCCTTGTTGTAAGGAGGTCTTAGGACCTTGGTTTTCTCACTTGAAAATGAGCATAATAATTCCTGACACTTTTTCCTATCACAGAAATGCTGGGCTAGAATGGGATAACAGATACAAAATTGCCTTAAGAGGTTTGCTACTCAAAGTGTGGCCCTCAGACTGGCACCCTCAGACTCACCTCAGAGCCTGTTAGAAATGCAGACTCCAAGGGCTCCAAAATTTACAAACAGCTCATGCAGCTCAATATCAAAAAAATAAACAACCCAATCAAAAAATGGGCAGAAGACCTAAACAGACATTTCTCCGAAGGAGACATAACAGATGGCCAAGAGGCACATGAAATCTTGCTCAACATCACTAATTATTAGAGAAATGCAAATCAAAACTACGATGAGATATCACCTCTCACCAGGCGGAATGGCCATCATCAATAAGTCTACAAACAATAAATGCTGGAGAGGGTGTGGAGAAAAGGGAACCCTCTTGCACTGTCGGTGGGAATGTAAATTGATACAGCCACTATGGAGAACAGTATGGAGGTTCCTTAAAAAACTAAAAACAGAACTACCATATGATCCAGCAATCTTATTTCTGGGCATATATCCAGAGGAAAACGTGGTTTGAAAGGATACATGCACCCCAATGGTCATTGCAGTGCTGTTTACAATAGCCAAGACACGGAAGCAACCTAAATGTCCATCAACAGATGAATGGATAAAGAGGATGTGGTACATATATACAATGGAATATTAGCTATTAAAAAGAATAAATAATGCCATACGCAGCAACGTGGATGGACCTGGAGATTATCATACTAAGTGAAATAAGTCAGACAGAGAAAGACAAATGTATGATATCGCTTATACGCAGAATCTTTAAAAAAGTGATGCAAACAAACTTATTTACGAAACAGAAACAGACTCACAGACTTAGAGAATGAACTTACAGTTACCAGGGGGAAGGGTCGGTGGGTAGAGACAGATTGGGAGTTTGGGATTGACATGTACACACTGCTATATTTAAAATAGCTAACCAACAAGGACCTACTGTATAGCACAGGGAACTCTGCTCAATCCTCTGTAATAACCTAAATGGGAAAGGAATTTGGAAAAGAATAGATACATGTATACGTATAACTGAATCACTCTGCTGTACACCTGAAACCAACACAACATTGTTAATCAACTCTACTCCGATATAAAATAAAAATTAAAAAAAACCCAGAAATGCAGACTCTCAGGCCCCGCCACAGACCTACCAAAGCAGAATCTGCATTTTAACAAGATCCCAGGTGACTCGTATGCAAATTAAAGTTTGAGAAGCCCTGATTTAAAAAAAAAACACTCTGCAGGTCTTGTAAGCTATTACTTACTAGGTGATGATCTGTTGAAAGTCTTCTCTTAGCTTCGTGAGGCCAGGCCCCAAGTGGCTTGTTCCCCACTATACCCCACTTTTTGGCTCAGTCCCTGGCATAGAATAGGCACTCAGTATTTGTTTAATTAATTAATAAGCCTTATATCCTGTGTGACCACACAGAAAGTAGGAGGAAGAGACGGGGTAGTAAGCTCATTCCCAATGAGCCCTGCAATCCACCTGGTGAGGGTAGCCTGCATTTGGCCTCTGGTACAACGCCCAGTGCAGCGCTGCAGGTGTTCTCAAACTGTATCACGCATCAGGATCACCTGGACGCCTTGTTAAAGCAGATGGCTGCGTCCCACCCCTGGAGTCTCTGATTCAATAGGTCCGGGTGGAAGGGGAGAATTTATATTTCTAGCAAGCTCCAGGTGCTGCTGTTGCTGCTGGTCCAGGGACCCCACCTTGAGAACAGGGCCTAGTACATTGATGATGCCTGAATAAGTGTCTTCACTTTTTTTTGTTTTTGTTTTTTTTGCGATACGCGGGCCTCTCACTGCTGTGGCCTCTCCCGTTGCGGAGCACAGGCTCCGGACGCGCAGGCTCAGCAGCCATGGCTCACGGGCCCAGCCGCTCCACGGCATGTGGGATCCTCCCGGACCGGGTCACGAACCCGTGTCCCCTGCATCGGCAGGCGGACTCTCAACCACTGCGCCACCAGGGAAGCCCTGTCTTCACGTTTTAAATGCAGAATAGGAGGCATTCACAGTGACAAAAATATCAAATGGGCAGGAAAGCGTTTTCGGACCAAGGCATATGGTGGCTATTTTAGGCCTTGGCTCCTTGTCAGGTGACTGGGGCAACCTGAGACGGGGCAAGTACAGGGGGACCGAGGAGTCAGGGAATGGGTGGTGCTACTGGCCATGAGTTTATAATTTGGGGCTCAGAGGCATGGTTCCAGGTCCTGGCTTGGTCAGCATCACTTGTGTGACCCCTAAAGGCTACAGTTTTCCTCCTCATGCCAAGATTCCTGAATCACCAGGGTGGGGCTCGGGTGTCTGTTCTGTGTGTCAGTCAGACAGGCATTCCAGGGCTATTTGCTAACAAACAGTAACAGTAACAGTCATTCCCTTTACGCCACGCCTTGAACTAAGTACTTTATATACATACAGACAGACAAATAGATATGTATATTTTATGAGATTATATATATAAATTTTATATATTTTATATATTAAAAATTTTTATATATTTTACGTATAAAATCATAAAGTCATCACAGTAGTCCATGAGGTAAATATATTACTTTTCTATTTGTGGTTGATTTTACCTCCAGCCCGGGCCTCCCTCTTCACCCCACTTAGTGTCTCTCTCCCTTGCTTGCTTCCCGCCAGCTCAGGGCCTCCATCCAGAAGACTGAGAGGACCCATCTCTTTCCTTCCTTGGGACCTGCACACAGCTGTTCCTTCTGCCAGACAAGCCCCCACCCCTGCCCCTCTGCCCGTGAACTTCCTCCTATCCTGTGTTCCATCTTAGCAGCCACTTCCTCAGAGAGCAACTCTCTGGCCCTCCGTTGAGAGCAGCCCCCTCTGTTATTCTGTCCGTGGACCTGTCGCCTTCCTATTGCCATCTGCAATTACTTAGACAGTGGTGCTGTGTCCACCGTGGCCTCAGCTCAGACAGAAAATCCAGCTGGTTCTATTCAGCATCTCCTACTACTCCATTTCCACACAGGTGTCCAAGTCTCATCCCCTTGCTTTAGATGGATCTCCAAGGGCATGGGATGCTTGATGAGGTGAGGAGTTGTGTGTGTGTGTGTGTGTGTGTGTGTGTGTGTGTGTGTGTGTGAGTGTGAGTGTGTGTGTGTGTGTGTGTGGTGGGGGACTGGCCCTCAAGGACAGCCCAGCCACTCCCTTCCCTAGTCCTCCCCACAGAAGGCAGCCATTCCTCTCCATGTGAAGACTGCCCTACTCCGCTTCCCCCCACTGCCCCTGTTCTTTGTTGCCATGCTGTCTCCTCACTGTCCTCTCTCCAGGCCCTGGCTTATCCAGGTTATTATCCAGGAGAGGAAAACAGACTCTACAAGCATCATGCATCCAAGCATCTTCCTGCGTTGCTGTATGATGACGAGGTGTACTAGTGAGGAGGATGGAGATAGAAATATACAGAAAACCACCAGGTTAATACTTACCATATAATAGTGCCCCATATCTTTTTATCTCTATGTTTATTGATTTACCATTCAATACCCTGTACTGGGTTGAACAGTGTCCGCCAGCCTCCCTCCAAATTCATATCCACCTGGAACCTCAGAATGTGACCTTTATGGGGAAAGAGTGTCTTTACAGATGTAATTAGTCAAGATGAGGTCGTATTGGTTTAGGGTGGGCTGTAAATCCAGTATGGCTGGTGTCCTTATACGAGGAAGGACATTTAGACACAGACACAGAGGCACACAGGGGAGAAGGCCACATGAAGACAGAGGCAGAGATTGCAATGAGGCACCTACACGCCAAGGAATGCCAAGGGTTGCCAGCAACCCCCAGAAGCTAGGAAGAGACAAGGCAGGATTCTTCAGTAGAGACTTTGGAAGAAGCCCAGCCCTGCCAACACCTTGATTTTGGACTTCCGGCCTCCAGAACTGTGAGACAATACATTTCTATTGTTTTAAGTCACCACAAGAATGGTCTTTGTTACAGCAGCCACAGAAAACTAATACACATCCAATAAGACTCTAAAGCCCTTGAGGGCAGGAGCCATGTCTATTTTGTTCACCTTTGAATTCCCAGTGTCTAGCAGTGTCTGGTGTGGTGAAATGGTCCAGAATAAACTTTTGTCAAGTGAAGGTAGCTAAGCCTGAGCAGGGGTGACTGAAGCAAGAGGGATGAGGGAGGACTGAGGTGTTTTGTTTGGTTCCACAGAGAAAAGCAGCAGCGAGAGCCAGCAGTTGAACCGGCTCTTTCCTCCTGAGCTCACTCTCACATGCCGAAATGACTAATGTTGGTGAATGCAAATCATAGCTGCAGCCCGTCTTGAGTCCAAGACCACAAACTCATGAGCTGAGCCAGGGTTACAGTCACCAGAGTTTATTTTTAAAGTAACCACGCCTGACCTATAGGATCAGAGGCCTGAGGGGCAGACTTTCCCAAGGGCCGCCCCTGTGTGGCCAGCTGTCCTTGACAGAGAAAACCACAGGCTTTGAAATGGAAGAGGCCCTCAGCCTTCCCCCAACACAGCCAAGGAACACCTCCCCTCCCATCTGCTACCTACATGCTGACCACTGTCTGGTGTGCTTGACACCCACAGATCACAGGCTGTTGCTATTGGCTTGCTCCTGTTTCTGGAATTAAAATGATAGGCGTGAGCGTGCTCTGTGGCCCACAGGGTACGGCTGCTGGGGCCAAATGCTCTCCCCCAAAGGTGGGGAGCTCCTGCTCAGCCCTGGGGCTTCCCCGAGAAGGGACAGCCAAGCGTTCTTCAGAACTGTTGGATTTGGGGGGGGGTTCCTGCTGATTGAGCCATAACCAGCAATCAGCTGTCCACGGGTACAACATAGGTTGCCAAAGATGGAGATCCTCCTTTGTCTCAGAGTTCTCCCCAGGACCTGGGTTAAGAACGCATTTCTTAAAGGTTCAATTAGGATTTGAAAAAAAAAATAAGGAAAAATTTTATTAACCTGGTGGGACTCAGGGTAACTTTTTCTTTTTTATTCTCACAAATTGTACTTTTCTTATTTAGTCTTTGTACCAATGAAGGATGACTCTGACACTCTCAAAAAAAAAAAAAAAAAGAAAGAAAAAGAAAAAAAGAAAGAATACATTATCCATTTGTCCCAAGCTGGGCTTCGTTGGAAGTCTTTGCGTTCACCCTCTCCCACCACGAGAACTCCTGTGGCCTTATTGAAAAAATGAACCCCAAACTCCATATATCTGATTCTAAAAATTTCAAGGAATGATGTCGATTTTTACTGAAGGTTTCCAAGGGAGGGAAGTGGGGGTATATATACTATGTCACACAGCATGACCTTCTTTAAAATTGTCCTTTAACATATCTTTCTTTACCCCACAGCTTCACCCCTTGCACTGGCTTCTCCGGCTGCCTTCTCCATCTCTATCTTCCAGGTCCTGTCTCTCTCCTCAAACTTGCAGCCACACAGGCTCTCCTTCCAGCTCCCTCCTCTTTCCAGCCTCTCCCTAGAAGATTCCTTCACCTGGGTAGCTCCCTCAGCTTCTCTTACACAGAATCATTTGGCCTCTCTGATTGTCCTCTGTACCCATGACCCCACACAACACAATAGCTGAGCCTGTTGAACTGATAGGATGTCCTTCCTTCCTGGAAAGCATGTGGTTTCCCACTCACAACAGAAATCTTTGGGGGATATAAACAACCACACCTTTAGTTGACATACATGACACCGGGGTGTTCTGGGTGGTCATAGTTCATCCTCCCCATTTCCTGTGAGGTTAGAGAGCTAGAAAATGTGTGGTAGAGAGGGGGTAGGAGATGGCCAGGACTTCAGCTCCAATTCCATGAAAGGATCGAGGGTTCATGAGAATCAATATGAGCTCACCCTGTAGAGATGCATCAGACATGGCACTGCCCTTGAGGAGTTTATAATGTGATTGGGAGAAATGTATATGAGACAATTCTAGAACAAGTTGAGACGGGGATGTGTGCTAAGGGCCTAAGAGTTCAGAAGGGCAGGTGGGTACAGTCTGGAGAAGTCTCAGGAAGCTTCAAGGTAGACCTAGAAGATGGGCTGAGTCTAACCAGGTGGAGGGGAAGGTAGAAGGAATCCCGTTGAGAAGCATCAGTGTGAACAAAGACTGGGGGTGGGGGTGGGTGGATGGTGCCACATGGTGGGGAAGAGAAAGAAGGGCCACTTGGCGAGTGATCCATTTCCCCAGACATGTACCTCAACCAGTCTCATTACTTTAAAGTTGAACATGAACTACACCCCTCCTGGACCTTCTCCCATTCCCACCTGTAGGGAGGCCTGTGCTCTGGTGGACAGGCAGCCAACCCTCCACTTGCCAAGGACTGAGGTTCCAAGACTGGTATTCAGATTGGTTGATTGGCTCTGAGCATGCGTTTTCCCATAGAAACAAAGCTAGACATGGGGGTTAGCATAGAATACGACTAAAATATGGGTGTGTTGAGCTGGGGTCAGGCTGGTACATGGGTTCTTTTAACGCAGTTGTGGTAGGGAAACCCTAAGAAAGTTAGAAGCTTCATGAAAAAATACGATTTTTCCTTTTTTTTAAACTTTTTATTTTATATTGGAGTAGAGTTGATTAACAATGTTGTGATAGTTTCAGGTGTACAGCAAAGTGATTCAGTTATACATACACATGTATCTATTCTTTTTCAAATTCTTTTCCCATTTAGGTGGTTACATTATTTTTGTTTTGAAAAAAATAATGTTTTTCAAATGAGTCATTTTAAAAATTCATAGAAATGTCAAGTTTCTACAATATTCCATGGGAAGTTGGTGAGCAATGCTCCCTGGATGTTACACTGAGAGTTAGGTTCCTCAACTGTCCTAGAAGTACTAATGGTAACCCTGAACCCTGTCTCCCCCAGAGTCCAGAACCAGAAGCATGAGGCCTGCTGGGGCTTCAGCCACACGGTGGTGGAAGAGAGACCTGCGGCTTCACTGCAGGATGGGGCTGGGGGTGCGTCTAATGTCTTTAATGCGGGGGAACTTAGCCGAGGTCCAGGCGGCCATCATGGCTATGGCTAACCAGGGGTTAGGGCACCACCGTGAGGATCAGGTGGAAGGAAATACGCAAAGGCAGGCAGGTGGCTGGGGCATGCTTCAAGGGGTTTATCTTATCCCCCGCACAACCTCAGGCACTGCCTTGTGCTTTTGAAAGCAGCATCTAATACTCCAGGGAAGGGTCTGGAAGAGCTTGGTTTGGTGTTAGGCTCCACAGTGATGGCTGAGATCCAGAAACTGGGCCTCAAGCTGTCTAGGCAAGTTGATACAGAATCCCAGTCTTGTGAGCTGAGCCAGTGTGGCTAGGATCTAGAATGGTATGACTTGGGTGGTTCCCATTGTGGCCAAGAATCTATCACCTCCTTCCCTCTCTTCCTCCTTCCTTCCTCCTTTCCTTTTTTCCCTTCTCTCTCTCTCCTTCTCGTTCTTTCTCTCATTCGTTTGCATTCTGTGTCAAGCCATTTCCTAGGTGAATGTGTGTGTGTGCAGGGGGTGGGGAGATAGACACACAACAACGGTTACATTTGTAATGAAATAATTATCATTGTAGACAGTGTTGCACAGAGGTGTGGCATTTAACAGCATTAAGAGGGAACTTCATCAGATCTGGTTAGGGGTGTTGGGGGAGCTCAACAAGGCTTCCCAGGGAAGTGATGAGAAGTCAGCCTGGGAAAAGGGACAAAGGAGATAAGAAGAGGAAGAATGTTATAGACAGAGGGAAGCAGCAGTGCCATGTCACTAAGGCAGGAAGGAGGATGGCTTGTTCTGGGAAATTGCTGGAGAGAGTGAGCAAGTGGGATGAGATGTGAGACAGTAGGAGCAGATCACTGAGTGCAAGCCTAGGGCTGTTCACCGTGGACTGAACCACCAGTGTCTCTGCGTGGAGCTGAGTCTTTGGGTATTAATGACGATAATAATACCTACGTCTTATGAGGCACTTCCAATGTGCTACATGCTTTCCATGCCTCATATTATTCAATCCTCATAATCCCCCTGAGGAATTAGTACAGATATCTTCCCAGTGTTCCGATGACAAGGAAAACAAGGATTAGAGGCATAAATGGTTGTATCTAAAGCCATGCAGCCAACAATTGAAGGAATTCAAACTTGAACCATGACCTGCCTGAATGCAAAACCCTTGTTCAGAAAACTTTCGCCTACTGCCTTTTGGTATCAGTGACTTTTGCTGAGAGAGCCTGGGGAGGACGTCTCCAAGATTTAGGTCCTCTGAGCCCTAAGAAGTGTGGGGAGGAGGAAACGGGACGGGGGACAGGGCGCTGGTGGCTCTGGCTGTGGTAGAGTATTACTGAGGAGAGTTCCAGTGCCGGGGGTGGGGGAATGCACGGAGCTTGTTCGTGTGCATGAATCATTCACAAGGCGAGGATGAGTCAGAGGCCAGCTACATTGTTACGGAAGCAGTGGGCCGGGTGTGGACTCAACCTGAAGCTGGGTTTTTTTCTCTTATGGTGACAGCATGAAGCAGGGAAGCCAAGCCAACTTTGTCGGGGGGGGAGGTGACTTTTAAGTGGAAAAACATCTTCACTAATGCTTGCAGGTGACTTTGAGGATTGTGGAAGAAAGATCCACTTTCGAGAATTTATGAAGTCCTTGACCAGATATGGCCAAAGCCAGGATGTCTCACCCGCAGAAGAAATCTGGCACTCCATTCTGTGGGCTGGTCACACAATCACTAAACAGCACCTGGAGAAGATTTAAAACTACTTGCGGGAGGAATTCATCACCAAGCTAACTCAGGGACTTTCTGGCAAATCTTTATGCCTATGATTCAGAGAGAACTCCCAAACCCCTTGAGTGCAATAGAGTTGAAAGAAACCTGAAACTGGCTTTGGTGAGATAGATAGCAAAACAGTAAAAAAAAAAGGAACCATTGTAGAATTTAGAAGAAGCAAAATAACTGCTCTTCTTGGAACTACCTCTCCTACCTCAACTATGGCGCGGGGGGGATGTTCCCCTATAATTGTCAGGATGTCAGACTGTGTGGATGGGATGTTTCCCATTTCAATTTGACCCTAATATCAGTGATCCAGGTAGAATTGCTGTTCAGACACCAAAATGTGGAACAGTCATTGAACGTTTGTCCTGTAATGGGCATTCATTTATTCATGCAACCAAAATTTCTAAGAATGTATTAATACCAAGCAATTCTTTAGGCCTGTTACATGTTATCTCTAATGGTCCTTGGACTATTCCAACTCTTGCAGTTAAGATTAGGAAGTCTTCATTAATAATACTGTACTTTACACTTGAAAGTTGCTAAGAGAGTAGATATTAAATGGTTTATTAAATTAAACCATAGAAAAGAAATAGTAATTACATGACATTATGGAGGTGTTAGCTAACACTATGGGGGTAATCATTTTGCAGTTAAAAAAGTTTAGGAAGTCATCTTGCCTAAAGTCCATAGTTAGCAGCTGCTTCTGTGACTAGCAACAGTTGGGGTTACCTTCCATTTTTTTTCAGCAAGGACCAGGTATAGAATATTGTAAAAGGAACCTCTGAGCATGAGGGAATCTCTGCACTAACTTATGGAGCTGCAGTCTCAGCTTGAGAAGGAAGTGTGGTCCATGGGAAGGAGCTCTGGCGCTCCCAGTGCAAATCCATTTCCTAGGTGTGACCTCAGGCCAGGGCCCTAACATCTCCTCAAGCTTAGATTTCCTTGCCTGGACAACAGAAACAATTAGATCTTCCTCATTTCATTTTTGTGGGGATTAAATGAAATAATAAGCAACAAGATTGAGGGCAAGTTTTAATGATCTTATATATTTTTTGGTACACTGCACATTTTCCAAAACATGTAGATATCAAAAACATAATCGGATTTTTTTTTAATTTAAAAAAAATGTAAGGAGATTAGTGTGTCTAAAGCTTTTACTACTGTGCCTGGCACAGAGAAAGCCAGCGTGAACCTTAACTATTAATAATAAGTGGACGCCCCCTAGGATGCAGGCATGTCCAAGCAAGTTCGGGGATCGGGAAGGGCGGCCCACTTGGGCTATATTTGCAGGAGACCTGAGGCTACTCCTGAGAGAGAATTTGTGCTAAAGGAAGAGACTTGAAGTTCCCAAATTAGATCAGCGGCAGTAGGTCAAAGTAGGCTTCTAAGCACAGCCCTGCGTCTGTCACATAGACTGACCTCTGCCTAGTCCTAGGGGATTCCTGCCTGAGCACTAGGGGAGGGAGTGACAAAACTAAAATTCCATTTCCTAAAATCTCTGTTAGACTTTGAGAGCTTTAGGCAGTCTGGTTTGTAACCTTTTAACCTGCTGTGCACCAGGGGAACAAAGGGGACTTCCCTTCCCCACCCCCCTGAGGGTGTCTGCTGGAGTCTGGAGAATGGGGCACCAGGAACTGAGAAGGTGTCTTGGTGCAGTACCTACAAGGCAGGCTTTACCATAGGGAGAGAAGGAGAGGAGGAAAACAGCAGCCATGTGTACTTGAGAGGATGACCTAGGCACACCTGGGACATTTTTCTAGGGATGTTAGATCTCTTTAGGAAACATTTATTGAAGACCTCGGAGTGTTACTGAGTGGCCACCTGAGGCATAGCCTGGAAGCTGGACCATGAGAATGGGGGTTCTCCCAAGGAACTGAGGCCTGCCCCGTTGGTCGGTGGGTAAGCAAGCAGACCTGTCTTGTTTTCCTCTACTGGGTTTTCCTTGTGGCAATAACAATTGCTATGTCAACAGCTACCCTTTAAAAGAACGCTGCCAAAGCAGTGCGTTAGGGGAATGTGCTCAGGGAGAGCAAAAGATCCTCTTCCTCTATCTCAGCTATACTTCTTTAAAGTTCATTTTAAAAAATCGTGGTAAAATATATACTGTTGACCCTTGAACAACACAGGTTTGAACTGCATGGGTCCACTTATATGCAGATTTTCTTCAATAAATACATACTATGGTACTACATGATCCACTGTTGGTTGAATTTGCAGGTGTGGAACCATGGATTCGGAGGGCCAACTGTACAATTACACAAAGATTAGAAGATTTTCAACTATGCAGGGGGTTGGTGCCCCTCACCTCCATGTTGTTCAGGAGTCAACTGTATATATAATATAAAATTTGCCATTTTAACCACTTTTCAGTATACAATTCAGTGGCATTAAATCATGAAGATTTTCCCTAATGTTTTACAGTTTTAGCTCCTAAGTGTAAGTCTTTGATCCATTTTGAGTTAATTTTTGTATGTGGTGTAAGGTAAGGGTCTGATATCATGTGTTGATTTGTACCCTCCAACTTTGCTAAATTTGCTTATTAGCTCTAGTATGTTTCCTCCTTGTGCATGCTTTGGGATTTTCTACATATAGGATAATGTAACCTGCAAATAAGATAGTTTTACCTCTTCCTTTCCAATCTGAATACCTTTTATTTCTTTTTTGCCTAGTATCTCTGACTAGAACTTCCAACACAATGTTGAATAGCAGCAGTGAAACCAGCCATCCTTGTCTTGTTCCTGATCTTAGAGAGAAAGTTTTCAGTCCTTCATTATTGACTATGCTATTAGCTGTGGGCTTTATCACACTGATAACTCTACTTTTTATCGGAGAATGTCTTAACTTTTACCTCATTTTTGAAGAACAGTTTTGCTTTATATAGAATTCTCAGTTGACTTTTTTTTTTTAAATTTCAGCCCTTTAGGTGTATCATCCCACCACCTTCTGCCCTCCACAGTTCCTGATGAGAAATCAACAATTAATCTTATAAAGGATCCATTGCATATGATGAGTCACTTCTCTCCTGCTGCTTTTGGGATGCTCTTTTTCTCTTAGATATGTAGATTCATGTATTTAATAAAATTTGGAAAGTTTGTGGCTACTAATCTACAAATATTCTCTATACTCCTTTCTCTCTCTTCTTCTGGGACTCCTATAAAGCATATGTTGGTCCACTTAATGATGTCCCACAGGTCCCTTAGGCTCTGTTTTTTTTTTTTTTTCTTTTCCTTGTTCCTGCTCCTCAGACTGGATACTTCTTTATGGTCCTATCTTCAAGTTTGCTGATTCTTTCTTCTGCATCTTCAAATTTACTACTGAACCCTTGTAGTGAATTTTTCATTATAGGTATTATATTTTTCAGCTACAGAATGGTTCCTTTCTACAACGGTCTCATTTTTTTTCATATATCGTTTTCCTGATTTCCTCAGTTCTATGGGCACATTTTCCTTTAGCTCTTTGAGCATACTTAAGACAGTTGTCTTAAAGTCTTTGTCTCATAAGTCTGATGTCTGGGCTTCCTCAGGGATGGTTTCTGCCCATTTATTTTGTTCCTTTGAATTTGCCAAACCTTCCTGTTTTTTGCATGCTTTGTGTTTTTTTGTTTTGGAAAACTGGACATTTGAATATTATACTGTCATAACTCTGAAAATCAGAATCTTCCCCTTCCCCAAGATTTGTTGTTTTTGTTGTTGCATTTTTTTTGCTGATTGTTGAAGGCTATGATTGCCTGTTTGTTTAGTGACTTTCCAAACTATTTTTGCAAATAATATCCCTTGGCATGTGTGGTCACTGTTCCATTTGCTTTCGTTCAGCTAATGTTTGACAAAGTTTCCTTAAATGCCAGAAGTTAATGCAAAACAAAAATAAAACACAAATCATGAAAAAGATAAACACAAAAAAGCAAACATCTCTCCCATTCTTCACAGACTGGCTTTCTGCTGGGTTGTTCCAACTCAGTCAGACTTATACTGGGCCTAGGGATTGGCACAAGGTGAAAGCTTAGGATCTTCTCCGGTCTTTTCTGAGCATGAATCTTGCCTTGGGCTTATGCATGGCTTTCTAAATTCCTCTGTATACCCAGGTGCTTTGGGGATGTCCCTATTTCCCAAAGAATTTTCCCCAGTTTTTCCTCCTGGGCCTTAGGTAATCTATTGTATCTCTGGACCATAATCTTTTGCCCTAGACTTTTACAGATTGCTAGTTTACCTACCAACATTTTCAAGCAATGTCCAACGCTTTTCTGGCTTGAGGTCTGAGCTAGGCAAAACTGAGACAAGCATCTTCAGGTAACCCCCAGAGAGGTTAGAACAGGCATACAGAATAATGTGTGAACAAGATTTCCTCTACTCCTTCTGGAACCAAGGAGCAGTAGCCCACACTGGGAACACAGGCAGCCATCTCTTCAAAATTACCTTCACACTGGGGAGGGAACAGGGCAAGGGCAAGTAAAAATGCCACCAACTTTCCATTTTCAAGTTGCTTTTTTCTCTATTCAGCATTTTCTTGGTCGCTGTAAACTTTGACTGTTTTCTGGAGATCTAACAAAGTTGGTTCTGAGAGTTTCAGCTTGTTTTTTGGTGTTTCTGTGGGGAAACAAGAGCTTGCAACTATCCACTCCATCATTTTGCTGACATCACTCCCCAGCTATATTTTTGATAGTGATTTTATTTTTACCTCTATACTACTGTGGCCTGAGGAACTGGGTTATACTCACAAAATCCACTTTGACCAAATCCTTGAACTGGTGTATGATACCATCTTTTTGTAGAGTAAGTTAAAAAGGCCATGCAAAACAGACCAGAAATAAATTTTAAAAATCAGTCTCTACAGGCCATACTTTTTACCTGTGCATGGTTGTAAATACTATGTAACAGTATCTACATTGCAAGAGAAGGGTTGCTAAAGTTCGTCTTCATTTACAATTAATAGTAAAATGACACTTTTTAAAATGTTAGCTTGAATGGTCATCAGTTCTAGTTGGTCCCCTAGACACATGTTGGCAAATAAATTTAATCTCTTTTGGTGGTGGCTGCCTGATGCAATTGTGAAGGGTTACAAAGCTATGTCCAGGCTCAGGGGACAAGAGTTCCATAATCAATTGGTATTATTTGTCCTGGGCATAGGAGGAAGGAGTGTCAGTGTGTGTATCTGTTGCTGTGTAAAGAATTACCTACAAATTTAGTGGCTTAAGTCAACAATAGACAATTACCAACTCTCACAATTTCTATGGGCCAGGAAAATGGGAGTAGCTTGACTGGGTGTTTTTCGCTCTAAAATCTCAGATGAAGTTGCAGTCAAGGTGTCAGCTGGGATTGTAACCACCTGAAGCCTTGGCAGGCTGGAGGATTCATTTCCAAGAAAGCTCACTTACATAGCTAGCTAGCAAGTTGATGCTGGCTATTAGCATGAGGTTCAGCCCTTCTCTTCCTGGCCCCTTCCATAGGGCCACTTAAGTGTCCTTAGAACATGGTAACTGGTTTCCACCAAAGAAAGCAATCCAAGAGTGTGCCAGGCGGAAGCTACTGTTTTTTTGACCAAAACTCAGTCACATAGCATCATTTCTGCCACATTCTGTTCCTTTGAAGCAAGTCACTTAAATCTGGCCCATACTCAAGAGAAGAGAAATTAGGTTTTACCTTTTGAAGGGAGGCATGCCAAAGAATTTGTGAATATGTTTTAAAACCACCACATAGCACTGTGCCTACTTCAAAATACCCGCCTGAACCCTAAAATTATCTGAGTCACACGAAGTACTGACTTATTTTACAAAAAAAAGAAAAATGTTGTACAGAATCAAAGGTAGAGAATACATATGTTGTGTATGTGTGTGTGTGCAATAGAATAGGAAGAAAGGGAGCTTCCTGGTTTTTTGGAGAATTACTCAAAAACAGCTTAAGGGAACTCCAATAATATAACAATTCCCTAACTCAAGGAGTGCTACATCTAAAATCTATCTATCTCCTAGGATACTGACAGAGAGAGGAGGGCATAAAATGGGTCTGATTTTGCCCCCTTCACTCTCTTGCCCTCAGAAGTTTCTGCCATAAGTTAGGATTTCAAGTCCTGGGGAGGACTCTGCATTAAAAGCAGGCGATTTGAGCAGAGCGTCCCAGTTAGCTTTGGTCAATGCAAACAGTTCCCTTGCTTACTAGAAACGACCCAACTGGCCAATGCCATTGGCAAACAGAATTGCAACATGCGAGGTACATATGCAAATGTGGACACCTGCATTCAATATTCCTCACTTGGGCTCAACAGAAAAACAACTACTCAAGCACAAAATGGTAATCCTGTTTTCTGAACATTTGGCCCTGAGAGTCATATGGTCTGTGACCTCCTAGCTTTTAAATATGTCTCCTCTTATTTTAAGTAGCAGATTCCTCTTAGTAAGAGAGCGCTGTGTACCCTCCAAGCCTGGAACTGGTAGGTTTTCAGAGCTGAGTGAAAATATTCTGTTGACAGCCCTTTGCCTGCTTAAAGCAGCAGGGTTGTTTACTTGGGCTGGAGCACAGCTTTGTTGAGGCAGAGAGTCATGGTCTCATCATCAGGGCTGCCTAGCAACAGGTCTATGCCATGCCACAGAATTTCACAATGGGCTGGACCACAAGTACCATTTGGGGGGATTTCCCACAGTTTTACTCCCACTCTGTCATATTGCTCCTAAAATCTGAGTAACATAGCAAGATGCAAGAGTAATTATTGTGTCCCCCAAAGTTTTCTTCTTGGAAAAATTAAAAAGAATATTTGTTTGCTGAGTCCATTTCTTTAAATACTAGAGAGACTTAGTCACTCTAGATTATTGAAAAAAATCTAATTTTAGTTTAATTGCATCTTATTCTGATAAGCCAGCTTAATATTCAGCAAAGTAGCTGAATGTGTACAGTGATCATTCTATCAACAAAGAAGATGCATTTTTAAAATATACTTTGTCATTAGAAATGTTATTACCAGGGAAAGAAATCATATATTGGTGTAAAGGTATATGCTTCCAACAACAGATTGGAGAGATTGGATGTGATAAAAAAGACACTAATTTATTCATTTATTAAACAAACATTTATGGAAAGACTACTAGTTCTGGGCAGCTAGAAAAGTTAACAGAACAATTTCCAACTGCCTTCCTAGACCTTATAGTGTAGCAAGAAGAAGATAATAACCCCACATGTTGTAGAGAAAAATAGAAGTGTTTGGGAATTATACGGTGTAGTGGGAGTAGTTAAAGGAAGGGAGAAGGGGTCTGGACATTAGAATGTGCTTGAGGAGGGGGGTTCTCCATGCCGGGGGTGAGAATGAGGTATGCAGTACACCTCCGAGCTACTCCCGCAAATAGAGCCAACTGCGACATACTCCCTTCCCGACCAATAGAAACCGGGAACAGAATGGTATTTTTGTTGTGTAAAATTGTGAAACTGTGTCTGTGTGTATCTTTGTGGTAAAATTGATGTTGACATTGACCCTACATTGCATTATTTATGATTTTAAAAAGCAATATTGATTCTCTCATAAAGGGACTATTTCTCCTCGGAGACATTGACCCTACGTTGCATTATTTATGATTTTAAAAAGCAATATTGATTCTCTCATAAAGGGACTATTTCTCCTCGGAGAGTTTTGTAGATTAACATTTGTGGCAATTAAAGTCCTAATGTAGCCACTACTGACTCTGGTCACTTAATCCTTCTATCAAATGTTTTTATTAGCTACTGTGCATTATGTATTTAGGAACTTAGCATTAAGTGGATTTATGTTCAGATCACATTGAAGATTTCGGTTAGGAATTAGGTTTCTTTTTCTCTCTGTTTCAGTCTTTAGACACTCTTTGTGGATAAATTCAAGGTTAGCAGGTTAATATCAATTTGGATTATGTATTTAGGAACTTAGCATTAAGTGGATTTATGTTCAGATCACACTGAAGATTTCAGTTAGGAATTATGTTTTTTTCCCTCTCTGTTTCAGCTTGAGACACTCTTTGTGGATAAATTCAAGGTTAGCAGGTTAGTATCAATTTATGCCAATTTGGATCTTTAACCAGAATATATACAAGGCACTTTATTGATCTTAAAATACTGCCTCTAGGGCTTCCCTCGTGGCACAGTGGTTGGGACTCCACCTGCCAATGCAGGGGACATGGGTTCGATATCTGGTCTGCAAAGATCCCACATGCTGTGGAGCAGCTAAGCCAGAGCACCACAACTACCGAGGCTGTGCTCTAGAGCCGGCGAGCCACAACTACTGAGCCCACATGCCACAACTACTGAAGCCCGCGTGCCTAGAGCCCATGCTCCGCAACAGGACAGGCCACCGCAACGGGAAGCCCGTGCACCCGTGCAAGGAACAGTGGCCCCTGCTCACCGCAACTAGAGAAAGCCCACGCACAGCAACGAAGACCCAACGCAGCCAAAAATAAAGAAATAAAATAAATTTATTTTAAAAAATACTGCCTCTATTGACTCTTTAAGGGTATAAACTAAATCTTTCCATCTTGCTTTTTATAGTAACTTTGAAAAATCGTATACAGATGTTGAATGTATACTTTTTGTAATGATAATCGCATAGTCATTGCTACTAATTACAGAACTATGGCTGACATTAACTAGTTAATTCAAATACCCGCCACATTTGCTGAGTATTCCTAACATTTTGAATCCCAATTTAGGTTTATCTGGAATGTCTGAAATATTCAGTTCAAGAATCATTTCAGATCATATTTACTCATTTTACTTCCTGTTAAGATTAGCTGGCTAATATCTAGCTAGGATGGGTCAGATAGCAGGGGCAGAGAGCAAAGAAACAGATAAAATAGATATTACATTAAAAGTGACACAGTTGGATCACTGATAAACTGTTCTGAATAAATTACAATAAACAGGAATCTTGAGACAGGTAAGGCTAGCTCTTGTTCCTATCTTTGTGTAAGGTTCAAATTTCATGGTACAAAGTATGTTCTTGAGATCTGGGGTTTTCTCCAAAATGGATAATCATCATTTATTTTCTAATGCAATGCCAAGAACTTCAACAAATAAAGTTTAATTATTCATCGCTTTTCTTTTTCTTTAGCTTTTCTTTTCTTTTTCTTTAGCTTATTCTTTAAAATGCTTCTCAATTGTGAAACTGGTTCTCATCCAGAAATGGCATATCTTATATTCTTCCTTTAAAATTTGAAATACCCAAGACATTATGTCTCTTTCAAAGATATTTCACCTTATTCTCTTCATTGTGTAATTACTAAGGGTTAGAAAGTTGTTTTCATTGATTTGCCAGAGAGGGAAATAGTTGCAGGATCTTCTGAAACTTGGACCTCTTTGGAGCTGGACAGACCTGGGTTCACATTATGTTATACTTTGCACTTCCTGTTCTATACTTCCTAGTAATATAACCTTGGGCAAGTCACTTAGACTCCTAAAGCCTTCATCACTAATATTTAAAATGAGAAGAATGATGCAACTACCATATGAAATTGTTTTTAAGGATTAAATTCAAGTTGACTGTGCAGTATAATTCCAAACATTTAGTAACCATTCAAGCAGTGTTAACTATTTATGTAATTCTCATCACTAGTACATGTTACAGGCTGAATTGTGTCCCCTACCCCCAAATTCATATGCTGGAGTCCTGATCCCCAGTACCTGAGAATGCGATTGTACTATTTGGAGACAGGGTCTTTAAAGAGGTAATTGAGGTAAAATGAGGTCATATGGGTAGGCCCAAGTCCAATATAGGAAGAAGAGATTGGGAGGTAGACACACAGAGTAAAGGCTAAGTGAAGACACAGGGAGAAGGCGGTCACCTGCAAGCCAAGGAGAGAGGCCTCAGCGGAAGCCAACCCTGCTGACACCTTGATTTACGTGCTTAAACCACCTAGCCTGTGGTACTTTGTTACAGTGGCCCTAGCAAACTAACACAGTACTACTGACAAAAAGAGTATATTTCTCAATTACCTGTTAAACAGTGTGAGATAAGGAACCTTTCTGAAAACTACTACGTTTGTTCTGTTTCTATCATTTTCTTGCATGGAAAAAAAAAAAAAATCAACTGTATGTGCTGTACTCTGGCCCTAAGCCGCCATCTGTGGGATTTGGCTAGCCCAGGTTAGGCCTCAGATGAAACAGACGCGAAGATCACTGGCAGTTGTAACCAAGATGCCCCAGAACGCAATATCAACAGCTTAATGATTTGCCATTTGTTATGTCAATATCAGTTAGAGCCGTAGGTCTGAGTGCAGGAGGCAGAGGTGAATGGAGTGAGTTTCACATTTAAGCATCACTCCCTTAGAATGGTTTGTGTTTTTCTCCAAGCAGAGCTAAGATGTTGTTGGTTCATTTAGTGTTATTATGGGAACAAAATCATTAAACCCTATAGATTTTTTTTCCTTAAACCAGATTGAGTCATGGTTTCCTTGGAACTGGGGCGAACAATGCCCACGTGAATGGCTTGCTTGCTCTTGGCAGACTCTGAATGCCAGGTGATTTCTTTTTCCTTCTTAGTAATTCTGAGTCCTTTTCCAAGGACTGGATTCCTTCTTCCAAGCCCGTCCTTGTCCTTCTCTCTGCTTTCCCTCCTCCGGCAGGCCAGCTAGGCCATGTGTGGGCACGTGGATGACTGACAGCAGCAGAATCCAGGTCACTTGAGTCATCTTGTCCTCCTTTCATTCAGCCCAGGCCCAACTCCCTTGAGGAGCTGGACTTCCCCATTCCCACCACCTTCAGGAATCTCTGCAGTCAAACTGAAGCCCTGAATGCTCCCTGCTTGATTAAAAGCAACTTGTCCATTGTCATCGGAGGGAACAAAGAAACCAAAATCATTAAAACAACTACCCGGGCGAGTTCAGGAGGTTGGCGCTCCACCAGTGACGCCGAGGCATGTGTTTGTAAACTGAGGCGGTAAGAAACGGCCTTTAGTCCGAAGCTCTGAGAGCATTTCAGGGGGGGCGTGCAGGTGCAGGATCCACAGCTGAGATCAGTGCTGCCTTCAGCTTCGCATCCCAGGTGACTTGCTTGCCTCGCTCCAGGCCTGTAGCTGCTCCTCACCCTTGGCAGGATGAACAGGGAGCAGCCGGCAAGGGAGAAACGTGGTTTGTAGAGTCCAAGCACCATAGACCCCGGGTGAGTTAGAAATGAGAAACAAGAGCATTTAACAGCCGGCACAGTCACATACGCTCCGTCACTTGGTTTAAACCTCGTGACCATCCTGAGACCTCATGACCATCCTGAGAGGTAGAGCAGATACTATTTTCTCCATTTACTCAGGTCACTGACTTGTACAGGTCTTGGGAGAAGAACCGGGGCTAGGCTCTAAGTCTTCGTACTTTCATGACACTCAGATCGTGCCTACGAGGCAGCAGCCTCCCCGGCTGATCTGCAGCCTGGCCGTTCTCAGTCAAGGGCAATAAGGAGATGGGTCCCAACCCAGCCTGAACCCGGCAGCCTCAGTCAGCCTCTGGCTGCATTGTTTCTTGTATCTCACACCAACAGTGTCATTTACGGTGAACTTTTATTATTGTGGGACATCTGAGGGCTGCCCGGAACATTCCCTGACCTGCGTTTTCCAGAGAATAGATTAGCACAAAGCCCTTTATCTCTGCCAACAAGAGTCGCCCGGCTCTCTCGGCACTGTAACTGCTTTGACCAGTGTTTCCTGCTCTATCTCGCATCCAGAAAAGGAGATGCAAAGAGTACAGGTTGGAGGTACATGTCCCACGCCCAGATTTTCCGCAACTGGGAAGGGCTGAGTCTTGAAATTGTGCCCAGTGCCCTGGTGACTACGGTTTTGCCTGCCTTGCTTCACAGAAACGGCTTGGCCTGATGGAAACCGCAGTGTGAAACTCATAGAAATTGACCTTGGGCCCGTTAGGTGATTATATATTGATTTTACACTTTGTGCCAAAACCGATTACAGCTTGGCCTGCTTGCTTCCAGCTTACACAATAAGGCGTTTCTGAGTCCTGGGGGTTGGCCGGCGCGACGGTGCTGGGGAAAGAAAACCAAGGCATTTTGCGCTGAGCCTCCCAATCTGTGTGCCAGTGTTCTTGAGCAACCGTGACAGAAGCCAAATTCAGATGGCAGCACTCTTCAGGGCTTGGAATTCCCCTAGAGTTTCCCATGGAGACTCCCGAGAGAGTTCCCCACCCCCAGGCCTGGAAGGGGCAGGAAGATCCTGTGTCAGTGAGGAAGGAGGGGCCAGAGGGGCCAGGCTGGAGCCGGGTGGGTGACCCCAGTGCCTGCCTCGTTGAGGACAGGCCTCGGTAAGAAAAGCCGCTCCTTACACGTTCTGCTGAGAGGAGCATTTCTGTGGTACCCTCGTTCCAGATGGTATGCAAACTCCCTTGGGAAAGCCTTGGGGACCCTGAAAGGGTGAGGGGGCCTGCTCACAGGTCCTCCTTCGGCCACGAGGTAGCCCAGCTCTTAGCAGCAGTCCACCACCCCAAGCAGCCACCCCTGGGGCAGGAAGGAAGGCAGGGCGGGCTGCTCAGTGGGACTTGTGGCTGTGAGAATCTAAATGCTTGGATGAAAGCAGGAACATTTTTGCCAGGCTGCTTGCCCTGGGACCCTCTGTGTCGATTTGTTCATTCATTCATTTATCCAAGTAGAGCTCTCGAGACCTGCTATGTGTCAGGTTGGATGTCCAGCCCTGGGGCACACAGGTGAGCGGGCCAAAGTCACTGCTGAGCCCACAGTGGGGAGAAGAAGCAAATTTGAGTGATGACAGTGCAGGACGCAAGCGCTGCCACAGAGGCCTCGTCCCCATGCCGGAGGATACGCTAGAGAAGAGGGGCCCCTAATTCAGTCATGCAAGATCAGGGAAGGCTTCCTGGAAGAAGTGACAGCTAAGCTGAGACCTTGGGCCTGGGTCAAATGCAGGCCCCCATGTGGACTGTCTGTGCACCCTGCTCCTTATCCTTCAGTGCTTGGGGCACCAAGCACTCATTTCAAGTGCAAATTCCTACAATTGTTCTGGAATTGTTCTCCTAGCACCTCACTAGGTCTGAGTTCACCCTACAGTCTTTTTGGCTGTTTGGTAGGAAAAGCAGTCTCCCGACAGTGGGATGGACGAGTGGAGTGACAAACTGGGTGAGAAACTGGGACTCGGGGTCTCCAAGCTCAATGCTCTCCCTGTGACATTGGGAGAAATGCCTGCCTTTCCAGAGCCTGTTTCCTCATCTGGAAACTAAGGGAAATTTTGCAGTTTTCCTCTGAGGAGTATTTTGAAGAGTAGTTACAGACCATTTTCCAAGTACAAAGTGTCAGATGTACAAAAAGAGTGCTGGCGTTTCAGAAAATATGCAACTCAGAAATTTTCAAATCCACTATTATTTCCATCTAGGGACATTTTCCTAAAGAGGGGCCAGGTTCATACCAATAGACTCAATAGTGTATTCAACCACTCCTGAAAAACAATATCAAAGTTAGTTATTTATTCAAGCTTTGTTTGAGACATTTCAGCCCATTATCTTGTAGCTGGACTGCTGAAATTACACTCAGAAATGAGAACCAGCTGCTTAAATAAACAGTTGCATATGGAAAAGAAGCAGGAAACGCCTTTCCAAAACTAAAAATATTAACAAACTTCCAAGGGACACACAATCCATAATTAATGACAATTTGGGGGAAAAAAGACATAAAAACTTGGATTTGAAATATGACTCTAAGAACAGTCTGGTGTTTTGGGGTTTTTTTTGTTTTGTCTTTTTTTTTTTTTTGCTTAGAATCTGTCCACCCTTTTTTCTGGCCCCTTTCCCTTCTGACAGCTGCGTTTATTCACATTCATTCTGTAAATGTCTTTAGTCTGCAGATTTAGATCCTGGGATTCAAGATTTCTTGCCTGGACTCCCAGAGTGGCCTGTCAATAGGACCTTATTTAAAAAAAAACAAACCTAAGTCGTGTGACCAGACGTAACAGATACTAGTTAAACCCACAGGAAGGATGGTCTTGCTCTCAGAAATCAGTTCTCTGGCAGAACTTGGGGGTCAGATTCAGGGACACTGGACCACAAGCCGGTGCAGACCCCAATCTAAGAGGCTTGGCCAAGATTCAGCAGCCACAGATGCTTGCAGAATGGGCTTGACCTCCAAGATCCACTCCTTGAGAGAAGCCCCCATGTAGGTTCCTGGAGCACCCCACTTCCAATGCAGCCCATACTGTGCCGAAATTCCAGTGCCATTCACCAGTGCCCTCCACCAGTGTCATTCGCCAGGTCATCGTGTCACTCTCCACTCCGTCTGTCAAGTGTGCCTGGGAGCGGAATGGCTGGTTGATCCCTGAAGGGTCATTCTCCCAGAGTGTAGAGTTGCTGTTGAGAAGCAGCTGACCAGCCAGGGACTACGTTCCCTCCAGCCCACCCGGGGGATTGATTCTGGCTAGTGAAATATGAGCCCAAGGGATGCGGCACTTTCTGGTAGTTAAGTAGCTGGTTTGTCCCTCTCACTCTCTTCTCACCTCTATCACTAAGGGGCAGGGGCCTGGGCCCGGGAGGGCTGCCTGATCTGGACTGTCTGATAAGAGGTGATGTGAGCAGTCAACTTTTGTGTTCAGCTGTTCCTCTACCAGGTTGTTTGTTGCAGCCGTTGGCCTGCACTGAGATCATGCCGACGCAGCATTTCCTAAAGCAACGTGTCTTGTGATGAGCGGGATTTTCCCCAGCTCCTATCTTGCTTTGTGCCGAAAACACCAGTCCTGCCCACATGCCGGTGGCCTTGTTTGAGTCTCTGTGTCTCTCTCTTTCCATGCTCCCAAATGGAACCTTCCTTTGTGAGGAAACAGTAAAGCCCGAGTAGAAGTGAAAGCATGGTCTCTGAGTCATACTGCCCAGGTTCAAATCCCAGCTCCACCACTTCCTAACACGGGAGCAAATGGTTTAACCTCTCTGAGCTTTAAGTTCCCCTTCCACAACAGAGAGATATTCCCTTGCAGAGTCACGCGGAATAAATGGAACATTCTGTGTAAAGTACCTGACACATACTCAACCCAGTAAAGACGAACACTACTGTCATTATTTCCTGAGGCTGTTCTGGCATCACACGCACGCGGGCTGCCGCCAATCAGCACCACCGCGACTCTCCTCTCTCCTCCTGTTTTCACTTCACACTGATAACTTCTGCCAATAATTCACAACAATTTTCTTTCCTGGGCATTGCTATTTCTTCTACCTCTGTTCCACAGGTGTCACCCCACCTTCTGCTCCTCACCTGAGGTGCTACGACAAATTTAGAAAAAAGTATTTTGCAGAATGAGAAAGTAGGCAGATCCTAAGGAAGTGGGCCCCCGCGTGCATTGAACGATCATGATCCGCTTTGGTAGGTTGGATCCTGTGCAAGCACTGCTGTCCTCTTGTATAAGCACTGCCCTCCCTCGCCTTACCCAGGGTACTGTGTTGCCAGACCAGCTCTCAGGAGCTTCTGTAATGCGGAAAGCAAAGGGGGCAGAAGGAAAAGAAGTAGCCAGACTGGTATTGGAGAGAGTTTCCCCCAAGATTTCAGAGGAAAAAGAAGCTAGAGCACGTGTGAGGTAAGAAGGAAGCAGGTGGAAGAGCAAAGGACTGCAAGTTACATAGAACTGCTTTCTGGTGGCTGACTGTCAGTCATGCATCATGATTTCACTCTGAAACTGGACCGTGTGGGCCACAGCTTAAATAGGGTCATTATACATTTTTGCATGATGTATAATGTGCTTAACAGATTGACATTAGTTTTAGATTCCGATTAAGAAGCTTATTTGAAGATTTAAGTTAAAATTAAATTTGCAGATTTGTTCAGCTGAGTAACGGGATCAAGGGGTACGGCTGGGGCGACAGGTATAGAAATATAGTGAGAAAAGCTGCAGGTTTCCAAGGAGGTGACAGGCCTGTGCCTTGCTCTTAGCTCTAAATATTGAATGAGCAGAGATCAGTGCAGACAGCACAAAGACAGACGTCCCCAAGCCCAAGAGTCTGAGATCGTTCCCCTCCTGTTGTGCTGAATAAACTGTCACTATCGTCTGAACATCTGGGCTGTTGGCATCGGTGCTTTGATTGCTGGTCCCATTTCAGGTTCTGATTAGAATCCAGATGCGCTCACAGCCCGCAGGTGTCTAAGCCCTGACGGAAACTTTCTTCACAGCTCCTCGTCGAGGACCCCTCCTTTGCCCACATTTTCACAGGGTTGTGAGCCTGGCCCAGAGGGCTCCAAAGATCATAAAGTGCAACTCCCTTATTTTAGACAGAAGGGAACTTGAAAAACTATGGATTCTCCTTCTCCGGCACACGCTTTGCTAAGCTGAGATGGTAACAGAATCTGAACTGGGCTGGCGGGACGGAGGCCAGCATTTCCCTGAGTGTGAAGAGTGAGAACAAGTGAAGTTCCAGATGGGCTCACTTCCTCCTCCAGCCCCGTGCTCTTAATCGCCTGTGAGCCGAGGGCATCAGGCGTTCATCCAGGTGCCACGGGACTGCCCACTCTGCTCACTGCACCATCCCTCCCTCCGGGTGGCTTTCTGGGCAACACTGTGCTATCATTCAGTGATCCTTAGCACGAGGGCTCAAAGGTCACCGATATTTTACAAGAGGAAACTCAGCCCTTTGGCTTCAGCCTCTGTCCTCTATAAAACGCAAATATCCTGGAGCAAGAGGCACCATCATGGGAGAGCGAAGAACTGGATTCTGGTACCAGTTCTGCGGCCAGTTCCTGAGAGACTGTGGACAGCCTCCTCAAACTGGTCACAGGACACCTCCCTGAGGGACCTTCAGGGGCGGCCAGGATTCCAAGGTAAACAGATAAGAATGAATGACCCTCACACTTGACTGTGGTCCTTTTCCAGAGTGCAGCTTAGGGGGAAATGGGTGTGACGAGGAATTGGGAGACTGTGAGCCCTGAAAGGGACCTTTACTATCTGGCTCGGGGCTGCCCAACACAGAAAAGTCGGCGCTCACATGAGGCTTAGAGGAGAGAGGATTCTGGGATACTCCTCTCTCCGGCATGAGACTATGGAATAATGTAGCTGGAAAGGAGAGGTACCCAGTGAGTACTTGATAGTTCCCTAATCACACACAAAAACTCCCCCTGAAGGTTTTACACCGTAATCACTGCTTGCCAGTTTTCTCCAATAAAAGGTGAGATAGCTCCCATTATTTTTTTGCTTTTTTACTTCTGAGGGCCCACTACTGTTAGAGTTTGAGTTATACCCATTTCAGGCAGAGGAGTTGTTTTAGCTTGCATGTAGGAATGCTGAACTGCGTTAGGCAGGGAATTTTGTTGTAGTTGATCTTGTGCATGACATTGGTAGGTGGTGTATGCTGGCCTCCGTTGGCTAAGGGGTTGAGTGAAATAGACAACTGCAATGTTCCCTGGCTGTCTGGCAACATTTTAACCCATCTTTGCTCTTGGGGGAAATTCCAGCTTTATGAGTCCTACTTTCATTAGGAAGAAACCAAAAAATCAGTTCCCCAACTCCTCTGCAATTAGAGTGTGGACATATGAACTGGGTTCCACCAATCAGAGTTACATTTGACTTGGAAGTGAGGACTTTAAGGAAAAAGGCTCTGGGTGGAAATCATTTTGCTGGAATGGGGCGGCCAGGGTTTTTTTGTTTTTCTTTTTTAGAAGAAATGGGATAGAAATAGTGTCAGTCGACTGGCAGTATTTGTCGCCTCTCGGTGGGGCAGCCACAAGGCAGCAGCCTCTTCAGCAGGGCAGTTCTGTAGTGTAGATTTGGAGGTTGTTCCATGAGATTGGTTCTCCAGGCTCCCACCGATTCTGTGAGCTAGCTGATTTCCTTTTCATAAACTCCTTCTGCTTGATGACCAGAATCAGCCTCTGTGAGGGCCCCAAAGGATTCAGCAGCCAACTACTAAGTCTACTCCTCTTCTTCGCAGACGCTCTGGCCCCGAGATCTCCAGCCACAGAAGGAGCGGGAATCTCAGCCAGACCTTCGGGACTCTCCCTCCTCACACCTTTCCCTCTGCAAATTTCTTTTCTGCCTGTAAGATCCATGCCTCCCATACTTTCCTTTTGGACCTGTCTTCTCACATTGCCAAGCTAACAGCCATGCTATGGGGAAACACACTGGGGCAGAAGTGGTCTCTAAACCCCATGTGACCACAGGAGTTGTCCTCAGCCTGTTTTCAAAGAGCCAGCCCGTCCTTAGAGAGACTCAAGTCCCTCGCTCCTGGAGAGAGAGGCCTGGTGCTCCTCTAGAATGGCTCCCTAAAGGAAGCCACTTTGGGGTTTCCACTCAGCTTCCGAATGCCTGGCCTTCATTCCATTCACAGAGCATTTGAGTTCTTCTTGTTTAGTTAATTCACCACTAGCCCATGAGACAATCCAAAGAAATGCCCACTAACTTAGGTGATTTCTGCTTGCCTCTGATTAGAAGTATTAACACAATATAAACTCCACGAGGACAGGGAAGTGTTCCCTGATGGATTAATCCAGTGCCTAGAACCGTTCCTGGCACACACGGGGTGCTGAATACATCGCAGCTGAATAAATGATGAATAAATGAATGAATTTATTTATACTGCAAACCTTCTGCCGGATAATAGCCTAAAACATACAGTGGTAGGAATAAGCAATATGACTTTGGAAATTTGTCATGTCTTGAGAGTTTCACACACACAAAACTTTTCTACCCGTCTATTCTAGAAGCCTATAGCCATGTGAGGGAGGCCCAATATAAGGCCATAGGGAAGAAGAATGGGTCACCCCTTCATGATAATTTTGGTACCACCCCTAACAAAAATTTGTTGACACTTAAGATATTATTATTCTAGGCAGATCCCCCAAAACTCTACTGTCTGCAAATCACCTCGTTTTTTTTAAAAAAATGGAGGGGCAGCCCTGCATATTGACATCTTGGGTCTCAAGCCTGCTTGAAACTGGTCTTTAATGCCCTTGTGAATTAAACACAGGCCTCCCGTGGCATCCTCCCCTTGCACATGGCCTTCAGGAGATTGTGGAGAGTCTCATGTCAAATTCTCTTTTAGTGTGTGGCTGATTTCACACGAAAATGTTCGCATGCATAGCCTCGTTTATCCTCCAAGGCCCTTGAAGGATATTAGTCATATAATAATCTCCACTTGAACAGATGAAGAAAGTGAGGCATTAAATTATTGGCTAGTGGATGGTAGTACCCAGATTGTAACCCGGTCCAGCTGACACCAGAGCCTGCAGCCCTAACCGTTGAGTGTTCTGCATCTGGTAGACAGGAGGGTTTCTGGGGCCCCTCTAATATCTGTGTATGAGAACAAATACTCAAATATTATTGTCACCCCAAATATCCAGTCTTCACTCTGAGTCTCACAGCACCTATTTGAGACCCAATGGGAGGCACCATGAGAACTTATATATCCCAGCGAGACTCACTGTTTCTAGGCTATTACTCTAGTCTTATACCCTGGCATGCCCCATTCACACAAACGCAATCTTTAAACACCAATTATCTAGAAAATTCTCTGTGTGCTCATTCAACAGAATGCAAAGACTCGATTTTCTATCTTATCTTTTCAGTCAAATATTCTGTTTTCTAACCTCACTCTAAGCACATTGGACCCACTTTTGCAATTTCTTTGATGGAAAATTGCTCCGGATTTGCCATGTGACTTCAGTCGTAAAGATTTGACAGCAAAAGTATTTGCTTTAATTTGCCAGGAGAAAAACTTTGTCTCAGTTACTCCAGTTATTTCAGACTTATCTTCAGTTTGCCAAAGAAAGTTTGCCTAAGAAAGTCTGCCTGAATAGTTTAAACATTGGTGGGAAGTGGAGTAGTGTAGGGTGAGGTTGATTCCTCTGTTTTCTAATCGCTTCACCCCATATCCACCAAAGGAAGAATGAAATGTATAGACTATTTTAAAGATAACAGCCTCTCAGTCATAGAGCTCTTTGATAGTAAGCTACAACGAAATGATTTTTCAGATGCTTCAAACATAGTATGTTTGTGGAGAAAGGTTTTGTCGTTGTTCTGAGGCCCAGATGTAAGCTGGACTCCGTGGAGATTAAGTTGATGGAGACCCCTATCTGAAATCTCTTATCTATACCTCTTCTTTTTTCACAGGAAGGACATTTATGGACATTTCCCTTCTTAGGACAGTGCACTGGGAACATCCCCCAGAAGTCAGGTGAATGTTGGCCTGAGGTGATTCTGTGCTGGAGCTCTTGGCCTGGTCTCACTGTTTTCTCTCCTGCTATTCAAATACAAACCCCAAGTTTGTAGCCAACACCAGGGTAAAAACAAACAGAAAAAACAACTATTAAAACCATTTCTACTTCTTTGCCAGAACAGGAAGTCATCACCCAATAGAGGATGTTGATGCTTAAGTTTGGTAGAAACTGAATGACACTGATTGATTTTTTAATGTTGAAACAATTTTTTTTTTTTTTTGCCGTACGCGGGCCTCTCACTGTTGTGGCCTCTCCCGCTGCGGAGCACAGGCTCCGGACGCGCAGGCTCAGCGGCCATGGCTCACGGGCCCAGCCGCTCCGCGGCATATGGGATCTTCCCGGACCGGGGCACAAACCCGTGTCCCCTGCATCGGCAGGCGGACTCTCAACCACTGCGCCACCAGGGAAGCCCGAAACAATTTTTGCATCTTTGGAATAAACTTTTACTTGGACATATTAACAACAACAACAAAGAGTTTGGTAGAAAGACCAAGAAAAAGGAACCCAGCACAGTTAAGCCAGTTTTGGGGCTGAGGGTGGGGCGGAGTAGTCGCTTCCCACCCTCTCGGGGAGGTTGCTAAGGAGAGTAGCTCATTAGCTGCCGGGCAATGGGAAGAAGCCACGTGGTCCCAGGGAGGGGGCTTTCTCACTGTCCTGGGCTCACCTAGGAAACCAGATCCTAAGACAGCCCCTGATTACTTTGCCATGTTCACGACTTAGCATTCTTCCTGGAATTGGAAAACAGCTAAGAATGCCGGGCAAGTCCTACTTGCTCATATGATTCCCGTCTTTTGGTTTCTTGTCCGCTTTTTTGAAACCTGGGACCAGTTCCAGCACTTCCTCATAAGCGTGGGGCTTGCAGTTTGGTTTCAGTTTGATTTGTCCCAGTATCTAACCCAGTATGGAGTTCAACAAAGAACTTTATAAACACTTTCTGATGCCAATGTCTGTGTCTCACAATCTAGACATCTGGATGTAATGTTAAACAAACATTACCTGCCACAAAAACCAGTTGGATCCGTTTGTGGTTACTTCAGCCCTGAGAAATTCCTTCTTTCAAGATTCTGGCCTGATACCTGTGGGAAGTAGCTTTTGACCCCATCAGGCTGCTGGCTCAGTGAGGTAAAGCTATCCCTGAATCATTTTCTTCTTTTCTCTGACCTATTATACAAAGCTGTATGGCCCAGGCTCCTGCCTAGAGGGCGGCTCAGCGTGCTTCCTCTGGTGCTAACCCTACTTGTGACAGTTTCTGTTGAAATACTTTTCTTTGGGCCAGATTCTCAACAAAAACACTGCAGGGTCAAGATATGATTCTCCTCATTAGCTTAGAGATCCAGGCAGCATTTGAGAGCATACACTTAGAATTCCATCCTACATGACCTGACCCCTTGGAAAAGCTTTCCACCTGCCATACATACCACCATTTGTCCTGAATATAAGATAGAGATGCCACAGTGGTTGATTCACCAGCATTGTCTAACCAAAGTTTCTACATGTGGCTCATAGGCTACCCACAATCTTATAATTGACAATAATAACAATAGCTAATGTTTATTGATAACTTGCTATATATGCAAGGAATTGTTCAGCCCTTTGCGTGCACAATCTCATCTAGTTCTCATAACAATCCCGTGAGGTAAGTATCACTCTTGTTCCATTTTTCAGATGGGGAAACTAAGGAGTAGTAAGGCAAACTAGCTTGTTCAAGGGCATACAACTTATAAATGCCAGAACGACCACTAACCGAGGTATTTCTGACTTGAAAATCCATGACCTTAATCATGACTTTAAACTGCCTATCAAGTCAGGGTTGATGAAAGAGAAAAGAAATCCCAGTGTTATCACTGATGCTAGTTGTGTGACATGTCAGAAGCAAGTACACAGCTCTGGTTCATTCCAAGGTCCCTCTCTCATGGTCGTCCTTCTTCCTTGCCCAGGATGCCAGCAAGCACAGGACTCCAAATGGAGGATGTGACAGAGTGAAGGAGTAGTTTAAAGATGGAGCAGAGGGAAGGGAGGGAGGAAAGTCGAGGGTGGAAAGGAGCTTCTTGGGGAAGCAAGGAGAGAGAACGTTCTCTGAACTGTCTGGAAAGGGTCAGCTGAGGGGTCATCCTGGAATGATGATTTTGCACTTCCAAGAGGACCAGTATTTTGACTGTCTGTTCCAGAATGTCCCGGCACCAGCACCCAGACATCAAAGGGGCCAAGGATGGCTTCCTGGTGGCCTCCACGGAAGTGGGTGGTCAGTCCTACACCATCTTGGCATTTGTGGTCTCTAAAAGCTGTATGCTTCTTGGGGGTTGACCAGACTCCCCAGCCCTGTTTCCACTCTTAACCACCCAAAGGAGAAACTCACACCCACTCGATCTCAACCACACAGCAGAAGAAGGCACCAGTAAACACCCCAGCTTGCTGCCGGCAAGAGTTAAGGGCAGGATGTCTGCTGTAGCAAGGTCTCGGCTTACCAAGACTTCTTTCCCTTTGCACCCCCATTCTGCAGGACGTTTTTATTGGCTTATAAGTTTTGGCATAAATAACGAAAGCTCGGTTAGCCTTGTCAGAAATAAACACGTGCAGCTGTGCTACCCTGTAGCTTTGGGGGGTACGTGTGTTTGTGTTTCTTGCAGATAGGTAAACCTTGGTGATGTATAAATCCACATTCCAGGGGTCACGTTCCCGTATCTGCTGGAGTAAACTGAAAGCATGATACGGTCAGCTTCCCTTCATTCAACCACGCAGCTCGGGGAGCCAGGGCCATCTGGCACCGCCCATGTACCCACGGGCAGTGGTGGGTTGTAAACACATGTGTCTAGGTTAATGTTTATTTATGCTTATATCTTCCCTGATAGATGGGTGGAATTTGCCTAATGACTGTATTTTCCTGGAAAGCTAATCAATGACTAAAGGAGCCAGTCACAGACCACCATGGACGTGCGGTGAAGTTGGCCTCCGAGCGCTTGTTCCCAGGGGCTGTGTTCCTGGGGTCAGGGCAACAGGAAAGCTGCAGTGAGCAGCACACGTGGCTTGAGAAGCCCAGGGCTCTACTGCTGGTGACCTGTTGTACACCTTATGCAGAGCTCTCAGCTCCAAACACAAGGGGGGCCCCTCCAGAGCGTAACGTGACCTGTCCAGCCAGCACACCCAGTTTATCACCCTGACCAGGGGAGCTCTGCACCTACTTCACCAGGGCTGTTCATCCTGGAGTTCTCAGGCAGAGGGCACTTTCATTCCTGCAAACATATATTGAGCACATATTACGTGCCAGACCTTCGGGGTACCAAGAGGAAGAAGATGGGTGAGATCCCACCTCTCAAGCAGAAGAGAGAGAAGAATGACAAAAAGACAATTACAAGCTGGTGTGTGACATGTTACACTAGGGAGCCTGACCCCTGAACACGGGGGCGGCCTCTCAGAAGAGAAAAAGAAAGTCTGAGCAGAACCCAGAGGGCTGATGGGCATTTGCCAGGTTGGTGGGTCCTCAAAGATACGTCTACATCCTGATCACCAGAACCCGTGAATGTTACCTTATATGGCAAAAGGGACTTCGCAGATGCGATAAAACTAAGGATCTTGAGATGAGAGGTTATCCTGGGTGGCCCTAAATATAATCACAAGTGTCCTTCAAGAGGGAGATTTGACTTCAGCAGAGGAGAAAGTAGGTTGACCACAGAAGCAGAGACTGGAGTGATGTGCTTTGAAGATGGAAGAGGGGACCACAAGTCATGGAATACAGGTGGCCCCTAGAAGCTGAAAAAGCCAGCATTCAACCCTGGGTCTCTGGCTCTAGCAGCTCTTGTTGGATTTCAAAGATCTCCTCTGAAGTTCCAAGGACTCAGCTCAGTTTCACTTCATTCAAGTAAATACTGAATACTCAGTTAAATACATTCCTGACTTGTATAGGAGTACCCAAGTTTGTTCTTCATGATAATTGACTACAAATGTGACTGTGTTAGGCTTGAGTTTTGAGATATAAAATTAGGCTGTGCAGGTAGATTTTTCCAACTCTATCTTGTGTAACCATAAAGAGAAACCTAAATAACTTGAGACAGCAGCTGGGCCTGGAACTGGTGATCTGGTACTTGGGGCCTAGGGAGTGTGTTTCTATGGCTTTGATGATTATATTCAGATATGAACCTACTACTGCTGATCTCTCTGGTCTTTGGACCCTTTACTCAGGTGCCAATGGCTGAGCCAAAATCTCGGGTGCCCTGTCCTCTTCTAGATGTCCCCAGATAGAACCTGCTACAAGGGTTACAAACCTAAATGCCTGCAGGAGCCAGTCAAAACCTAATAGAGATGGGTGGTGCCTGTCCTTTCTAAAAGCATTTGAATTCAAATGTTTAAGAAGTACATCCCATGCAGCCTTCAGGCCAACTTTATAACCCTGATGAAACTAAGCTCTTTTCAGAATCAACCTTCTCTCACAGTTTCATCAGGAGGCAGGAGGGTTTTCTTTTTTAAGGAGAACCCACCACTGTGGCTTTTTAAAAAGTTGGTATGGAGGGCGCTGGAGAGGGAAAATCTGAGTGGAGCAGGTGCCAGGAGCTTCCTGATATATATAGGCTTGAGGAGTCGACAACACCAGCTCTCACTCCTTGCCACCTCCAGCTGCGCCAGCCAAGATGTAGATACAGTTTAAAGAACATTGCTAATGATAAACCAAACCTCTTAGGCAACGGGAATGTTGTAGCCCTTCAAATATAAATAAAAGACAAAAAAAAGTTTCATAACAGGATGTCCTTATTTAACAAGAGGTCTGGTGGTGGGGGGGGGCCTCCCAGGCCAGTATATGTAACTCATAATAAACTTTTTTAGGCAAGCTCATTTCATTGAAAGAGTAGGGTGATGGGTGGCGACGGGAAGATGACAACTGAGTAAATTAGCAAAGAACAAGAGGCCTGGAGCCATAATTTCTGACTTCTGTTTATAGTTTTGGCATCTTCAGTCTTTGTAAAATGGTGATAATTAACTTTGCCCCAAACCCTGTGTATCAAGTACTGGAAGGAAAAAAAAAAAAAGAATTCTATATTCAGAGAAAATACACTTAAAGAAATGAAGGCTAAATAGACAATTTCATATAAATGAAAACTATCGATAAAATAATCACCGGCAGACCTGAACTACAAGAAATGTTAAAGAGAGTTCTTTCATGCTGAAGGGAAATGAGATCAGATAAAACCTCAGATCATCAGTAATGAAGGACACTAGAAACGTTAAATATGTGGGTACATGTAAGAGTCTATTTTTCTCTTAACAAAATGTATAGCATTGTATTGTAAAGTATACAACATATGTAGATATAATACATATGACAACTATAGCTCGTAGAAAAGGCAGTGAATGAAACTATATGGTTGCAAAATTCTTACATTTTTGTGAAGTGGTTCAGTATTGACTCTAAGTAAATTATGGAAAGTTACGGATATTTATTATAATCCTTAGAGCACCTACTTAAAAAAAAAAAAGAAAAGCAAATGCAGAGGCTTCCCTGGTGGCGCAGTGGTTGAGAGTCCACCTGCCGATGCAGGGGACGCGGGTTTGTGCCCCGGTCTGGGAGGATCCCACATGCCGTGGAGTGGCTGGGCCCGTGAGCCATGGCTGCTGAGCCTGCGCTTACAGACCCGGTGCTCCGCAGGGGGAGAGGCCACAACAGTGAGAGGCCCGCGTACCACAAAAAAAAAAAAAAAAAAAAAAAAAAGAATCCGCCTGCCAGTGAAGGGGACCGGGGTTCGAGACCTGGTCCAGGAAGATTCCACATGTTGCAGCGCAATTAAGCCCGTGCACCGCAACTACTGAGCCTGCACTCTAGAGCCCACAAGCCACAACTACTGAAGCCCACACACCGCAACTACTGAAGCCTGCACACCTAGAGCCTGTACTCCGCAACAAGAGAAGCCACCACAAGGAGAAGCACGTGTACCGCAACGAAGCGTAGCCCCCTATCGCCGCAACTAGAGAAAGCCCACATGCAGCAACGAAGACCCAACGCAGCCAAAAAAAAAAAAGAGAGAGAAAAAAAAACGAATGCCAATAGGGATAGCTAAAAAGCCAGTAGATAAATTAAAATATAATTCAGAAAAATTCAATTAACTCCAAAGAAAGGAGGGCAAAGGAACAGAGGAATAAAAAATAGAGTGGACAAACTAAAAGCAAACAACAAACAACCACATCAATGCATTAATTACATTAAATATAAATTGACTAAACATTTACTTAAAAGTGAAAGATTGTCAGAGTACTGGTGATGCCACTCTCATGATAATTAATATCCTGATGTTATTTGATAAATGATATAAACATGATAAATAGGACTTCTGGGTGATGCTGAAGAATCAACAGATGTTGGATGAGATGGGTCTTCCCATGTCAGACCTTGAGCCTGGAGAAGGCTGGCTGGGTAGGGAGGTTGGGCTTTCTCCTCCCTACCCCCACACCCATGGAGCTAATTTTGACCTCTGGATGGTTTCCCAGCCTGGGAACCCTCCCTACCTCTTCTCCATTTATTCCATTCCTCCAAACTCTTTAAGGTTCCCCTTCCTACTAAGACTTTCCCAACTCCCGCTGAGCAGAATCTTATTGCATTGGTAACCTGCACGATTCCTGTTCTGCAGTATTCCTTTTTTTAAAACTGGAAATGTTTATTCTTTCACATTCATACTTCTTTCTGTTCCTGTACTAGATATGGAAGGTGTGGTGAGCATCTGTCATTTGTTTTGGCTGCCCTGCAGCTGAACCCCCTTCCAATGTTTGGGGAATTCCCCATCTCATACATGAGTACCCACCTCCCACTAAAAATCAGAACCTTGCAGCCTCCCTTGCAGCTAGAATGTGGGCATGACTTAGAATTGGAAGCCCTAGAATCCTAGCCTTGCAGTGGTGACAGTGGTGTCCTTACCAGGTTGTTACACAGTTGTACTTCCCACTCTCCAGCCTCTTGTGGTTTCTGCCGATTTTATCAGCCTAGTCCCCAACTATACTTTTCTACATTTCTTTCCTTCTTGAACTAGAGTTTGTTTCTGTTGCTTGCAATTATGTAGCCTAAGACAAGTAGAGGTGATCTATATAAGCATTTAAGATACTAAAAAATTAAAGATTCAGGATTCAACGTAAGACCCAGAATCTGTCCCTTCAAGAATTTTCCTGGCCATTTAGGCAGGCATGCTTACTTTTGAGGTCCTTTGTGTAGTTCTCTCCAGAGAGTTTAGCTCTCCATCCAGATTGTAAATCCCTTGAGGTAGGGGCTGTTCTGAATACCTCTTGTATCCCAGCAGAGAGGCTAGTCTGTAATATTGCTCTGTAAATACTTGCTAATAAAGGTAATTTGCTTTCCACAAGCCTGAACAATCCTTATGAGCCAATAATTCCCACTTGTTCCCATGTGTGTTTATGTGCATTTTCTAGCTACAACAAGAATCCATTCACCTTTGGTTATCTCTTAGCTTGTTGTCACTTAAGCTTTCTCCAACTTCCTTTTGGTCTTTAGCTTAAGAGCAAACTTGTTTTACCCATAAAAGTTCAAGTGTTCTTGCAGCCATGTCCATGACTGGTAGGCTCCCTCCCTGCATATCTCAAGGCTCTGTCTTCTCCCTTTAAGCTGAGACCCAGGAAGCACACCAAGGAATGTCAACATGGCCCTGATCCCAGAGAACAAAAACCAAAACTGTGTACACAAGTTCAGTCTGGCCAAGCCATTGTCAAGACACTCGAGGTCAACTTCATTCACTCACCAGTATCGGCTCTTTCTTAGAAAACACACCTGTGCTGACGTCTGCCTTTCCTGACTCATACCAAGAGTCTCTGCCCAGTTGCAAATCTGTGGATTGTGAGCATGAACAACACAGCTTCCTCTTCCTCTAGAAAGATCCCGAGGAGTGGAGAGGGCAGCATTAATTAAAGCTACTGTCTCCTCTTCCATGTCTTTTTGCAGGTGTGTCCTGGATCGGTGACCTCATCAATCAACCTACTGTCAGGGATAGAGTGAGTACTTACTATGTGCCAGGAGGTGGCCCCAAAGAAATAGAGGAGACAAGACCCTGCCCTCAAGGGTCCTAGGTCAGTTCAGCAAATATTTATAGATTGCTCGCTTAGGCAAGATGGTGTAGGATGATATGCCAAAGCCAGAGGTGAATCTTGGCCTGGAGCTTTAAGGTGGGTCTACCAGTTCTCAGCTACTGAAACAGGAGGCCCTAGGATCCCAGGGGATGCTGCAAGTTACTTGGGGTGGAAGGGCCAAGGTGACAGCATCCTGTGTCAAACAGCTAGCTACAGCCAAGCTAAGACAATGTCTGATACAGATGCAGATTCCCAGGGCCGCACCTTCAGAGGTTCTGTTTCACCAGGTCTTAGGGAAGGAGACCAGGAATCTGCATTTTAACTAGAGCCACTGGTGGTTCTGAGGCAGGTGGTCCAAGGACCACACCCAGAGACACTTTCACCTCTGGAGGCAACTGGAATAAAAATTTCACCCAAACCTCTTAATGAGACAGGAGGGAAGGGGGCAGGGCATAACATTTAAAAGAATGACGTAACTAAAAACAGAGTGGCCATATGATCCAGCAATCCCATTCCTGGGCGTATATCCAGACAAAACTATAATTCAAAAAGATACATGCACCCTTATGTCCATAGCAGCTCTATTCACAATACCCAAAACATGGAAACAACCTAAATGTCCATCAACAGATAAATGGATAAAGAAGATGTGGTGTATATACATACAATGGAACATTACTCAGCCATAAAAAAGAATGAAATAATGCCGTTTGCAGCAACATGGATGGACCTAGAGATTATCATACTAAGTGAAGTAAGTAAGAAAAAGACAAATACCATATGATATCCCTTATTCGTGTAATCTTAAATATGACACAAAGGAACATATCTACAAAACAGAAACAGACTCACAGATACGGTAAGTTCCCTACATACGAACCTTCAAGTTGCAAACTTTCAAAGATGCAAACATGCATCTTGTTCCAGCAAGGAACCAGAACCTGTGCCATCAGCGTCAGGCATGAGTGAAACTGCAGCTCGCCCTCCGTCTCCTATTGCTGAGGATCCTTCAGCTGTACCATCTCCCACCTCCTCTCCCTCCTCCAGTCAGTAACTCTTCTTACCTGTTCTCTCGATGCCAGCCCCTGTAGGCCAGCTGTTGTACTGTACTACTGTAGTTTTCAAGGTACAGTACTGTAAGGTTAAAAATGCTACAGTACTATACAGCCGATTGTGTTAGTTGGGTACCTAGGCGAACTTTGTTGGACTTACGAACAAATTGGACTTATGAACGCACTCTCAGAATGGAACTTGTTCATATGTAGGGGACTTACTGTGTAGAGAACAGGCTTGTGGTTGCCATGGGGGAGTGGGAAGGATTGGGAGTTTGGGATTAGCAGATGCAAACTAGTATATACGGAATGGATAAACAACAAGATCCTACTGTATAGCACAGGGAACTACATTCAATATCCTGTGATAAACCATAGTGGAAAAGAATATGAAAAAGAATATGTACATATATAACTGAATTGCTTTGCTGTACAGCAGAAATTAATACAACACTGTAAATCAACTACACTTCAATAAAATTTCTTAAAAAAGAAAAGAATGACATAGCTATTGAGGATACAACATAAACTGGTTAAGACCAATAGCTCCAAGGTGGTGGAAGATTCGACTTCCAGTAGACCTTGAGCCTCATTATATGCTTATTGTAATACATTAGCATATGCTAAATGACACATCCACTGGCACCATGACAGTTCCGAGGCCAACCATAAAAGGCCAAAAAGTGGGCAGTGGCCTGATTCCTGGAAGTCCCTGCCCCTTCCCCAAAATAGTTGGAATAATCCTCCCACTCAGCCTATGACATTCCCCAGCCCATAAAAACTAACCACTCCATATTTCAGGGCCGCTCTCGCCTTTTGAAATGGGCTGCATTCTGCCCGTGGAATGTGGAGCTCTGCTTTCACTTTACTATGGCTCACTCTTGAATTCTCTCCCGCTCGAAGCCAAGGCCCCTCACTTGGCGTCCGTCCCAGGAACTCGCCTGAGACCTGGGACATGACCATTCTCTTGTTGCAGGAGAGAGAGTGGGGTGGGAAGGATGGGCACATCCCAGGTCAGGTCCAAGTCCCTGGGATGGCCTTCGAGTCTGGGTTCTCGGCTTTGCACAGGAAAGCATTCGAGGGTGAGCCATAGGAAAGAGAAAGGTTTATTCAGGGAGAAACACACTCCACAGACAGAGCGTGGGCCATCTCGGAAGGTGAGAGAGGCAAGAAGCCAAGAAAGCGGGGGTATGGGGGTTGTCGGTTTTTATAGGGCCGGGTAATTTACCCTAATTAGGCTAATGCGTAGGAGGTTTGGAGGGTTGGGGATTTCTGGGAATTGGGCCCCACCCATTTGTTGGCCTTCCCTGGTTGGCCTCAGAACTGTCACGGTGCCTGCAGGTGTGTCATTTAGCGTGCTGACGTATTACAATGAGCGTATACTGAGGCTCAACGTCTAGTGGAGGTCGACTTGTCCGCCATTTTGGACCTAGTTCGTTCCAACCAGCTTATGTTGTGTCGTCTGGCTATGTCACTCTTTTAAAAGTTGTGCCCTGCCCCCTTACTGTCTCACTCTCAGGCACCATTTTCCCACAACCTCTTTACAAAGCATATGATATTAATAAATTTACTTCTTACCTATCACTTTGCGTCTTGCTGAATTCCTTCTGTGCCGAGCCATAAAGAACCTGAGCTTCATTAAGTCCTGCGACAAGCTGTGCGGTTTCAGTCGGAAGACTGTGTTCAAGTCCCATCCGCAGCGCAGCTTTCACTGAGGCTGCAACCACAGCCACAAAACAAAGGGAGGGATTACTCCTTTTTGACCACAGTCACTAGAGAGTGGATTCACCTGGTATTTCTACTCTCTCCGCCACTGCAAGGTGTGCTTTCCACCCTTTTGTGGCTAAAACCTTCTGTTAACTAACAGGGAGGGGCAGTTGATTGTCTCTGATATAATTCCAGTAGTTTCTTCCTGCAGAAAATCTAGCGTTTTTGCCCCAGTAGAGGATTCTGCTAAAGGCCTGCTCACCTGGGCCTGGTAATGAAACAAGAGGGAAGGGGGTAGGCAGGGCAGAACTTTTTTTTTTTCTCTCGCGATACGCGGGCCTCTCACTGCCGTGGCCTCTCCCGTTGCGGAGCACAGGCTCCGGAAGTGCAGGCCCAGCGGCCATGGCTCACGGGCCCAGCCGCTCCGCGGCATGTGGGATCTTCCCGGACCGGGGCATGAACCCATGTCCCCTGCATCGGCAGGCGGACTCTCAACCACTGCGCCACCAGGGAAGCCCCAGGGCACAAGTCATTGTGGATACAACATAAACTGGTTAGAACCAATTAGCCCAAAGATGGCAGAAGGTTCAACTTCCTGTGGACCTTGAGCCTCATTATACCCTCATTAGCTTATGCTGAACGACACACCCACCAGCAGCACGACAGTTCAGAGGTCGACCATAAAGGCCAAAAAATGGGCAGTGGCCTGATTCCTGGAAATCCCCGCCCCTTCCCTGAAATAGTTGGAATAATCCTCCCACTCATTAACCTATGAAATTACCCAGCCCGTTAAAACGAAACACGCCATATTTCAGGGCTGGTCTTGCCTTTTGAAACAGACTGCATTCTGTCTATGGACTGCGTATCTCTTTAAATAAATCCTCTTCTTACCTATCACTTTGCGTCTCACTGAATTCCTTCTGCACTGAGACATAAAGAACCTGAGCTTCATTAACTCCTGAGACCAGGTGTGCGATTTCAATTAAAAGACAGTGTGTTCCAGGGAGATCAGCTCCGTGCTTTGTGACCACCTAGAGGAGTGGGATAGGGAGCGTGGGAGGGAGACGCAAGAGGGAGGGGATATGGGGATATATGTATATGTGTAGCTGATTCACTTTGTTATACAGCAGAAACTAACACACCATTGTAAAGCAATTACACTCCAATAAAGATGTTAACAAATTAAAAAAAACAAAAAAGACAGTGTGTTCAAGTCCCAGCCCATGGGTTCAAGTCCCAGTCTGGGTTTTGGCTGGGTTCGAGTACCACCTGAGTTGTGTGGTTTCAGCAATAGCTACCCGAGCGGAGGTAGAACTCAAGAAATCTCGGTGAGCTCATCAAAGGGGGCTCTCTGGAGGAGGCGGGCAGAAAGGGACAGATCAGGAATTCCAGGCTGGGAAAAACAGCACGAAAGAGGATTCTGAGGTGGGAGTGACCCTCATTACCTGTGCAGGCTCCAAGGTCAGGCAGCACACACAGGAGGCCCCTGGCTGTGGGGCAGGAAGAGGACAGTAACAGGCGGTTTGGGGCTGGAACTAATCCCCCTGCAGACTGAGGAGGGGGAGGAGGGTGGCTTCTAGCGATGTCCACGCCCTCAGGTGTCCGCTTGCAGTCCTGGCGCTGGCTCCCCTGAGGGCCGGCCTGGGGGAGGGGCAGCATCGGGAGGTTCTCATGGGGAATTCAGGCACAGATACAAGCAGGCGGCAGTCGAGGTGGAGAGGGCGGAACCTGGAAAGGTGGGGTGTGGTTACCAAAGTCACGCACCGAAGAGTGCCAGCAAGTTCTTAAGCCCTGAGACAGTGAGGGATGGGTGTCAGGACGGGCAGAGGTCAGTCAGCGGATTAGCAGCAAAGGCAGGCCCCGGCTGGGATGCACTCACACTTGGAACAATTAGAAAGAGAAAAGGGGGCTTCCCTGGTGGCGCAGTGGTTGAGAGTCCCCCTGCCGATGCAGGGGACACGGATCGTGCCCCGGTCCGGGAAGATCCCACATGCCGCGGAGCGGCTGGGCCCGTGAGCCACGGCCGCTGAGCCTGCGCGTCCGGAGCCTGTGCTCCGCAACGGGAGAGGCCACAACAGTGAGAGGCCTGCGTATCACAAAAACAAAAAAAAAGAAAAAAAAAAGAAAGAGAAAAGGGAGCCTAAGGTGACAAAAAAAAATTGGTGAGTGTCGCCTAAGGCAGATGGCTACCTCCAGCTGGACAAATTCCCATGGACCACTATAGTTTCTGGAGGCGCTACATTGGATCCTCCCTTCGCTCCTCCCCCACCTCTAAGCCAAAAGTACACATTATTCCACAGGACACCCAATAAATATCCAGTGCTCCCCTAAATTGACTTCTCTGGTACCTTGGTAGAGGAGGAACCAGCCTCAGCTGGAATGGGGGTGGAGGTGTCAAGGCCTGTAACCCCAAGTCTGGTCCAGTTTTCCATTAACAGTATCATTAAGGCAAATGTGTCTGAATGGGAGCCTGAGAACTTATCCAAAGATTAATATCACAAGACTGATGCTGAGCTCGAAGCTCTGAAATGCATTTGTGCTCAGGGAAGATGTTTGCAGATGTTTGGTTTTTATTTCCCCTGGAGCTGGTACACATCAGTGAGGCCTGGGGATAATGAATAACAGCACAGACAATAAATTTTAAAGCAAACAAAGTAAAAACTCCAAGAATGCTAATGCGGACCAGTGCTGTGATACGGCGTGTGTTACTAAGACAGCAATGGTGAGCAGATTCTATTATCTGCTCCTTAGAAGCCGTAGGTGGCCAACTCTTGATTGTCTTAGTTCCTAGGTTGTAAAATTTTCAATATGTCACATTGCAAGGGTGGCACATGGGGCGAGAGCAGGAAGGCAAGGGAGGGTGGATTGGAATGGGGGAAGAGGAACGGTGTCTGTGGCGGGACTGTGGGCTTTCCACCAAAACCCATCTCTCTCTCTCTCTTGCTGGGTGAGAGCCAGGCAATATTTCCCAGCCCCTCCTGCAGGTGGGGCGGCCATAAGACTGACTTCCAGGCAATGCAGTGTGCGGAGCTTTTGAGACAGCAGCATGATTCCTTTATGTTCTTGTTTCCCTTTCACGGGCTCAAAGGCCCTTGGGGATGATGGAGCCGCAGCTGGAAGGACCCTGGGTCACTGAATCGCCATGTGGCTTAGAGCCACCTGTTGACCTGGAATATAGCCCTGGGATGCTATTTGATCTAGAAATACGCTTCTGTCGTATTTGAGTCAATGCATTTGGTCGTCTAGTTGTTGGGCGGTTCAGCCTCCCCTAACTAAAGCAGGGCCAATCAGCATGCTCAACACAGGAATTCTGCAATGGGAGGGAGGGTCACAGAAACGTTGCTTTTCATGAGAGCTCACTCCTAGGGCTTCCGGGGAAAAGACGTAGGGGACACTGGGGCTGAGGATCAAGACCCGGGACACCAGAAGCAGGACCCCTGAGCAAAGCAGGGGATGGTGGGCTGTCCCTCTCCTGAGCGGGCAGGAGGGTCTCAGTGAGCAGGGCTCTTCTTGGGCCACACCTGGGGCAGTAGGAGGAGAGACTTTGAGTGTGACAGTCATTCAAAATGCTCTCTGGAAATTAGGGTCCATTTCTTCATTGGAAGGACCCAGAGCTTAAACAAACCAGCCAAACAAATTAAACGCAGCTGGCTTCCTTTGAGGAGTTTGGTAAGAATGAAAACCCGAGGAAGAGCTGTCAGCTTACAGGTGACTGCAGTACCAATGGCTCAATGTGCCAGGGGCTCCTCTATAAATTGGTCCCCCAAGGGCACCACTGGAGAACGAGAACACAGAGACCCTCAATGGGGTCAGGAGCAGCTGGCCCCAGTGGGGCCCCCAAGGGACTGTGTGTAAAGGACCCTGACAGCAGCAGAACCTCGTGAGAAAGGCCTGAGACTCAGGGGCTTGGAAATCCGAGAGACATGCCTTTGAGGTTGAACTCATGCCGTTGATCATGCCCTTGATTGTCTCCTCTAAGACTGTGAGCCGGGGAAGTAAAGAGGACATTTAAAAACATGTTAAATCAGTATGTGAATGACGTTGCAATGATGCTCATGCGTACATATATCTGTAAAGACTGACTCCCATGGAAAGACATTTTCAAACTGGAGGAAAAAACAAGATAGTTTTCTCCAAAATATTCATTCAATAAATATTTACTTAGGCATTACAAAGACAAACAAGGCCTACCTCCTGCCCCGTTGAGCTAGTAAAAAAGAGTGTGATTTTCCAAAGTAGAGGTATGTGTATCAAGAAGACGAAGGAGCAATTCAATAAGAAAACAGCATTCAGGAAAGAGAAAGAAATGAAATATATTAAAATTCAAGAACCTAATAATGTGTGTACAATGAGTTCAGTTATATTCCAGAATTATGCCAAAACTTTACTGTAAATCCTATTGACTTTCTAAACGATTTAGCTTGACATAAATGGCATCTTTGTGTACACTCAGCAGAAGCTGAATTTTAACTGCTTGTAAAAGCCGTACAATTACTTCCCTGTCCTGGAGAAGGTGCGAACCAGGCCTTGGCATGGAACCCCAGCTTGGTGGGTCTGAGAGCAGATTTGTCTGTGTCCCCGGAGAGTGGGGAAGGACAGAGAGTCTGAGAGGTGGGGACAGGAGAGAGGATGGAGAGCTATACCTTTGTACGTGAGAAATCTCCTGCTCCTACTGAAAGAATTGCAAATCCCCAGAACAACTTAAGCACTCCCATTAAAACACATAATATCCAAAGTAAAATTAAGTTAAAAATACTATTTACAAAGCTAAACATACTCTTACCATACAACCCAGCAATTGTTCTCCTTGAAAACTTAACTTTCATATAAAAACCTGTACACTGATGTTTATAACAGCTTTATTTATAATTGCCCAAACCTGGAAGCAGCCAATATGTCCTGCAGTAGGTGGATAAACTGTGGTACCTCTAGACAAAGGAATAGTATTCGGTGATAAAAGAAATGAGCTATCTAACCATGAAAAGACATGGAGGAACCTTAAATGCATATTACTAAGTAAAAGAAGCCAATCTAAAAAGGCTACATGTTGTATAATTCCAACTATTACATGTGACATGCTAGAAAAAGTGAAATTATGGAGACAATAAAAAGATCAGTGGTTGCCAGGGATTGGGGCAGGAGGTGAGAGGTGGGGGACTGGAGGAGAGGGAGGGATAAACAGCTAGAACACAGGGGATTTGGGGGGGCAGTGCAACTATTCTGTACAGTACTGTAGTGATGGGTACATATCATTATGTATTTGTCCACGCCATAGAACGTACTACATCAAGAGTGAACCTTAATATAAACTCTGGACTTTAGTTAATAGAATGTATCAATATTGGGAATTCCCTGGCGGTCCAGTGGTTAGGACACCGCACTTTCACTGCCGAGGGCCTGGGCTCGATTCCTGGCCAGGGAACTAAGATCCCACAAGCTGTGTGGCATGGCCAAAAAAAAAAAAAAATAATGTATCAATACTGTTTCATCATTTATAACAAATGTGGCACACTAATGCAAGGTGCTAATGATAGGGGAAACTAGGGCAAGGCGGAAGGATACGGCAGAGCTCTGTATTTGCTGCTAAGGTTGTCTAGTCCTCGGTCCTCTAATTTCAGCTTCCAAGGTGTCCATCTAATAGTTCGAGTGGCTAATCCATGGCTGTCAGTGCAGCTGACAGCAGTCATCCTGATTATTTCATTTGAGCTGAGGGGGAGTTATCCCTAGTCGGCACTGACTGGCAGGGAGGCAGTGGGAAGCCAGCCCCGGAATTCTGACCTGCCAGGAGAGCCAGGAGGGTTTGCATCCTGGAGCTTGGCCCACTCAGTGGCCTGCACCCTGGCCGTGGGTTCCTCAGCCCCCTGGCCCTTGCCTCCCCTGGTAGGAGACGAGTGAAGAGAAGCAGGGCTGACAAGGGAGGCTGGATGGTGCAGTGGGGAAGCTCACAGGCTCTGGGGGCAGCCGATCTGGGCTGGAGTCCCAGGTCTCCTCTTACTCATCTGTGAAATGGGGCAATAATAGTACTTACTTTATGGGCTCATGGAGGGAACAAGTGAGATGTTAGTTATAGGACAATAAGCACAAAGCCTGGCATGTTAAAAAAAGTTTAATGCATGTTTTATTTATTAAAATAAAATTTATTTTAGTATTGATTATAATAATTATAATCAAAAGCATAATTATTATAATAATTAGTATTGTTATTATACTTCCTTCCTCATGGGTTTTGGCAAGGAATACATCAAAGGACAGAATATGTATACTATAAATACCTGCTAGAGGTTGGAGCAGGGTTTACATACAAGAAATGGCAGCTTTATGATTACAATGTTATTTTGTTGACAGTTGTGACACAGCAAAGGACAAACACAGATGCTTGAAAAACCCATGGGTAAATTCCTGCTGGGCTCTAATCATGAACAATGCAGTTCTAAAAAGAAAAAATGTCCTCCGTTAAAACACTTACTAGAAAATCCCATTTGGGTTTGCATTCTATTGTTTGGCCCTGATGGGCAACCAGGTTACATTTCCAGAGCCAGTGCCCTGAGGTACGGTCACCTCCCTCCCCGGCCCGCTTCCACACTCGCTCCAGTGGGAGCATCTTTTATGAGGCGACAGAACAGGACTTCATAGATACGCAGCCCCAAACATAGATGCACTGCCGGGTCTGCGGGAGAGAGGTGGCTGCTTTTAGTCTTCATGACAGGGGCCCGGCAGGCCGTCAAAGCCCAGGCAGGGCCTCCAGGGTGACCGGCTGTCCTGGCCCTTAGCAGACGTGGCCTCCTGCAGACTCTTGCTGGGAGCAGAAGTGACCTCTACTCTGGGCAGCTGGGCCCGGTGTCCTTGATATTTCTGGCTATGGACTGTTGGGGTGCAGGAAGCAGAATGGGGGGTGCCCGAGAATAAATTCCTGCTGCTGTGGAGGGCTGCCTGCATGCCCTGGGGCCCTTTTCAAAAACCTGGTCCAAGAGTGATAACAGGAGGGAAAGAGACTCTGGCCTCAGACAGAAGCTGTCCAGTGATACATGCACAATAAACATCTCTGGATTTTTCCATCCGGGCAATGCAGGGGGCCCCAGTGTGTGATCTGCGAGCCACACACTGGCTTGGCTTGTACTGTGAACAAACTCTGTGACTGGTCCACCATGTATTTTGCACTTCTGTGGCCGTGATGAAGATTTGCAAAGAACTCTCATGGGGAAAACAGCCCCCACCCAAGGGGAACACAGGGGTACACTGATTTGCATTGTGCAGATAATACCAGGTCCTTTCCCATCCCCAGCACTTTTGTGACTCTCTGGTGAGCAAAGAGAAGCAAGGGGTTCTTAGTTGGCCTGGGAGAGGACAAAGACCAGGTGTGTTTAGAGGCACCACTTCTCTGAATGTCCCTCCCCTGGGGACTGTTCTGGGAACTGTGTGACATGAGCTAAACATAAAAGTCATGGCTAAAGTTTAGGGTGTTTATAACGTGCCAGGAGCCACAGCAACCTCTGCAGTAGAGATTAGCAGAGTTAATATTTAGCAGGTGTGCCTGTACTGACTGGCATTCATTTAATAGGTTAGTGCCAAAGCTGGTTATTAAGTGTTTTCACAAGCAGCCCTGGGTACTAGCACTGGTCCCCATTTTACAGATTAGGAAGTTGAGGTTGACAGAGGGTAGCAGACTTGTCTAAGATCAGACAGCTTGTCCATGCAGAGCTCTGATGCAAAGTCAGGCTATCTGAGTACAGACCTTGGTGCTTCGCCCTTGTGTCCACTGCTTCCAAGCCCCAGAGTAAATACCTGGATCAGCGTGCTGTGTTCCTTGCAGAGACAAGCCTCCCAAACCCCTGCACCCATGCACCCACACACACATGCACGGAGCAGCAGAGTGGGGTCAGTGAGGCGCAGCTCACTGTCCTGTGCAGAAATCCCACAGGGGTGGTGGGAGCAGGGCTTCAGAAGCACCAACTCTTCAACAAGAAAAGACCACCAGGCCTAAGGAGGAAGAGAGATACTTCTGGGAAGGAGGGAACCAAGTGAAATGAGGCAAGAGGGTTGCCAGGCCCAAGGCTTGTCCTCTTGGGAAAAAAGTCAAGTCTTTGAATCATCTTCCTCTAGGGTCTTGAAGCTGGGATTTCTCCGACACATTCCTCTACATGCTTATTATGTGCAGAGCGCTATGTTAAGTATTTTGCATGTATTATCTCATTTAACCCTAAAACAACTCAGCATGGGTGACTTACTACTACTGTGCCCATTTTACGATCAGGAAAGTGAGGCTGAGAGACGTTAAAGGACACACCAGATCTGACTGCTGTATAAGCCCACGGTGCCTGTAATCATTATTCTATACTGGCCCCCTTTTAGGGATTTCAAAACTAGAGCACGACGCGGTCTGTGGCTTTCATACATACATATTCTACATTTCCTCGGCACCTGCTATGAACCAGGAACATCTGTTCTTTTATTCAACTGATTTGTTACGCCTTATTACATGCCAAGCCAGGTACTGGGCAGTCACTGGTGAAGCTCAGCAGTGGTCCCTACCTCACGGGTCTTTCAGTGTTGGATGAGGCAGGTGGAAGGAGGGCGGAGGAAGGGGGAGAAGGCAGTGGGAAAACTGGTTCACACAGTTGAGAGTTTCCTGTGAGCCAGATACTGTGCTGGGTGCTAAGTGATATGTCATTTCACCCTCTCAGTAGACTGTTGGGTAGATTATTCTTTTTTTTTTCAATTGAATTATAGTTGATTTACAATATTGTTAGTTTCAGGTGTACAGCACAGTGATTCAGTAGTTTTGCAGATCATACTCCCTTATAAGTTATTACAAGATAGATAATGGCTATAGTTCCTTGTGCTGTACAGTACATCTTTGTTTCTTACCTATTTTATACATAGTAGTTTGTATCTGTTAATCCCATACCCCTAATTTGTCCCTCTCACCTTCCCTCTCCCCTTTGGTAACCACAAGTTTGTTTTCTGTGAGTCTGTTCTGCTTTGCATATACATTCGTTTGTATCTTTTTTTAGATTCTACATGTAAGTGATATCATGCAGTATTTGTTTTCTCTGACATTTCACTAAGTGTAATATTCTCTAGGTATATCCACGTTGCTGCAAATGGCAGTATTTCTTCTTTTTTTTCTGGCTGAGTATTATTCCATTGTGTATATATATACCACAGCTTCTGAATCCAATCATCTGTTGATGTGCACTTGGGTTGCTTCCATGTCTTGGTTATTGTAAACAGTGCTGCTATGAACACTGGGGTGCGTGTAATGTTTCGAATTAGTGTTTTTGTTTTTTCCAGATACGTATCCAGGAGTGGGATTGCTGGATCATATGCTAGTTCTATATTTAGTTTGTTCAGGAACTTCCATACTGTTTTCCATAGTGGCTGCACCAATTTACATTCCTACCAACAGTGTACGAGGGTTCCGTTAGACTATTCTTATTGTCTCCATTTCATAGATGAGCAAATGGACTTGGAAGAGTTCAGTACTTTGCCCCAAGTCTCATAGCCAGAACACAATGGAGCTGGGTTTTGAACTCAGACATCTGACTCCAAAGCGTGTGCTTTTTATTTACTGCTTTATATTCCCTGCTTTTCACATGTATTACAGCCCCCAACCTGCAGGGGGCCATTATCAGCCCCACGGATAGGGAAACCCAGCCTCAGAGGGGAAAGCGGGTGGCCCAAGGTCTCTCTGGCTGGAGCAGGGGTCTGAACCAGGGATTCTGGTGCCAAGTCCAGGGCGTGCTCCTTACTCCGCATGGCCTCTCTGTGACACAAACCTGGGGCCAGGAACCAGGAGGTAGGGGCTCTCTCACCCTCCTGGCTGGGCTTCTTCCAAGCACTGGTGAAACGAATGTTGTGCGGCTGGACACTGTTTGGCTAATGTGTTTAGGGCTGGCACCCAAGCATCTCCTGAAGCGCTGTAGGAAGCCAGGCTGGTGGAGAGTGCCGGCCTGAGGAGCATGCGCAGGGCTGGGTGTCCAGGGAAGCCCTCCACCAAAAAAGGGGACTGGAAACCTTTGTGCTCTTTCTCCTGTACTGCACATTCCAGAGCCATACCCTGTGATTTTCACCATTTCTGTATGCGAAGAAAGAGGCTGCTGATTCACAGCGAAAGGAAACAGCATCGGTTCTGAAACTTCCTGTCTATCTGGTATCTGCAACGGTATCTGTGTTATGCAAATATCCTTACTCCTGAAAAATGCAGGCGTGTACACACACACACACACAGACCCTCTGCTCGGCCCTGTGCACTGGGTCTCCTCTGTACCCAGTAAATTGAAAAATGATTCCATTAACATGGTAGCCAGGGTACTGGGGGAACCTGCTGTAGGAATTTATGATCATTAAAATAGCAGCTTTTGCATTTTGTTCAGAGCTTAGCAGATGTTCCTACCAGGTAAGCCCTTGCTCTGGCTCCTGGCCCAGTGCTAGCTTGGTTTCTACCTGGCAGAGCCTGGGAGTTAGGGATCCCTTATGAGGGAAGCAGATGTGTGAAGGGATCTCATACAGGCTTTGGGCTCCACTCCAGCCCAGGAACTCCGTTTCCTCACGGCCCAGCTTTTTCCTGCTGGGCTCCTGGAATGTGTGCAGCCCACTCCCAAGCCCACAGTGAGTCAAGATAATGACAGAGGTTGAAGATTTTCTGTTGGTTCATTGTGACCTTTTTCAGGTCTTTCTTTCTCTCAAAATAAGTTCAGGTCTGAGCCTAAGACGGCAACTTGCTGAGATGGTCTGTGCTCCCAGGGAGGGATGACCTCTGACTCGGGCCCGAGACGCAGCCTGTGCCGCCAGCTGCTGGCTGCCTCTGCACCGGGACGCTTTTTAAAACGCTGAATGTAAGCTTCAGTTTTAATAGGTGAAAGTGAAAATGACATGTGACTTCCAGAAAATTTTCAGAGATTCGAAAGAATTGTTCTTTGTAATGAGTTAAATAGCACTCTTCAAACGGCTGAATGCTTTTCTCATACTCACAGTTGCCTGAATTAGGGGAAACATATAAATTGCTGCAAGAGAAAATCTGGTTAGCTATAAATTAAAAAGAAATTTATTTTCACTCTACTCTCTTCCTGCCCCCACCCAGAACCCTCACCTGGGCAGTGGGAGGGTGGCCTTTCCTCCCCCCGTTTAGAAAGTAATGAAGCTGCGGTTCCAGGGAGAGCGTGTGTCACTGGCTCAGAGCTGGATTCTCAGGCTCTAGGCCAGTGCTCACCCCAGTACAAAAGGGAGTGGCCCCATGGCAGGAGTGTGGGCTGGGGCAGGTCAAACAGACTGCACTACTTGGTTCTGCTATTTACCAGCTGTGTGACCTTGCGAAGCCTCAGTTTCCGCACCTGTAGAATGGGGTTATCATGGGGATGACAGGACGCATATGGATATAAAATATGCCTGGGGCTGGTCCGGGACCTGGTGCCCAGGTCAGGGTCGATCAGGGAGGTGTCATGATGACCACCTGCTATGGAGATGCCCATTGCTCTTTTTTTTTTTTTGCGGTACGTGGGCCTCTCACTGTTGTGGCCTCTCCTGTTGCGGAGCACAGGCTCCAGACGCGCAGGCTCAGCGGCCATGACTCACGGGCCCAGCCACTCCGCGACATGTGGGATCTTCCCGGACCGGGGCACGAACCCGCGTCCCCTGCATCGGCAGGTGGACTCTCAACCACTGCGCCACCAGGGGAGCCCGCCCATTGCTCTTTATTAGGGCCTCAGTCACTGCAACAGGTCACATGGGACCAGAAAGATCTTCAAAGAATGTCTCTAAAATCTGTCTTTGAGGCAGAAGTTTGCCTCAAAGCCTGCTCTTGCTTTAGGGATGCTTTTAGGGAGAAAAAGCGTGGGAGGAATAGTGAAAACTTTTGTGAGAAAGATTCTCTCCACCCCTTGAGAGGGGCCAGTGTCAGTTTTTACACTTATCCATGAACTTGACCTGCTGTGTCTTTGCCAGCTCAGGCTCTGAGGAAATGAGAGGTCAGCCGGTACTTCTCCACACCTGCAGATATGAGACAGGTCCAGAGAAAAATGGAAACAAGTGCTCTAGTGCCTAACCCCCGTAAGGCAACCAAAGACCCAGATTCAGCCCATCCGGCCACAGAGCACTCACTGTGCACCTGCTGAATGCCTGGCGTGCTGTCGAGCACTGTCACCCTAGAATAACAGCTGTGTCCCTACTGCACACCAGATACCGGGCTGGGTGCTTCGCAAACGGGGTTTCATTTAACCCTCCCAGGAGCCTCTCAAGTAGGCATTAGTGTCCTCACTTCTCAGGGAGGCACAGGCACAGGGAAGCTAATTTCCTTGCCCAAGGCCACACTGCAGCAGGTTGGACTTGAACACAGGCCTGTCAGCTGCAGTCTGTGCTCGCCAGCTCCACTGTGTAGTAGTGTAACACACACCCTCCAGCCTGTAGGAATTAAGAAGCAGGAGATGAAACACACAGCCCCAAACTCTGAAATAAGGATACAGAGGCCAAAGAGCCCAGAGGAGAACACAAAGGACAAGGAGGAGGTGGAGTGGGGATGGGACGGGAGCGTCTCTGGGGAATAGAAGGCAGGGCCAGGAAGGAAGGTGGAGAAAGTGAGAACGTGCACACCTTGAGACTGGACTCTGCTCTGCGGCACGGGGGCTCATCACAGGCCTCTTCTGGTCCCCCTGGAACGGAGGACAGAGCCCCGGGAGGAGGCTGGGCCCTTGGAGTGTGTGTCACCTGTGGGTTCCTGGCTCTGGGGAGGCCCTGATGCTCTGGCAAGTTCTCTCTGCTCCTTCTGACTCCTGCACCGTCTTCAGCGTTGGCTGGCGGTCGCCTTGGGGGCCGAGAGTTATCTGGACAGCTCCCAAGCGGATGGGCCAGGCGTCTGTCCCCGGGACACTGGCGTGTAAAGCAGGTCTTTCTCGTCAGTGGAGCCAGGTAGGTTGGGTTGGAGCAGGGACGCTGCAAAGGAAAGAGGGAGGGGGACAGGGTTTGGGGTGAAGCCCTGGACCTTAGAGGGGTGAGGGTCAGAGAGGTGGGGGGATGGGCAGAGCCCCGACCTGCTAGCATGGCTGCCTCAGCAGGGGTCAAGGCCCAGCCTGAAAGCAAAAGCACAACCTAAAAGTTGAGAATTATGTTTTATTTGGCAGACACAACTGAGGACTTAAGCCTGGAAGACAGCCTCTCTGGATAGCCCCGAGGGACTGCTCCCAAGGGGTAAGGGAGGGTCCAGGATATACAGGAGTTTTTGCAACAAAAACTAGGTAGTCAGAACACCAAGAGATTACTGTTAATTAGAGAAAACCAGACATCTCAAGTTAATGAATGTAGCGCTTTCCTAATGTATGCGAAGCTGCAAGAGTCTGGGCTCACTGAAATCGTGCCTTTGATGTGCATCTTAGCGATCTAGGGCCGGTATCCTGCTTTTCTCCATCGTGAATCCCCTCAGGGTGCACAGCTGGGGGCGGCTGACGGATGTGACAAGGCACCATTTTCACACACACCTGAACGGCTGTAGGACCCCCCACCCCCCACCCCGCCACGGACACCATCCTGGCGGCTGCGCTGAGGCTCTGGCCACGCCCCTTCGCAGGCTGCAGATGTTGGGGGGGGTGTTGCAGAGCAGGAGAGGGAAAACACCTCCCAAGGGAGACTCCTGACTTGCCCCCACCTGTTCTCCCTCCCATCTGCGTGTCTCAAGCAGCCGGGGCCATAATTCTAGGGGTCAGGTTCCACTCCTCTCGCATACCCGTCCCATTCAGCACAATCTTGTCCCACCCGCCTCCAAACGGTCCCTTGATCTACCCGGTTTCCTCCAGCGCCACGTCCAGTGGTCTTATCCAAGGGCCGTTTTCTTTGCCTCAGCCACTGCCATGGCTGCCCACCTTGACCCACGCCCCCATTTCCACCTTGGCTTTTTCCAAGCCATTCTGCCCAAAAGAGCTAGAGGAGCAGTGATAAACACAAACCAAATCACTTTTGCCCTTGCTTCATCAGCTTCCCAAGGAGGAAAAGACAAACTCCCCATGTGGTCCCAGGGATCCTCCCTGGCGGCCCCTTCCTGTGCTACGCATTCATTCACTCTCTCATTCATTCATCCAAGACACATTCACTGAAGGCCCATCACGTACTGTTTTTAGACCTTGGGGGCAGTGACAAAATAGACAAAAACCCTCATCTCTTAGAAGGAAGTTTTAGAGCGGGGATATAGAGCAGGGACAGGAACTAGGGAGTCAGGGGCTGCGGGTGGGTGCCGGGGAAGGCGGCATCGAGAAGGTGACATTTGGACCAAGACCTGAAGGAAGTGAGGACTGAGTCACAGGCATGTGTAGGCGGAAACTCCTTCCTGCAGAAAGAAGTTGTGCCCCAAAGCAGGAACACACACGGATGCTTGGGGTATTTTTAAGGAACACCCCATCTCCTGTTGGTCACTGTCAGATTATTTTAATCACAGCGTTTCCGTAATTTACGAGGATATATTTTTTAGATTATTCTGTGTCTCCCTCAGTAAGCTGTCAGCCCTCTACCGTCTGTGATGTGTCTCTCTCGTTGACACCTGAATCATTCATACGACATCATGAGCACGGTGTCTCGAAGGCATTCAGTAAACTTCTGTTAAATGAGGCAATAAACCTGGCAACTGGCACTACAAAGGGACACGGGTGAGGAGTCCCTTTCCGGGCTTCCGGAAAACGACTGGGGACACTCTGAAGGGAGTGGAGTTCTACCTGAGCTGGTGGTAACATGTGTGGTGGAGGTGGGGTGCCTCACTGTGAGTGGGCATTACTAGGACACCACTGTGTATGTAGACGGCTGACCTTCGGGATGCCCACTCTTGTGCTGGTTTATGAAATAAAAAAGAAGGCATGCTTCCTTCTCCTCAGCTCCGATACCTTGTTTCCAGCTGTCTTCTTCCCACTGCTCATCCTCCCTAAGGATGGGCTAGAGCAGAACAACTCTTCCCCTAGATCTCCTTTCCGGTTCCAACAGCTCTCCCACCTGTGGCGGCGGGGGGAGTTGCAACTTGTATATTTACACCCCTCCTGCTCTTCCGGCGAGTGGTATGGAAAACCTGAGAAGCAAATTCTACTTTGCAAGAATTTCTTGCTGACCCTGGAGACAGGCTTATTCTTCTTTAATGTGAAGATTCTGGCCAACCAGTAGCAGGAATGTTAAATATTGATAAGGAGGAGAAGATAAAATCTCGTCACCCTCCAGGCCCTAGAATTTCCCCATTCCAGAGCCCAGGCTTCCCTTTCTGAGAGAGTGACTGCCAGTGCCAACTCTATACCCAATTTCCCCTTTTGCCTTACTGAAAGTTCCTGACTGGGGAGGGGCAGCCACACACCCAGCTAAAATACTATATTTCCCAATTCTCTTGAAACTAGGGACAGCCAATGAGGTATAAATGCAAGGGGTTGGGTGGGGCTTCCTAAAAACCTCTTTAAGGGAGATGGGAAATGTCTCCCCACCCTCCCCTCCCCTGTTTCTGCCCCAGAACACTAATGTGATAGCTGGAGCTCTAGCAACCATATTGGACTATGAGGCAACTTTGAAAAAGGAAGCCACAAACAAAAACACTGGCTCTCAGTCTCTGAAGTCGAGAAAGAAAAAAGCAGCCCCTGACATCTGAAAACTGGTCTGACACTTTCAGCTAGGCCTTAGTTTTGTTAGAACCTGGTCTAGATGTTTTTTAAAAAAAAAATTATTTATTTTATTTATTTATCTTTGGCTGTGTTGGGCTTTCACTGCTGTGCGCAGGCTTTCTCTAGTTGCGGCAAGCAAGGGCTACTCTTCGTTGCAGCATGTGGGCTTTTCATTGCAGTGGCTTCTCTTATTGCGGAGCACAGGCTCTAGGCATGCGGGCTTCACTAGTTGTGGCATGTGGGCTCAGTAGTTGTGGCTTGTGGGTTCTAGAGTGTAGGCTCAGTAGCTGTGGCGTATGGGCTTAGTTGCTCCGTGGCATGTGGGATCTTCCCGGACCAGAGCTTGAACCTGTGTCCCCTGCATTGTCAGGCAGATTCTTAGCCACTGCACCACCAGGGAAGTCCCTAGATGTCTCTTGTTAGATATAAACCATCTCACAGAACACCAAAGTCAGACAAGGTCATCCTGTGACTGTAATAAAGTGAGTCAAATGGACCACTTCATAATTTTATCCAAACACAGACAGAAACAACCACTAAATACTGAACATCTCCCTCTCCTGGCTAATATGAATGACAGCTGCTTCTTTGCCACTTGTAACTTTAGCTTTTATCTGGTCTGCCCTCCTTACAGATAAAACTAAGATACTTGACCATAGAATTGCCCTGTTTCCTGACAGCACCCAATCCAGAGCAAACCTCTGCTCTCTTGGACCCTCCCCAAATTCCCCTAACCAAAGCCCAAGTTCCCAGGGTGAGCCATCTGGGGACTTGGGCTGCAGTAAGTGATGAGGCCAACCTGTTCAACTACAGCTATTCAAGTAAATCACTTGGGGATTAGTTACAAGGCAGACTGTGGTTCTGAGCTATAGAGGAGGCCACATCTGTGTTTCTAACCTGTTCCCAGCAATAGCGACGCTGTTGGGCATCAGGCCATGCTTTGAGTAGCAACGCAGTCAAGGACAGTGGATTCTAACGGCAGAAGTACTTGAGTTTGACCACAAAGTGAGCCCTGGACTGCTTTCTAGAGAAAATATGCCTGTATTTCAATTAAGCCACTGCTATTTGGTTCTCTATTACTAGCAAGCCAATCCAATTCCTGGTCCTTAGATGGACATGTGGTTCCCGCTACAGAAGCTATTGACGGGGCCTTGTGGTGGCTGGGTGTGTGCAGGAGCTCAGGGAACGGCTGACCAAATGTGTTGCCTTCGAGGTGAAATTCTGAGCGGAGAACACGTCATTCCACTTAGTGGACTGGTTGAAAATCCTCAAACGGTCCCGTGCTAGCTCCACGTTGGGCTCTTGGGCTCAAGGACCAGAAACACGAGAGGTTCCAAACCGCCCTCCAGCTGAGGTTGTCTGGGCCTCGCCCCACCTTGTCCTCCAGCCCCATTTCTCACCACCCCTCACCTAACAGCACCACGATGCTTCCTACCTCTTTGGCTTTGCTGTTCCACCAGCCACGGTGCCCTTCCCCCTCCCTTCACGTGGTCAACTGCTAACTCTTACTCAGCTCAGCCTCCCGACCCCCTGAGGCAGCCCGAGTGCCTTCCTCTGTGCTGCCAGGGAACCCTGCCTCGCTCGACCCTCACTTTCTCAGGTTACATGGCATTTATTTATTTTGTGTTCATCTTTCCATTGGTCATCAGCTCCTACAGGCTGGAACCATGTCTTATTCATCATCGCATCCCCTGAATAGTCCCCAACACTAAATAAATATGAAAGTGAACTGAAGGCTCCGATCTCCCACAGCCTGCCCCTTAACCTCTAACCAACTGGGCGAAGGTTAGAAAAGAGCAATGAAAGAAACCCTTCACTAATGTTTCCCCTTTTCAGCTTCTGTGAAACTGGGGGATCCCAGAGGCTTTAGGCGTGAAGCTCTAGGTCATACCCCCCTTGGAAACTTGGCCCCCAAGAAATCGTAGGCTTCTGAAAGACCACAGGTGCATGAGTTAGTGGTTTAGTAAATGACTCAGCCTGGAAGTTGGGACTCATCTACGTCTGGGCTTCTCATGCTTGAATCTGCTTATGAATCAACTGAATAGCAAATGCACTTTAGCCCCAGGTGAGTTTCACACGCTGAGACCTCAGCACTGGCATCACCTGGCAGCTGCTCGGAAATACAAATTCTTGGAACCCACCCTGGGTCCTTCCGAATCAGAATCTCTAGGGGTGCGACCCAGGCATCAGGATAAAACTCGAGGTGATGAAACCCACGTTCCCGGGAACAATAAAAGGATGGTTAATTATAGTTAATAGCTCTCATCTAAACAAGTGGGTTTACATTGTGATTGACTTACTTTCCAATCTTACAACAACTGAAGGGAAGCGGATAAAAATAGACTTTGAAAAACCACAGAAAGAGAGAAATGCTAATGACAATACCTGTATGATGATGATGATGATGATGATGACAATGGTGACAGCAGCATATACTGTGTGTGTGCTGGGGCTGTAACTATGTAAGTGTGTCTGGGGAAACCTCTGTAAGGAAATAAACTAAAATGCTCACAGTAGCTGGATTATGAGTAATTCTCCCCCTCTTCTGTAACTAAAAAAATAAATTTTTGTGTTATTTGTATAATGGAAAGATAGGTGTATTCAATTTAAAAACATGTTCTCACTTCCCACTGTAGGGGACAAAAGGGGCTGTGGGCTGGTGATGGTTCAGTAGCCTCATGGCACCTGAGCGTAAGCCTTTCTCAGTGTCGAAGGTGGGAGAGGGGCTTCTGCGGGCACAGGAGGTGGAAATGCCATTAGAGTATTTTTGGGAACAATTTTAGTGCAAGAGACAAAAACCAAACTCAAACTGGACTGTGCCAAAATAAGTAGGAGAGAGAAAGAAGAATGAGGAGGACGAGGAAGGAAGGGAGGGAGGGAAGGAAAGGAGGGAAGGAGGGAAAGATGGAGAGGAACTTGCTTGGTTCTCTAATGAAAAGACCAGCTGCAGCCGGAGCTCCGAGGATGCTCTCAGGACTCTGCCCTCCTCTCGGCCTCCCTTCCCTCAGCATCAGCTCCACTCTCGGGCAGGCTGTGCCCTAACTCGAGTCTAGCAGTGCCTGCCGAAGTTGCCCCTGACTGGCCCAGCCTGGGTTCTGTGTCCACCCCTGGGGCCTGGGCCATGCACTGCTACAGAAGCACAGGAACAGAGAAGGTTGAAGAGCGCTGCTCCCCATGGAAAGCCGAAGTGCTGCTGTCAGAAGAAGGAGATGCAGAGCAGAAGCACCTTAGATACCTGCTCCAATCAGCCAGGTTATTGGTGCTTGGGAGACTGGCTCCTAGGTATGTCCCAGGCATTTTTCAGACTTGGGCTGAGACTTTGGATAAGACCTAGAGTGGCTGCAGTCTTCCAAAAAGCAAAGCTGCCCTCAGAGGCATGGGGGCAGTGGGGTGGATTCTTACCGAGGTTCACACTGCATTCGCTGTTCTCGGGAGGAAGTGGGAATTTCCACATGGTAAGTTCCCTTCCCTGCACAATGAATTACTATCTTGATGAGAAACCCGTGGGCCACTGGTTGAAAAGAGAGGTATTCTCTGAATGAGAGGGAATGTACCACCTTTCTTTCAATGGTGACAGTGCTGGTGTCATGGCAGGGTGTGGATTGATTCATCTACAGATACATGCGTCTATACAGACACCATACTGCTAGACTCTGCAAAACACATGCCTGGAGGTCATTTCTGCCGCCCAGGATATGTCACCTTTGTCCCCAGCACTCTCTCCACCACCCCTGCACCCTGCGGTGCCAGGCGTGTGGGCCTGGAGCTCCCCAGTTGGAACCAGAGGAGAGCTCTCTGAGGGCAGGGATTGCAGAGGCGGGGCTGGTAAGCTGGCTGGCAGTGACCAAGGGCCTGTCCTGGGCCTCTCTCTCCCGGGCTGTCTCTTCCCTCACTGAGTTTCTAACCTGAGCCTCCAAGCTCATGCCCCTCTCATCCCCTGCCCTGGGGTGCTCAGATTTCCCTTTTCCCTGAGCCCCCAGCCAGAGCTCAGAGCCCTGGCCATTGTTCCCAGAGCTCCATCCTTCCAATGAGGGAAAAGAAGACACACAGGGCCCACTGTTCTGGATTCTGAGTTGGAGCCAAGGGGCTCCATCTGCTGTTTCCTTCTCCTAGAATTCTCCCTCACAGTCCCCTCCAGAGGGCTCCAGCTGCTACAGCTCCCCATGGCAGGTGTCCCGCTCTTTCCTACCCAAAGGAAAACACGGGCTCTTCCCCAGCCCTGGAATTCCCTGCTGCACTGCGCTCCTGTCGGCTCAGGAGCCTGAGAGAGGCCACCCGCTCCCACAGGCACCAAGGGCTTCTGCTGGATGACCAGACCTGACGCCTGGTTCTGTGGAGTTCTCAGCAAGCGTGGGGTCATCTGGGCAAACTGCCCTGATTCCAGGTCGCCTGACCTCCAATAGAGCCTAAGGAAATTAACTATGGGTAAAAGTGAAATTATTATGAGCAATGGCAGAGACTCTAAGAGTGAAAAAATTTTTCAATGCTTACTGAAGAAGCCAAAGATACTCTTACAATATTCTGCTCGCTACAGGATCATTTCTAGCAGCATACAGATAGGCTGTTATTTTCCCCATCTTTTATAAAGAAAGCTTTCTCTTTAAATAAATGATTCAACAAATTATTAAATATTGGTAACTGATAATAAATAATAAATTAATTAAAAAAAGGAAAGTCTCTTCTACAGAAGAATTCCAAATAATACCTGTAGCTACTCCCCCCTCCAGGAGGTGGAGCTTAAATCCCCTCTCCTTGAGGGCGGGCTGCATTTAGTGACTGGCTTCCAAAGAGCAGAATATGGAAAGGGGAAAACAGTAACTTTATAGGAAAGAAACCTGGTGGACACCATCTTCACCAAGTGATGAAGGTAACATCGCCACGTGGTTATCATGTACCCCCGGTATGATCTAATGAAAAGAGCACTTCACCCTGGGGTGTTCTTCCCGAAAACCCATAACCCCAGTTGAATCATAAGAAAACCTTAGACAAACTCAAAATGAGGGACCCTCTATAAAATACCTGACCGGTACTCTTTAAAACTGTCCGGGTCATGAAAAATAAGAGAAGACAGAGAAATGATCACAGATGGGAGAAGACTGAGACATGCTGACTAAATGCAATATGGTGTCGAAGAGAAAAGGACATGGGTGATAAAATTGGTGAAGTCTGATTAGAGTTTGTAGTTGGGCTATTAGTATCATACCAGTGTTAATTTCTTAGTTTTGACAAATATACCACGGCTTTGTAAGATGGTAACATTGGGGGAAGCTGGGCCAACAGTATACCAGATCTCTCTGTAAACAAACAAACCAAACTTCGTCTACAATTTAAAGACTGACAGTATCAAGTGTTTGGTAACTCTGTAGAGCAACTAGAACTCATACATCGCTGGTTAAACTGTAAAATTATGTAGTCATTTTGGAAAACATTTTGGTAATTTTTTAATAAAATTAAACATACATTATGATATGACCCAGAAATTCTACTCCTAGATATCTATCCAAGAAAAGTGAAATTTATGTCTACTAAGACTTGTATACAAATGTTCATAGCCAAAACAATCATAATAGCCAAAAACTGGAAACAATTCAGATGTCCAACGAGTGAATGGTAATCAAGTGTGATATATCCATACAATGGAATACCACTTAACAATGTAAAAGATGGAGCTATGTCTCAAAAATATGTTGAGCATATGAAGGTAGACACAGGAGTACCTCACGTATGATTTAACATATGAAATTCTAGAAAAGGCAGAACTAATCTCAGTGACAAAAAGCATATCAGTGGTGCTGGGGACGGGGGTAGTTACGGTGACAAGGACCATGAAGGGGCACGAGGGAATTTTGGGGGGGGATGATCGAAGTGTTATATACCTTGTTTGTTGTGGTGGTCACATGGGTGTATATATTTGTCAAAACTCATTGAACTGTGTACTCCAAATGTGTTACATGTAAATTATGCCTCAATATTTATTTTTTGGCCATGCTGCATGCCTCGCAGATCTTAGTTCCCCGACCAGACACTGAACCTGGGCCCCAGCAGTGAAGGCACCGAGTCCTAACCACTGGACCGCCAGGGAATTTGCCTAAAGTTGATTTTTAAAAAGCAGCTTTGTCTTGACCTCACTTACCCTGCCAGCTACCCTTTTGCAAGACTCCTGAGGGAGCTGTCTGTACTCACTGTCTCCAGTTCTGTCCCACATATTCTATCTTAAGTCTACAGCAGTCAGGCTTTTGTTCCCGTCGTGCCTTGGAAACTGCTCTCATCAAGAATGCAGTGACCTCCATGTTGCTAAATCCAATGGCCAAATCCCATTTCTCAGTCACATCTTACTTGACCTGTCAGGAGCATTCTACATACAGTTCTCACCTTTTTCCTTGAAGCACTTTCTTCCTTTGGCTTCCAGGACACAATAGTCTCTTGGTTTTCCTCCTAACTCACTACTCCTCAATCCCCTTTGCTGGTTCTCCTTATCTTCCCAACATCTTAATGTTGGAGTGCCTCGGAATACTCTTTTTTGTACTCACTTCTCAGATGACTTCATTGAGTCAAGGCTTTAAATTCCACCCATATGCTGGAAACTCTCAAATCTGTATCTCCAGCCCTGATCTCTTTCCCAAATTCTTGACTCATAATTCCAACTGCCTACTTGATATTTCTGTTTGGATGTTGAACAGACATGTCAAATTCAACACGTTCAAAATTGAACTTCTGGTTTTCTCCCACAAACCTGCCCATGTGCAGCCTTTCTTATCTCTGTCGATGGCCCTGACATCTTACCATCTGCTCAAGTCAGAAGTCCCAGGAGGGCTTCCCTGGTGGCGCAGTGGCTGAGAGTCCGCCTGCCGATGCAGGGGACGCGGGTTCGTGCCCCGGTCCGGGAAGATCCCACATGCCGCGGAGCAGCTGGGCCCATGAGCCATGGCCGCTGAGCCTGCGCGTCCGGAGCCTATGCTCCGCAACAGGAGAGGCCACAACAGTGAGAGGCCCGCGTACCGCAAAAAAAAAAAAAAAAAAAAAGTCCCAGGAGTCGGGACTTCCCTGGTGGCACAGTGGATAAAACTCCATGCTCGCAATGCAGGGGGCCTACGTTTGATCCCTGGTCAGGGAACTAGATCCCACATGCATGCCGCAACTAAGAGTTCTCATGCCACAACTAAGGAGCCCGCGTGCCACAACTAAGGAGCCGGTGAGCAGCAACTAAGGAGCCTGCCTGCCGCAACTAAGACCCAATGCAACCAAAAAAAAAAAAAAAAAACACAACCCAGGAGTCATCCTGGACTATTCTTTCTCCCATCGGCTCTACCTTGAAAACATTATTCTTCATTATCTTCATTGCTACTACCCTGGTCCAAGCACCATCATCTTTCACCTGGATTGTTGAAACAGACTCCTAACTAGCCCTCCTGCCTCTGCTCCTGCCCTCCTCCACTCTATTCCCAACACAGCAACCAGAGTGGCCCTGTTGAAATTTAAGTCAGAGCAATGCTATTCAAAACTCTATAATGATTTTCTCAGAAAAGCCAATGTCCTTGCAATGATCTGCAAGGCCCTGCGTGATCTAGCCCCTCACCACCTTGTCCCTGTGATTTCATCTCCTCATACTCTCCCTCTTGCCATTCCTCCCCAGACACACTGGTCTTTTTGCTGTTTCCTGAACAATAGTGTCAGGTATATTCCTGCCCACTTGAGGGTCTTTGCTCTAGTTGTTCTGTCTGGATGCTCTAGTGGCCAACTTCCTTGCCTCCTTCAAATCTCTGCATACAGACTTGCTCAAAACTCACCTTCTCAGGGAGACCTACTCTGACCATGAAATTGAATACTTCAACCTGCCCCATCCCGGCACTTATTTCCTTACCTTGCTCTATTTTTTCCTTTGTTTCGATAGCACTTATGACTTTCTAATAGACCCTTCGATCTGCTTATTTTGTTTACTTTTTATTGTCTGTCTACTCAAGGGCAGGAATCTGTTTTGTTCTCTGCTGTATCCCAAGTCCTAGAACAGTGCCTGGCACATAGAAGCTGCCCAGTAAGGACTTGTTGAGTAAATTAATGAAGTTTCTCCAGAAGGAGAAAACGTCCCACTCTTGGCCTATCAACCCACATATGACGAGGCTGAAACAAGAGACTACAGAGAAAAGATGCATCTGGGGGGATCCCACCCCATGTCAGGACTGCGAAAACTGGGGGAGGCTTTGGACTCCTGCTGATTTTGGTTGTGTCCTAAGGTCTCAGAGTAGGGCCTCTGGTTTGCTGGGCTGCAGCTGTGTTCTCACTTCCTAGGGTCATATCTCAAGGGAACCTTCCCCGGATGGGTGACATTTGTCTATAACTGCACTGTTCAAGTAATAGGAGTCACTAGCCCCATGTGGGTACTGAGCACGTGAAACGTGGCTGGTCCAGACCGAGGCGTGTTGGAAGGGTAAAATTTCAAAGACTTGGTACAAAAAAGAATGTAACATAGCTCATTCATGCTTTTTAATATTGATTCCATCTTACTATTTTAGATGTATTGGGTTAAGTATACTTTAAAAATTAAGTTCACCCATTTCTTATTACCTTTTAGAAATGTGGCTACTAGAAGATTTAAAATTCCTTCAGTGGCTTGCATTGTATTTCTAGGGGACAGCCTGATCTATGAGGAAAAACTACTCATGTCTAGAGGTCAAATCCCATGAGCTTGAAAATCCACACTTCCTAAATGCAAACTGACGGCTCCTTTATTTCAAGTCATATTGAGATATAGTAGAATTCCATTAAGACAAAGGCCCCTTCAGGGTTTGACTAATTGGGTTAATGGGGACTTTTAAAGAAGCTTGGCTTTGTTTTTATTTTTCTATCATCTGGCTATGCTTTGCCTGAGGGGCTGTAAGCCCTCCCAGAGACATATGGTCTCCCCCGTGGTTCCTCAGATGTTTACTGAAGTCCCACGTGTCCAGGAACTGGGTGGAACAGGAGGGGATTGGGAGGTAGAGGAGGGCTGGGTCCATGCCCTGTCCCAGAGCCCCTGCCCTGACCCTGTGGCCTGGCAGGCGCCTGCTGTGCCTGGGGCAGTGTCAAAGCTGGGGTGGCCCCCAGCTCACACCTACAGGATGGCAGTGGTAGGCCGCCACTGTGGGCACCCAGGCTGGCAGACCTGTGCTGCTGAGACCTTAGGCCAAAGGGAAGGGCTCCTGTAATCAGCACGAGCACAAGGGGCCGGGTGCTGCTAACTGATTCAGGGATGGAGATGTGAGGCTGTGAGCAAGGGTCAGGAAAGACTAGCTCCCAGAGCCTGGGAATATCGTGGAGGCCAAGTCCCAAGCGGAGAATGCCCCAAAACTGGAGGCTGGGGTGACAGGGAAGACAGTATGAGGGGCTCAGTGACCTAGGGACCTGGCGCCAGGTAGACACAAGGATGGAAGGAGGGGTTGAGTTGGGGAGACTCTCCTGTCTTCCATAATTCTGTAATCTTGCCATATTGTTTTTATATAATTGAAGAGAGAGAGAGAGATGCATTTCTTGAAAACGTGCCCCTGGATGTAAGCAATCTGCCTCTGGTCTTGCCTGGTTATTAAGTGGTTATTCCTTCCTGACTCAGGGCTGGGGATCTGGACTGGAAATTACACTCTTTAGTTTCTCATGAAAAGCAAAATAGAATTTCATCCTCTGTTTTCTCTCTCTCACTCCCTGTGCCAACTGTAGGGGAAAAAAAGAATATGAAAAGCAAAAAGGATTCGCAAGAGATTGCAAGGCCAGAAAGTGTGTAAGAAAGGAAAACAACAAAATAAGGTATTATTTTTCATTTGCTTTAACAGCAACTCAGAAATGCAGGTCAACCATTTACGAGAGGGAAGCAGGCCCCATTGTGCCAGATACTCCAGGGATGGACTGGGCAGAAGGCAATTTAGGATGGAGACCAGGGAAAACACGTCCCCAGGCAGCTCGCCGCTGGGTTATGGGGTCTGCTCAGCAGAGAGGAGATTGCTGGGGATTTTGCCAGAAGCACCAGGGAAGCAGGGCTGCTGATGGCAGTGGCGGGGTGAAGGACCCAGCCTCTTGGGAGCTCTTCTTCTATCCCAAAGCCATTGTCCACCTGTGACTACACTTTCATCAGTTGCAAACTATATTTATGGCTTCTTGGAATTTTCCAAATGAAGTAACTTTTTTCCCCAGACTATTTTCTTCACAACTGAAATCGGATCCCCACAGTTCATGGAGACAAACAAAACAGCATGACATCACCCACCAGGGAGCTGTCACTTCAGACACCGTAGCAGCCTTTTATTCAATATCAAATGGATGTGATTTGCCTGGCGGAGATCTTCACATCCTGCCCTGGCAGAGGAGGGGATGGTCCCCTGAGCTCGCCTTGAGGAACTGGGAGGGAGGAGGGTGGCAGGTGTGCTGAGCAGCTTGCAGGGCAGGCCTGGACAGGGAGAGCCTGGTGGGGAGGTCTCTCTAACTGCAGAGGTGCTGCTCCGTAAGTCGTGCCGGGGACAGCCCCACCTGCCAGGGATACTAGCCCCTGTGTCCCTCCTCTCTCAGCCTCCAGTGCTCTGGTGACGGCAGCCAGGTGCAGAGAGAGCTGACCTGGAGGGTTAGGTGGCCTAGATTCAGCTTCCGTTTTGCCTTGCAGAACTTCTAAGCCTCAGTTTCCCCCTCTGTAAAGGTGGGGAGGGAAAAAAAAAACCCAGTTCTGCTACCTTACAGAGATGCTCTTGGACCAAACGAGAATAAGTGTGTGGACCTGGAAAGCACAAGGCCTATTTTGTTCTTGCCCTCAGATCTCTCAACACTCAGAGGGAAGTGTTCTGCAGCTTCTCAGCTACAAGACCCTCGGCTTCCTTACGGAAACCTACAGGAGGGTTCTGGGGGGATTGGCAGCGACTGTGATGCACATCCTCTTGAGCTAATAAGGAATGTATTATTTAATGAAAGCTCAAAGAAGAGGGGAAGCCATCCGGTCATCTGCGAACCCAATCGGCCAGCACCTGAGGGCCTGACCAATCACAAGAGAACAGAAGCTGTCCTCTCCTTCTGCAAATAAAAGCTTTTTAAAGTGGAGGTAGTTCTAGGTAGCAGTTGGCCTAAAGGGGAAGCAGTCGCATAATTATGCTTACAATTGAGAGTCACTGCTCACTCTGCGCCTCTGACATGCGTTGTGTCCTTCAGCCTCCAGTTACTGTTACTATTGTCAGCTAACAGTCGATGACCCTGAGGCTGGGGAGAGGGGGTGTGTAACCCGCCCAAGGCCACCCAGTTCTAACGGTGGGCTTGGGATCCAAACCAGGTCTGCCTGACTCCAAGGCCCAGGTGTTTCACCATCACACCATTTTGCCTACTGGTCACAAAAAGAAGCTGACTGTGCAAAGGTGTGCCTTGTTTATTTTGTTTTCATATGAATCTGATAAATGGTAGGGCAGGGAGACGTGTGTGTGTGTGTGTGTGTGTGTGTGTGTGTGTGTGTGTGTGTGTGTGTGTGTGTGTGTGTGTGTGTGTGTCTCTCCCTTGGGTGCTGAAGCTGGGGCACCTCATCTCCTCCTTTCATATCCATTGTTGCCACTTGGAAGCACCATGTCGACTCTCTGTTACAACTTATTTTATCTGAATTAAATGATCAAGAAATATCATATATCCATACATATTTTAAAAGGCTGACATTTAAAATAAGTTGACAGTCCACATTTATTCCACAGCTGAGAACGTTACTTGAGCAGCTGTAAGCCAGGGAACCAAAACTGGACCACTGTCTGGGTCATTAGGACTCCATTAAAGACAATAAAGAATTTCAACCAGCAGGAGAAAAAGGGTACAGCCACGTAACTTTGGAATTGGAATAATTTCTTTCTAATAAGAATAAGCCTCGGGCTTCCCTGGTGGCGCAGTGGTTGAGAATCTGCCTGCCAATGCAGGGGACACGGGTTCGAGCCCTGGTCTGGGAAGATCCCACATGCCGCGGAGCAACTGGGCCCGTGAGCCACAGTTACTGAGCCTGCACGTCTGGAGCCTGTGCTCCGCAACAAGAGAGGCCACGATAGTGAGAGGCCCGCGTACCGCGATGAAGAGTGGCCCCCGCTTGCCATAACTAGAGAAAGCCTTCGCATAGAAACGAAGACTCAACACAGCCATAAATAAATAAATGAAGCAAACTGTCAACAAGTAAAAACAAATAAAACACTATTAAAAAAAAAAAGAATAAGCCTCTTGATTTAATAGAAGTTGTATTCTAAGCAGGGGCAGACGTTTAGTTTGTAGAAAGAGAATTGTAATTTAGGGGAGTGGAAGCTCTGGGCCCCTTCTACTCATAGCATTATCTGAGTCAGGACCAGAGAACAAGATAATTGCTTGCCTTCCAAGTCTCAATCTCTCTTTCCTCTAACTACAGCTCGAGACTAGGGCAGGGCAGGCCTTGGAAAGGTACAGGGTTTGTCAAAGGAGAAATAAGAAGGGGCATTGCTTCTCTGTGTTGGAGGCCGGGGCTGCCACTTTCCAGAATGGGAATTCCAGAATGACTGAAGGTTTGCTGACTGAGGACCTAGTGTGTTCCCATACCATGGACCAGCACATATATTTTGAAGATCGTAGAAGTACAGTGGGTTTCTAAGCTCAGCCAAGAAAACATTTTTGTAGTTAGGCAAGATGATGTCATGACAGCACCAACATAATCACAGATACAAAAACCAGGAAAGAAAAGCTTCATGCTTCCTAAACAGAAAACAAGCTCAGTTAGAAAGAAAATAGAAGCTTCCATAATTCTCATTTCCAAGTTAGCAACAAGAGCACTTCTATTAGAGGAATCCCTTCGAAAAGAATTTAGCAAATGTGGCCACTAACACCTGGATCTTTTCTCATGGAACTCAGTGGAAATCACCCTCTTGAGTCTTACAAGGTGCGCATTTGGAATTTTTAAATGTCACAGGTGTTTATAAAGGTACTTCCCTTCCCAATGTATACCTGAGACGGGACAGTTCAGAGGTCATGAGCCGGGGCATTTCCCTTCTCCCTATCATTGGAGAGGTCTCTGGGCTCTACTGATGGCTGAGAGGCTCCTTTACTGAGGAGGGAGCTCACAGAGCTAATGAGATGATGCATGGAAGGTTCTATAAGGCCACTGGTATGAAAAATAATGGATGAGGGTTGTAATTAATAAAGCAATTATTAAAGCAGTTATGTTTTCCAGTATAACTACAGCCTGCACCATCTGATCCAAACTATAACTTAAACTAAAATAACAAATGAATGTGGATAGTTCAGTAAGGTGAAATACAGAACTGATTAAATGTCTCCCCTCCCCAAATCAGGGGCTCTACTAAAATAAAGGAGAATCACCCAAGCCTAAACTTACAGAATAAGAAATTTGAGTCAGAGTCAGAAAGCACAGCCTGTGCTGATGGAATTGTACTAACTAGGACTTACCCGAAGTAAGTTACAGCTTTTAGCCAGCTTTCTGTGCCAGTAACCTAGAAACTATTTCAAAACCTATTTTTGTTTCTTAGGGGCTGAAATTTCAGTGCAACAGTCCGGCCAACTCCGACCCAGAGTCTTCAAATTTAGAAATTAATCCCCAAAGAAAGGGAATATTAATTTTTATTGTCACAAAGAATAACCTTCTCATAGCCCAATTACAGGAAGAAACAACTATCTCTGCAATGCCGCACTTCTAAATACTTGCAATTTATAGCATGAAGATGCAAGAGAATTAGGCTAGCAATTATCCTTGAACCTCCAAAAAAAGGAATTTGGCTTATGGACACACACAAAACGTAAGCATTCTGTAGTGCTAACACTGCATACCATATAATTTTAAAAGCCCATCAAGGGGTACTGTAAAAAAAGAGAAAAAGAAAACAACTAAAATTTGCTGAAATATATTATTCATAAAATAATATACGTATACATTAATTTGTAATGATTCCAGCAAATAAAAAAATTATCCATTTATTATTATTTTTTTAAATCTCAGGAATAGATTTACTATTGCACATTTCAAGTTGGAATTATCCTTGGTCAGAGCTTATTATAAAGTTGATCCTCAGACTAACTGGACATGAAAAAAGTAACCCGGAAGTAAAACAAAACAAAACCTTTGGGAAAAGAAAGGGGGGAGAAGAGTCTAGTGAATACCCCTAAAATGAGTGATTCCTAAGCAGATACAGTGATAGCATTATCCTGGTGTGGGTTATTTTCCTATCTTCACACATTTCTCTCTTTAGAGATGCTTCCAAAGATGTGGGAAAGGACACACAGGAACACTTATTGAACAGCTTAATTAACACCCACAAGACATCCCTGACACACTAGGGAACCAGGCAGTGAATGGCCTTGTTAAACACCATCAGGCAGGGCATGTTATAACTCTAGGGCTTGAGTTTACAAATGGTCCTGTAACCATCAATCTCCTAACTTGAATGAAAAGCATGTAGCAGACAGCAGTATTGAAGAAATAGTTGTTCTACTAAGAAGTACTGTGGGGAATTCCCTGGTGGTCCAGAGGTTGAGACGCTGCGCTTTCACTGCCAAAGGCCCAGGTTCAATCCCTGGTCTGGGAACTAGGATCTCGCAAGCGATGTGATGTGGCCAAAACAAAAAAACAACAACAAAAGAAGAAGTACTGTGACTTACCAGGGACACAGTGGTACTCTGGAACTTTCTACTTAGCTTCCTCACAGCATTTCCACGGTGTAAGGTACTTTATAGAGAAGTCCATTATTTGCTGCAGGTTTTTTTTTTTTTTTTTGAGAACTGAAAAGATTTCTCACTTAAAATGTTTATCAAGAGAAGATGATAGTTTATGGTGATTCTCCTGTTCATAAAAAAAAAGGAGACTTGGGTGACAGGAAAATACATCCTTGGCTTATGACAGCAACAGCTTACTAAACAGGTCAGTGTTTTGGTTAATTATTAAAATACACAGAACACAATGCAAGGTTTATCTTTATGCATCTAACGCCAGATACTCACATTGTAAAATAACATTTAGAATAGCATGTGGGGGTTGGAGGGATGGAGACCATGCGAGTAAGGGGCAGTGTAGTTGAGGTAAGAGTAATAGAGTGGATTCACCTAACGTTTCTGCCCCTTTCTTACTTGAGGGACCATAGTCATTGAGTTCTTCCTGGTCCTCTACCCTCTCCAGGTGATTTCTAATGGCCCCCTATCTCTCAAATTCTACGATTATAGTACTTGTTAATGTTGATTTTTCAGGCTTCACTCAAATGATTCACCAAAATGCTAGAATAGAACTAGGACATTTGATTTCCAAAGTTTAGACTAATACCTGCTTATTCAGCTGAACTCAAATCCTTTTTGGAACAAGGAGAGACATATAAATGAGGTAAACTAACAATTGCAGCCATGCCAAAACCATAACTGCATTTTGAATATGAGGCCACACACTATTTTTTCCAACTGCAAAAGGTCAATGCCTTTTCTGTCATTAGTTTCCAGAAACTGACAGGTAGTTTTGTGGTAGTTCTTTCAGTCCAAACTCATAACTGTCTAATTAACTATCCATCCCCCCATCATGATCCAAAAATGATTTAAGGGGGCTTAAATAATACAGAATAGCATACATTCAGAGTGAACATTTAGAATAGGAAAATAAAACTAAAGATGAAGATATAAAATAAACCAGGAATGAGGTTCTAATAAATCACCATAATGACCAGGATTACAATTGCTTCTGGTGGAACCCAAATCTGGCATTAAGCTTTTCAGCATCTGATGTGAAAGAGAGATTCTACCTGATCAACTACATAATTCATAGAGAACATAAGATGGAAGTAAAGCTCAGCAGAAATGCAGTTATCTGTGGTTGTAAAAAGCAATCGGGGTCTTCATACTGAAGAGCTGTGCCAACAGCATGCTCAGTAACTTTCCTTAGAATAGATGCAGTGGTTAACACACTGGGCTAGTCCTCGAGACAATTCGTACTTCAAGAGAGTGGCACCACAACTAAGCAGACGGAGGCATCACAGCGCAATGGTTAGAAGAGACTCCAGTCCTATCCTGTCAGACTTCAAACCCCAGCTCTGCCACTTAATAGCTGTGTGACCTGGGGCGTTTTTCCAACCTGCCTCAGGGTGACCTCATTTGCCCTGTGAGGTGGGAATACAACAGCAATTTGCTGAGGATTAAGTGAGTTAATAAGCACTGTTACAATGTTACCACTTGATAACAAAGAGCTCAGTAAAAGCAAATGCGGTGGAAACTGCCTTAATACAGTCCCGCAGCTAGCACTACCCCGACCCGATGAGCCCAAGGCAGATTTGAGAACAGTGCTGTCCAAAAGAAGTTTCTGCAAAAATGCTGTCCAATACAACAGCCTCTTGTGGCTACTGAACACTAGAAATGTGGCTAGTTTTGTTAAATGTAAAATGGAGTTGGGTTTCAGGCTCAGATAACTGTGCTAAAGAAGAACTGAATTTCTAATTTAATTTAAGTTAATTTGAGTAGCCACAGTGATGAGTGGCTACCACACCAAACAGCCCAGAAACAGAAAATCTCCATCACTGCAGAAAATTTGGACAGTGCTGACCTAAAAGAGCTTCCAAGGAATACTCTCTTAATACTGTTATCAGCTAAGTTTTTGAGGAGTATTAGGCAACAAGAACTCCAGATTGTATTATTCCTTGACATCTAACTGGAGCGTGACCAAACCTCTGTTGCCTAATGAGCACAGACCCCTATGCCTTACGGGGAGCTGTCCGTTTGTGATGTAAAATGAACAGAATGAACACATGAGCGACTGAGCAGAGTGCCAGCCTATCTGTACTTTGAGGGAAGCCAAGGAGGTACCCATAGCAAGGCCAAGATCCTCCCTAGAAAACTGTTTTGAATCGACTTCAGAGCTCAAAGGAATGGGCCTGATCCCAAAGTCCTACTTCATCTAGCACAGCTGGGACTGTTTCAGCTTGAACAATTTTAAAAGGTTTAACCAGATGCTGGCTTCTTTTCTTCTCCCCAGTGTTCTATTAACTTTGAGAAATGCTACTTCCTGGTGTACCCTCCAAGATAAACTACTAGGAAAAGGTATACCTAGATGACTAAAAGAAGCTCTAGTATACATCCCAGATAAAAGTGAGTAACAACTGCTGAAATAAAATGATTTAATATAAATCATGTAATATAAAGGAAAATTAAAGGGAAAGTAATTGATAACAAAGTGTGCATTTCAATATGTGAAGACCCAGGCAGAGCTACACTAGAAGAAACAGTGACGTCATCAGTAGCCACACAGAGAATTATATGGGGGACTCAATTATCATCAGTAACACCGCCTTCAATAACAAGATTTCTTGGAAGAGGTATAATTCCTGGTCAAGCTTTGAACAAAATAGAGTAGAATCTCCCCGCAATTATCTTGTTGGTTGTATTCTCAGAAAATTCAGGGTATATTAAAACCGTATGAAAAAATACTTTAAAATGTAAAATGGAGTTAGGGTTTAGGCTCAGATAACAAACTTAAAAAAAAAAAAACCACCACCCATATCGATGACCAGTAGAACATTCAAGAATCATGTGGGATGTGGAATGATTCTTTGTTGTGCTAAACTGCCCCATGTTCTGTAAGACATAAAACATCTACGGGCCCTGCCCACTTACTGCCAGCAGCACCTCCCATCATTTCTAAAACAATTGGTCCAAGCCAATCACATTAATCCTACCAACCCCACCCTCCCCGATGACTGATCCATCAAGCTAGGCCTAGTAAATCAGTGCATGGCATTGGCTGGTTTGAGAATAGGGTACACGATGTAATGTTGGCCAATGAAACCAAGAGGAAGTCGGCTGGGGACTCGGCAGGAAAGCTTCCTAGGAGAACACCAGAGGAAAGATGGTTTCTTTCTTCTTCTCTACATGGTCACAAATGCATGTCAGGCCTGAAAATTCTGAACTCATCTCAGATCCAGCTGGAGGATGAAACCAACAAACGGGAGGACAGCGCGAAAAGCAGAGGGTAACTGAGCTAGATTTGGATTATGTCACCCTTGGGGTCTACTCTACCTCTGGGCTTCCAGTTACATAAGTCAATACATTACCTATGGTTTAAGCCACTTTGAATTTGGATTTTGGCTTCTTGCAGCTGAAAGCACTTTGATACATTCATAAACAATTTCACAAGTCAAAGACTGAGGTCTGGTTAAAATAAAACAACAACAAAAGGTGACTATTGTTTCTGGACTTCTAATACCATGTGGTAAAACAGAGAGCAACTATGCTTTTCTTTAAAAAACCTGTGGTAAATGTGAGGCAGGCTATCCTAGGGGAAAGCCTGCATACTCTTACATAAAGAAGCCAGGGGTACAAGACTCTAGCCCTTCCATCCAGTGGCAGGCATACTGCGGAAGAAGAATGGTCAGCACATTCACACATGCAGCCTGTTGGAGGAAACGTGTGAAAAGCACGTTTAAATCTGAAAAGAAAAAATACAGTTATTGTAAAAAAAAAGTCTTTGTGTTCAAAGAGTTCTACAGGGTGCACTGTGAACAAACAGGAAAGGAAAAACAGACGAAGTCCCTGCTCTCATGAAACTTATCATCAAAAAGACCAAAAAGAAAAAAATTCAGTTGAGGACTTAACCACTGAGGCACAGTGGTTAAGAATCCGCCTGCCAATGCAGGGGCCATGGGTTCGAGCCCTGGTCTGGGAAGATCCCACATGCCGCAGAGCAACTAAGCCCATGCGCCACAACTACAGAGCCTGCACTCTAGAGCCCGTGAGCCACAACTACAGAAGCCCGCGTGTCTATTGCCCATGCTCTGCAACGAGAAGCCACCACAATGAGAAGCCCATGCACCGCAACGAAGAGCAGCCCCCGCTCACCACAACTAGAGGAAGCCTGCGTGCAGCAACGAAGACCCAACGCAGCCAAAAAAAATCCCACTAGGCTTTAAAAAAAGAAAAATTCAGTTGACCCTTGAATAAGGGTTTTAAATGCATGGGTCCACTTATACCCGGATTTTTTTTGTTAAATACGTAGTACAGGGACTTCCCTGGTCGTCCAGTGGTAAAGAATCTGCCTTACAATGCAGGGGATGTGGGTTTGATCCCTGGTCGGGGAATTAAGATCCCATATGCCGCAGGGCAACTAAGCCCATGCGTCACAACTACTGAGCCTGTGCCTCAACTAGAGCACACATGCTGCAAACTACAGAGCCCACGCGCCCTGGAGCCTGTACGCCACAGCTAGAGAAGAGGAACCCGTGCAGCACAACAAAGGGCCTGCGCGCCACAACGAAAGATCCTGCACGCCTCAACAAAGATCCCGGGTGCCGCAACTAAGACCCAGCCACAGCCAAAAATAAATAAATAAATAATAAATAAATCTTAAAAAAAGATACGTAGTGCAGTACTGCAAGATCATCAACTGTTGGCTGAATCTGCAGATGCAGAACCATAGATACCAAGGGCCCCCTGTCAAGTTACTCGCTGATTTCAGCTGTGCGGTGGTCAGTGCCCCTACTTCCTAGTAACCCCTGCAGTGTTCAAGGGTCAACTGTACCTGTTTACTGAGTACGGTAAGTGATGAGGAATGAGAGGGAGAGAAGTGGGCAGTCAGATACGTTTAACTATGTTAGGTTTTCTGAACATGCCAGGGATTGAGCTTCAATATGAAGGGTTAGTAATCCTGGGAGGATGTGGAAAAATGGTGCATTATAGGAGGAGGAAAAGATAAGTATTTAGAAACAGGAGTGAAAATTTTAGTAACAGGTGTTGCTGAGACGGCAGTAGGCAAGATTCTAGATGGTTCCACTGCCAGACTCATGACAGACAGCAGGGCAGGAGGAAAAAGCAAACTTATAATTGGGGATAGAGCCTGAATGTGGAATCCCTATTCCACTATGTCCTAGCTGTCTGATATTGGACAAGTTACTTAAACCTCCTAGTATCAGTTTCCTCATCTTATAAAATGGGGAAAATACAGCAGGGGTGGGGTGAACATAAGGATGAAATGAGATGAGGCACGTGAACTGACCTATAAAATTGGGAGGTGCTTAATCATGGTAGTTATTATCACGCTTAAATCCAAAAGCAATTCACCCAAATTACCGTCAGAACATTTATAAGGCTAACATGTGAAACGTGATATACCTATTACATTAGGTTTGAAAAAAAACTTTGTTTTTATGAGCAGCCAATTGGAACCCATTTAAAAAAATCCTAAATTAAAAGAAAAACAATGATACCTAAGCAAACAGATTGTGATTAAGAGATTATAAATACGTTTATTGGTAGTATTACTGAATACTGAATGCAGAGAATAGAATACAAAGAAATCATCACTTAAAAGGAAACATAAATCTTTAAAAAATGCAATATATTTACATACATGTTAACCAATTTTGCACATCTGTTTAGAGTTACAAACAAAAGCAAAGCTAATTCCAAAGCTTTTAATCTGAATATACTTTGATTTTGAGTTCTAGTGTTCTCCATTCTAACATCCACGGTTTGCTGTATTTACACCAAGTATGATTAATTTTGTTTGTATCTAACCTAAAAGCAAGATGCTATGAGCTGATCCTGAGGCAGCCAGGTAAATCAGGAATTTTAGAACAGCTCTTTAAGACAGGATAAAGTCACATGAAAGAAAAATGCCTCAATCCTAGATATATAAATGCAAAAGAGAAAATATTAAGAAGCAAAAAGAATCACAGAAATACCAATTCTGCTTTAAATTATAATTTCTAATTCTAGCAACAATTCAATTAGCGGTAGCTTAGATGACTTATGTTCTAAAAAATAAAACCGTTAGTTCTTTCACTATAATTTTCTGACTACACCCAATGAATTAATTCTCAAGTCTTCATATCCTTTTTTAATAACCCAAGAATATGACTTAAACATAGCAGAATCATTAACAAAAGAGGCCTTCAAACAACTGCTAAAAGCTGCAATACAGTTTGGGGGCCATATTTCAATTTACATAATATTAGCATTCAGAAAGAGTTTATGACACCTAGTACAATAGAGTTCAACACTGTTAATTCAGAAATACACCATCCATTCTTGCCATCAGAGAACAACTGACATGTATGGGATTGTCACCACAATTCTAACAGGGCCTCTAAACAGGATTGCACATAAAATGAAAAAATTATGAACTATGATACAATTGTGACAACACAGCTAGCTTATAGAACTGAGTTTTTCACCATAATAATACTACTACAGAATTATAGTGACGTTTAAACATCAGAATTATTTTCCCCTGCTAACTACTGAGTAGAGAAAGTTTTCTGACTGCATTTTTGATGAATAGAATATCTCTGAAATAAACACTAGGGGAAATTGACAAATGAACAAAATGAACTTCTCAAGTTCATTGGTCACAGATATCAACAACAAGCAAAGCAGCTTAGAAAAAAATCAAAATTATCCTAAAAACAAATAAATATAAGATCAAATCAGTCATTTTTGAGGAAACTACAGCTCATTTTCAAAAGTTCTGTTTGGTATGTGACTAGACTTGAAAATATTAAAACAAACCAAGCATTCCAAAAATACTGATTTGCTCTACACAGGATTTGAAAAAAGCACTTCAAGTTTTAAGCTGAATGCTTCATTCTCCCCTAGCCCCCGCCCCCGATATTCCCCAGAGAGAGTAAATAAAAAGAGAAAAGCAACTCTTGCAAAAATAAACAAAAACAAAACAAAACTACCAACGAAAACTAATCATATAAGACAACCTTCAAACACTTCACTTTAGTTGGTCTTATGTTAGGGTAAGATTTCTGTAGCAAGGATTTCCTAGTCTCATCCTCTATCTCTCATTCTTTAGTCACTTCCATGTTTTTATCAAACAAGGCTATGCAGAGCCTTTCCTAAGAAGTCAGGCTGAGGTGGAGGTAGCTTTAGGACAGTATACTTGACTACAGTATGTAGTTAGTTCTTCTACAAGGATTACGATGTGTAAAACTGCAAAAAGAAAAAATGTACAGCCCTCACTGCCTTGCACCAAGAGAAAACTTTGAGAAACTGAGAACAAACAACGGAAGCCAGGACACTGGCATCTGCCTCCTCTCCCATGGGCTCTTCTAATGCACCAGTTCAGGCTGGTTTTCCACAAAGGGTAGCACCCCACTCACATAGTAGGCGATGCCAAGAGACAGCAGAGCAATGACAAAGATCAAGAGCAACACCCTCCAGAAGCCCAGATCCTCTACAAACTCCTGCCACGTGGTTCGGAAGCTGGACAGGACCCCCTCACCTTGCTGCAGGTTGGGATTGAGGAGGGAATGGCTTTCCATGGCACTGTGAGAGAAGCAAAGGGAAAAGAAAGGGCATGAAACAACACATTTCAAAAACATAAAACCATAGGAACTGCATCGTTTAGAAAAGACCAACCTTAAAATACAATATTTACAAGAAGAAAACTGACATATATATATATATTCTCACCCATTTGTGTACTGATTTATATACGTGCAGGTATCTGGACAATCTAACTTTAACTATAAACTGCTAAACAGTAATGATTATGTTTCTTGGTTTAGTATCTAGAAGAGTCAGTTAAAAATCCTTTTCTAATAAAAACGTCCCAAGCAGAAGTCTTGAAGTAGGTCAAATGAGTTGTTTCCACCAGGTACTAAAGCAAAACACATTTTGGTTACTTGAAATTTAGAATTCAACATGATGATTCAAAATTTAAGAACTCATGTTAATGGAAATAAGCAAAGACGGGCAAGTCTAAAAAACTGTTCTATAAAGTATGTGAATCTTAAAGTGAAAAGGGAATTTTTATTAATTTAGTTCAATAATCTGACCAATGAAGGAATTCCTTCTTTAAACTGTAATACTCTAGTAATGGATGCTTACTCTTCAGTCTGTTGTACACTTGGACAGGGCTAACCATTAGGAATTCCTCTTAATAGGTTCCTCCTACTGGTTTTAGTTCCATCTTGTACAATAACATAATATACGTTTATTTCTCTTCTATATAAAGGCTGAGTCTAGTTGAAAATAAGGTAGCACAAATACCATAAAAACACTGATTCAGGTTTTTGTAACTATATAAGCGAGAAATATGACCACTACAAATAGAGTATATCTGACATTGGTATTTGGAAGGCTGCACAGTGATGAATTTGAAGCTCTAAGGGATTAGCACCCACAGTTACGTCACAACATGCAGGACCAACAACAGGGTATCATTTAGATTAAAGCCACAATGACCATAATCACAGGTATCAACTATCTACCGCTGTTATTATCCTTCCTAAACTCCTTCTCTTCATATTCTTCCAACCATCTTGGGGCAGAACAATGGAAACAGCACAAAACAATGTCTTAAGAGCCTGGTTCATCATGCAAAATTGACAGTGTTTTTTTTTGGTAACCTACAACTTTATTTTACTTCTTGACACTGTTAAACAAAGGCACTTCAGCGTTTACTGGCATTTAGGGTCTTCTCTAATCATGGCAAGGTGATTTCTTAATGGGCCAATCTGTTTGACATCCAAACTTTTTTTTATATTTATCTTCTGAATAGGAGAAGACATTTTCAATGGGAATCTACAACAACACAAAAATTTAAAGAAAACTCAAGCAAGTTCAAAAATAAGATTAGAACTTTAAGAAGTTCAGGAGAGGTTAATTTGACTTACATGAAATTTATTGACTACGTCTGAGTCAACATGCTCTCATACTTAAAAGTGTTAGATATACAGGTATCCCCCATTTTTTGAAAGTTTGCTTTATGCCGCCTCACTTTTAAGAAACATCTACAATACTACCAGTATTTGCTAACTGAAAGTAATCCCAAGAGGATTTTTGCTTTTATACGAAAAAAGGCGAAAAGCAAAAACAGTGTTTAATGTTTATTTTGCAGGAAGAGTGGCACCACCAAGCTCCTTCCCCAGGAACTACACTCAGCATCTCAGCATCCAGCTGCAATATCTTTGAACTGTGTCTGTGAGCATCTGTGCTTTATCTCGATTTATTTTGTGCATCCATTAGTAAGATGAGTCCTAAGGCAATTGCTTTATGCCATCTCGGCTTAAGGAAAGGTTTCCTAGGAACACTCTACTTTTGGATAGTGGCGGGTGGGGTAGGGACCTGTAAAATGAGAATTCAGTTGCACGTTCTCTAGGAGCCCATGAAGTTTTGCCAATCAGAACTGTCTATAGCAACCTGATCCAATGAAGTGTTTTCTACTGTCTAGGAAATACCTGATTCTAGCATGATGGTCTGTGTGTGCGTGTGTAATCTTTTTTGTACATGTGTCACCTACACTGTCTCTGTCATCCCATACCTACAGAGTAAAAAGGAACTAAATTAAACTTAGGATATAAGGGGGTGTGGGGAAATGGTTTTTCATCAACTTGACTGATAGGCCCTTAAGAAGTTATGCTATGTTTCAGGGAATCATAAGGGGACTGGAAAATACTAAACACATTCAAAATCTTGCTTTATCTCCTGTTCTAGAAAAGGCTAATCATTACACAGCTATGCCACAATGCCATGTACTAGCCAATCCCTTTAAACTTTTCCCCCACTTTATTTTTTAAAAAATATTTATTTATTTGGTTGCACAGGGTCTTAGTTGTGGCAGGCGGGCTCCTTAGTTGTGGCTCGCGGGCTCCTTAGTTGCAGCTCACCAGCTCCATAGTTGCAGCACGTGGGCTCCTTAGTTGTGACATGCAAACTCTTAGTTGCAGCATGCATGTGGGATCTGGTTCCTTAACCAGGGATCAAACCCAGGCCCCCTGCACTGGAAGCATGGAGTCATATCCACTGTGCCAGCAGGGAAGTCCCTCCCTCACTTTTTTTAAATTGATGTAATTCATGTACTATAAAATTCATCTTTTTAAAGTATGTGATTCAGGGGCTTCCCTGATGGTGCAGTGGTTAAGAATCTACCTGCTAATGCAGGGGACACAGTTTCCATCCCTGGTCCAGTAAGATCCCATATGCTGCGGAGCAACTAAGCCCATGCGCCACAACTACTGAGCCTGTGCTCTAGAGCCCGCAAGCCACAACTTCTGAGCCCACACGTCACAACTACTAAAGCCAGTGCGCCCTAGAGCCCACGTGCCCTAGAGCCCACGCGCCACAATTACTGAGCCCGTGTGCTGCAACTACTGAAGCCCACTTGCTCTAGGGCCCACGTGCCACAACTACTGAGCCCGCATGCTGCAACTACTGAAGCCCGTGTGCCTCAAGCCCATGCTCCGCAACAAGAGAAGCCACCATGATGATAAGCCCGCACGCCACAATGAAGAGTAGCCCCTGCTCGCTGCAACTAGAGAAAGCCTGCACACAGCAACAAGTAAAATTTAAAAAATTAAAGTACATGATTCAGTGGTTTTTAGTAAATTCGCAAAGTTGTAGAACCATCTCCACTATCTAATTTTAGAACATTTGGTCGCCTCTATAATAAACTCTGTACCTTCAGCAGCCACTTCCCACTGCCCCTTCCCCTGCTCCTGGCAACCACTACTTTCTATTTGCTGATTATGGACACTTCATATAAATGGAATCATATGATATTTGGCCTTTTGTGCCTGGCTTCTCTCATGTAGCATGTTTTCAAAGCTCATCCGCGTTGTAGCACATATCTGTATTACATTCCTTTTTATGGTGGAATAATGTTTCACTAGATGGATAGATGACAGTTTGTTTATCCACTCATCATCGATGGACTTTTGGGTGGTTTCCACCTTTTGGTTATTATAAATAATGTTTCTATGAAATTCATGTACAAGTTTTTGTGTGAACATGTGTTTTCAATTTTCTTGGGTGTATACCTAAAAGTAGAATTGTTGGGTCGAATGGTAATTCTGTGTAACTTTTTGAGGAGCTGCCAGACTGTCTTCCACAGCAGCTATGCTATTTTACATTCCCACCAGCAATGTATGACGGCTCGAATTTTTTCACATCATTGCCAGTACTTGTTGTTGTCCATCTTTTTGATTGTAGCCATCCTATTGGGTATAAAGTGGTATTTCACTGTGGTTTTGAGCTGCATTTTCCCTAATAACCAATGATGCTGCTTTAAGCTTTTTAATTTAAGCTTCAACCACACCTTCCTACCATGACACCGAAGGGCAGGAGTAAGATAGGACAACTAGGTAGTACAAGTATTAATAATTCAATTTTCAAAGAACAGGCTTTACATAATGCCGTAAATAATGCAAATTCTCATGCTGAAGTGCAACGGCAGGTACGTGAAAGAAGTAGGAATAAATACTTCATGTTGCATTGCTCAAATGACTAATCACTTCTTAGTTAATAAGTAATCACAACTGAGGCAAAATAAAGTATATTTCTACTAAAGAGATGCCAAGAAATTGGCTATTAACAAAATATACCAAGCAACGTCCTGAATATATACCAAGAAAATGCACATTCTCGGGCATTTTTCACAGTAAAGAAGCTTAGAGTAGTTTTGAAAATAAATTTTAAGTTATTTTGCAAGAACAGGATCTTTAATAAAAAACAGATAACTCAATGTTATTGAATTGCTTATAGCATCCTGACTGCCAATCCAGAGCACACAGGTGAAAGAAGGGCTTGCCAATGCACCTCTGGCTTCTTATTTTATGTACCTGCGAGCCCTCAGTGATAACTCATAAGGAGCATGCACTGTTCTAGAAGTAAAACTGTTTAATTTCTTTGGACAATAATAAGTATTTGTAACAAACAAAATAATCCTAAACTTGAGAGTAGAATTAATGGTCCCCAAGGAGTACACCAGGCAGTCCACGAAGAGGGAGGAAAGGAGTCACGGGCACAGAAGACTCAAATTAAGGGTGAACTATGAAAAACAGAGGATTTCATCTGGAACTCACAGAAACAATGATCCCAACAGTCTAAGTGGACCATATGCTCCTAATTCCAAGTCTTGGTCAATCTGCTACTGGGTCAATAGCTACTGAGGGCCCTAGTCCACTGAAAATTGTGGGAGGAGACTATAAAGCTCATCATCCTTCCTCCCCTGTAATACCTGGAAAGCTTAAACTCCATGGTGGTCAACCAAACTACATGCTAGTACAACTAAGTCTGGCCTAGAGACTTTACCTGTTGAGCCCGTGATGCCAGAGAAAAGATGCCTGGTCACCTTTCCAGAGCTCCCTGAACTATGTTCTAAACTGCTTCTAGATGAGAAATGATGAGATATTTGAGACCCTGTCAGTCACTACATCTTAGCTTCAATTACTTACAGAAGCCCAAATTTCATTTGTTCCGTCTCATGTAAAAGTCACTTTCACATCACTGAACTGTGTATGTGTTAAGTCTTGTCTTACTCTCCTCCCGTTTTACTTTTCCTCAGCACTTTAATTCCCTACCTTTGAAAGGTAGCTTTTTGGTCTTTTCTAATACTGTCCAAGTTCTTGTCCTGACTTATCTTTCTCCTCCTTTTTCGAAATTCCATTCTTTTTGTGATCTGTACTCAAATTCTCAGACTCCTGTTTCCCTCCCTCTTATTCAGCTCTTTTCACTTGTACTACCAATACAGCAGGCTGCCCTTGTCCAGTGGCTAACAGAACATTCTGTGCATGTGGGCACATAGTACTTTCCGTTAACAGCTTTTCAATTGTAATCTGGAGCCATAAGGACTAATATAAGTTCAAAGAAAGTATCAAAGCACTTTACTTGAAAGTGTCAAAGTACCTTTCACTCTCAGCTGTCTGCATAGTCTCCAGTTTTGAGTGAGTTCCTCTGTTAAATCCTTTTACCTCCTGCTCTTCCAAAGATTCCAGCAATCGGATGACATCTTTATTCACTCCCCTGCGCTTTGCCAGAACCAGGGGTGTAGCACCTTGATGATTGCTAAAAAGTTCATAAAAATAAAGAGGTTATATTATACTGTTAGTAGCCATTTGTGTAGATTTCAGTGAGGAAGGCATGGGCCCCATTAACTCGAAATTAAAACCCAGAGCAGAACCAGCGGTTGAGGTGGAACCTGAATTTTGAGTTAACCTTTTTTTTTTCCTTTTAGAGAAAAAGGAAAAAAAAAATATACAGGCAAGAGTAGATAAATGAGAATAAATAAAAGAAAAGGAGGGCATCTTCCTAGAAATTAATTGGAAAATTCTAGATTCATCCTTATCTGACATTTATATATTTCATGAGAAGGGTGTATATATTTTTTAAATGTCTAAGAATTAAACAAACAACAACAAAAAAACACCCACGCTCAAAAGCAATCAAATAAGCTGCTTTGGTTCACCTAGCTATTTAACAACAGAAGAGAGCCCAAGTAACACTGAATCCTATAGTTAATTCCCACCACATCTTGTTCTGTAGCAGCAGAACCATTTACTGTCTTATTCAAATTTAGGGACACTAGAGCACCAATAAATTAGGGCAACATGAAACTGTGGCTTAAAGGTCAAGGTCACTTTTTAAAGTGGCCTGATCTTTCCCACTCAAGAGACGGAATCACTAAAACAAACCAAAAAAACCACTACTTCTTCAAATTGTTCAGTATCAAAAGGACTGTGAGCGCCCCAGAGAGATTATGAAGCTAGCATGGTATATTATACGACAGAAGGCAAACAAGCTTTGGAATCAGGTGGAACTAGGTTCAGATTCCAGCTGTGTGACCTTTGTTAAGTCATTTAACTCAGAATGCTTGTCTCAATTATTTCATCTATAAAATGAATACCTACCTTAAGAGTTATTCATTCTGAGGATTAAATGAGCTAAACACAGTATGTGCAGTGCCCAGGCTGTAATAGATTGTTGACAAGTGCCCTTGTCTTACAATACACAATTAATTAGTAGCAGAACCTAGCCACTATCTTCATAGAAAAACATACACTGCTTCAGCATAAATCTAGAAGTCAGCCTCTTGTTCCCTTACTCATTGTCCTCAATACCCTTCTGAACTTGCTGTGCTCAATCAGTGAGGAAACAAAATCAATGGACTCCAAGATCAGATCATTGGTTGACAGACTAATGGGAAGAAGTGACAAGACTTCAAAAACCACAGAACTTACCAAATATCAATTTTGAGTCCATTGGAAACTAAGAATTGAATAGTATCCACGTGGCCACAGAGATGAAGAGCTGTGTTTCCCTGATAATCTGTGGCCAGGAGATCAGCACCAAATTTATGTAATAACTGGCAGATGTCTACATTCCCTCGGGCTGCTGCGAGGTGAAGGCCTGTTCTGCCCCTGGTGTCACGAATATTTGGGTCAAAGCCACTTTCCAAAAGCCTCTTGGAGTAGTTAAAGTCTCCATCAATACAGGCTTGTAGCAGGGGCACATTAGTCTGAGAAGAATCATTCACAAAAACGTAGGACATTGTTCAGATGTGGTGACGGAATGTGCCTGTAATGAAATATGAGGTGAACAAGATTCAGAGAAGCCAACTAAATCAAGACAATGAAGTCGTTTAGAAAAGCGCTATTTCTTTCTCTTCTTGGCCTCCTGCCTCTAATAAATTACCTCACCAAACAGAAACAACAACAACAGAGTTATCAATTATTATATTTTATTTTCCATTAAAATGTCTCATTTTTTTCATATCTGTTGAATCAAAATTGCAATTAAATTACCATAAAGCCATATTTCACTTTTCATCATATAAAAAGACTGAGATTTTTTTTTTTGGCCGCGCCACGCGGCACATGGGTCTTAGTTGCCCAACCAGGGATCAAACCTGCATCCCCTGCATTGGAAGCATGGAGTCTTAACCACTGGACGGCCAGGGAAGTCCCTGGATTGAGATATTTTTAAAGTGAAGCAAAATATAAGTGCTTAGGGCTTCCCTGGTGGCGCAGTGGTTGAGAGTCCGCCTGCAGATGCAGGGGACATGGGTTCATGGCCCGGTCCGGGAAGATCCCACATGCCGCGGAGCGGCTGGGCCCGTGAGCCATGGCCGCTGAGCCTGCGCGTCCAGAGCCTGTGCTCCGCAACGGGAGAGGCCACAACAGTGAGAGGCCCGCGTACAGCAAAAAAAAATAAATAAATAAAAATAGAAGTGCTTAGATTTAAGTTTATTACATCATCAGAAGACAAAGACAGCATGTTCCTTAAACTTCATAAAACTACCTATACACGCACATACACACACACAAATGCTACTACTGGTAGAGATTCTTATTTAAAACAAAGTAATTCTCTTTCATATATTTGCTTTTTATTGTATTTGAGATATTCTATATGGTAAAACAGAATTATCAGCTCAAAAGTTAACTAAATCAGCATGAAAAAAACAATAACTTAATTCACACTCAATAAGGACCTGCTAAATGTGTTTAGAGCACAAACTTCAAATTTTTCATAGAAAGAGAAAAGCTAAGGAAGGCAACAAACTAAATTTAAAAACTGGAAGTATCATGAAATTAAGAATTCTGTCCTTTTTGCAGTATTGATCCTATTCTGCTTTGTTCTGTGGTTATCTAAATATCTGATTTTGCCAAACTCTCCCTGTCTGAAGATGGAGAGATGAGGAAAAACAGGTCTCTGTGGGGATGCAGAGACAGGACAAAGGCAGCTATCCCAGCTGTGTCCATGCTAATACTTCACCCATCTGAGTAGCCTCGGTTCACCAGTAGGTGTTTCCACACATCCTTCATTGATACTTCCCTGCCCTCAGCAATTTCTTGGTCTCTCAGTGCATGCGTGCGTGCGCGTGCGTGCGCGTGCGTGCGTGCGTGGGTGTGTCTCCACCCCACCTGCAATTGTCCCTTCCTTGGTTCATTTAAGAAAAAGTTAAAGCCGACAAAAGAAACTTTACTAAGAAGTTAAAGAGAAAACAAACCAGAACAAGAAAACACAAAGGCAGAGACTGATGTGTTTGTTAAGATGGCTCCCTTACTCTAAGGTTAAAAAAGCTTAGTCACAGATGAGCTTGGCTTATAATTTATCAGGCAAAATCTTCCTGGAACACAGATGGAACTGGATGCTAGATCAATCTATTGTGCCTAACCTCCCAGGGATTTAGGAAAGCCTGGCTCTGGAGTTCGGTGAGATTCTTGGCCCCCACTCCTTTTGGCCTGGTTTCCAGCAGAGCCACTGTCCCTCTATTCCTGGGCCACCTTAAGCTCTGCTGCTGCCATGCGTGCAAGGGGGAAACATTAACACAGACTGAGAGCCTGTTCCGAGCCAGGCACTGCATTAAGGGGTCTTAATGAATTTTACTTAATCTTCCTAACAAGTCCATAGTAAGATTTATTACACCTGAATTTTAGTAAGGAGTCACTGAAGGATTTTAAGTCAAGGAAATGGCATGGTCTTAGTATATTAGTCTTTCAGAAAGATGACTTTCTGGCAATACAGAGAGGTTAGTTTGGAGGGGGTCAAGATTGGAGACAAGGAGATCAATTGGTGTCATTGTAGAGATCCAGGCAAGAAATGATGATAGCCTGATCTAAGGCAGTGGCAGAGAGAAGGGGGCATACTGGAGAGGGATACACTAGATAGAATGAACACAACTCAATGACCTGTTGGATATAAAGGGTGAGAAGGAGCTGTTAAGGATAATTCTAAATAACGGGAAAATATGTTTATGATTAAGAATTACAGGGATCAAGATAAGATAAACCTCAGATTATGATACTATATAATGCTTTTTAAAGAAATTAACCGAATGGGAAGATGTTTCTCAAAAAAACAGTCAAGAATTCTCTTTCAAGGGTAATCTCCCTATTTTCCCCTACAGTAGTCATTGGATTGGATCATAAAAAAGACAGAGGTATCACAAGCTTTTAAAAAATTAAAATACCACATATCAAGGGCTTTTCAAGAGGTACCGTGTTTCGGTTAAATTCTCTAAGTATAGATAATGAAAAACAATCTACTTGGTATTTTTGGTTCAAACAGTTAAGAATTCTTGTGGTTTGCAGACTGGGATTCTTTCGAACATCAGCTCAGTAAAAAGGACAAGTTTTTCTTGTCTATTTTTTAAGTGAGAATAAGCATGGTTTATTTTGTGATTTCTTTGTGCCCTTGAGAAACTACTAACCTCCAAATTTAATAAGCCCAATGATAGATAACATTTTTCATCTTGACTATAGAACTGAATCTGCCCCAAAGCAAGGCCACAGTTCACTGAAGCTTTCACATGTTGTGAGGGAGTCCACAGTAGAAAATACTCACGTAAGCCTTAAGATTAGATCTTTCTCTCCGTGGTCCCACGGCAGTTTCTCTGAATTCTTAAGAAGGTTCAACACACTATCCAGAAATGTGCAAGCAAGGATCTATAATAAATAGAAAATTCAGTTATAACAAAGATGTGGTGTGAAAAAGGACTTGCTATTCTACTAAACACAGACAAGGTACAGGGACCTGTAGATATTTTCCAGAAAATCTATGGGTAAGGCATCAACTTATGAGGCTACTAAAGTCAATGACGAGTAATAAAGTGGTGAAAAGGAGGAAAGAAGGGCTTAATAAGGAGAAGCTCTGTTGCCCACTAACAAGAAAACACGGTCAGAAAGATGAAAGAAAGAGAGTCAGATTATGTTACCATCAATAGAGGAGAAACTGCGCTCTGAAAATTCACTCTAACTTACCAGAATTTGGAATGCATATTTTTCCCATTATAAATGGTGGCTACATCTCAGGTTAGCCCACTAAAGCAATTTTAGAAATAAAATGCTATTTGCAGCGGGGGAAAAAATTAAAAACAACCAATACTGTGTTTAAACCAAACAGGTACATTTAAGAAAAAAAAATGTCTAATCTGTCTTGAATACTGGTACTTAAATCTCCTCCTGAGATTGTCCAACTACCTTTTCTTTTCAGTGTGAAAGAAAACTGGCTCAAATCTATCTGCAGTCTTTTCCACATGCCTGACCCCACCCCTCCTGCATCTCGGTGCAGCCCCACACTCACACTTTCACTGGGACCCCCCTCAGGTTTCCCCTTAGGGCACTGACAGACATTTGAAGAGTCCTCCATCAGTCCCACTGCACTCTTTTCTTGAGGAAACGTGGAAGCAAGGGGGTCACGGACAGGCAGCATGGACCACAAAAAATCAATAGTAATTTGTTAGGCAAACATTTACTGTGTGCCCAAAATGTTCCAGATAATATGCTAAGTGGTAAATTTGGGATATAAAGTCTAAATCCCAAATTTATACTTCCAGCTGAAATTCATGACTTTTACTAGTCATTTACGCTGTCATCAAGTCCCTTTAAATAAACTTATAGGGAATAATCAATGGCATTTTATAAAGCTCCATTTACCATACGTAAGTCAGGTTGTATCGTAAGGGCTATCAGTGTGAGGTTGGAAGTGAAGACAAACTACATGTGAGGACCAGTCCCACAACAGTTCAGCAAAATCATGATGACATGATAATACGCAAAACATCCAACCCTCTTCAACTGTTCCCTATATTTCTGCAAGTCTGTAATACCAGTTTAGACAGATTTCATTATCACTGAGCCACTTAATTGATTTCCCTGAACAAACAGTCTGCATTCACCCAAAGCCTACTATTTTCCTTTTATGTCCTGCCCACTAGAGCTGAGTCTTCATGACTAAAGTCTAATATGTTAATTTAAGATGTGGCTTTTTCAATGTTAAAATGGTACAGGGGTTATTCTGAAGATAGTAGGATTTATATTATGAAAAAGACAAGTGTAGCTGTTTATTTGGAGATAGAATTATCGATTATATAGTTATGTGCCCCCAAAGTAATCCTAATGTTTCCTTAAATCCATAAGAAAGACCATTTTCTGCCAGTTTCTTTTGATATGACAAGGTCACATAAGAAAATAAACGATCAAATTACAAATTTATGTGATTTCAAACTTAATGCTATATAAATGCATTAGACCTAATTACTAGAAACCTGCCAAGAAAATGCTGAAGACCCTAAAAAAACCACTAGAAAGCTATTGATAGATTCCCCAAGAAATAATAGAAATGAATAAAAATCGGGACACGTTAACTATTGTCCAAAGGGTGAAGAGGACTAAAGATTTTTTAAATTAAACCTTTTATTTTGAGATAATTGTACATTCAAATTCAGTTGTAAGAAACAATACAGAGAGATCCTGTGTACCTTTCACCCAGTTTCCCCTGATGGTAACACAGAGTAAAACAATAGTAGTACCATATCACAACCAGGATATTGACATTGATACTGTCAGGATACAGAATATTTCCAGCCCCACCAGGATCTTTGCCCTCTTACAGCCACACCTACTCCCCTCCTGCCCCTACCTCTCCTTATCCCCTGGAAACCACTACTGTCTTCCATTACTATAATTCTGTCATTTCTAGAGTGTTACATAAATAGAGCCATACAGTATGTAACCTTTGAGGATCTTTTTTTTTCACTCAACATAATTCTCTGGAGATTTATCTGGGTTGTTACCTGTATCAACAGTTTGTTTCTTTTCTACTGCTGAGTAGTATTCCAACGTATGGATGTACCACAGTTTAACTGTCTACCTACTGAAAGACATCTGATTATCTCCAGTTTTGGGGCATTATGTTAAGGCTTCTAAAAACATTCAGGTACATATTTTTATATTAAGTCTTCATTTCTCTGGGATAAATGGCCAGGAGTGCAATGTCTGGGTCATAGAGAGGCCTAAAGATTTTGATGAAAAGATTGTTGAGTCTAAATGTGCTCATCTTCTCCATGAAGAAAGGAAGGAAGGAAGGAAGGAAGGAAGGAAGGAAGGAAAGAAGGAAGGAAGGAAAGAAGAAAGAAAGGTCTTCTTTGAAGTCATTTCTCTGGGTGCTAGGAGAGTAAGAGATTATTTATGGAAGAGTTTGTAGGACCTACCATTTGGAAGGGCTCAGGTAGAAGCCCTGGTATTTACCAAAGGGAATGTGTCATAAGAACCATTCCACAAGCAGAGTTAGAGGCACTAATGTGTGATATCTTTCAAGATTCACAGAAGGCTGAGCCTGTCACCTTGTGAACGGATATGGGCATACTGGAGGCTGCTTTAGAGGTGGGGAAAGCAGAAGGGAGAGAGACGTGATACAGTCTGACTGTCCTGAGAGGCGCTACTTTCAGGAGTGAACAGCACTCTAGAGAGGCAGTTTCTCTACTGTCAGATGTTCAAAGAGCTTGGTTACTCCACCCAGAATGTATCTGGAGCTGGAATGCCTGGGTCAGAATCCCAATTCAGCTACTTACTAGCTGTATGACTTAAGCACCCAAAAAATAACAGTTATTACTCTCCTGGGGCTGGGTACAGTCCTCAACTGTGCTCTAGCTTGCATAGAGCACTGATCCTCTGGTAACACAGCAGTTTCTAACAACTGGGTAACCTCTAGTGGGGAGTAAAGACCTCCAGGAAAGAAAAAGAGAACTGGTTCCTCCTGGCAGAAGAAAAACCACAAGAACAGCCAATAATGGGAATAGTCAAGCCCCAGAAAGTCCTCTGGTTGTTCACCATGGCCTGGTTCTGATTCCTAAGGGACAGTGTCCATAAGGGACAGTGTCCAATGACTGGCTCAGAGGCTAATTCCCTGGGATTGTTAAAAGCAGGACTTTGGGGGTCAGATCTTAGAGGGCTGGCACAGCTTAGTATTTAAAACTCCAACTCCACGCTCTGTGGCACTGCCCAGGAAACGTCATGAGGATGCAGGCACTCATCCTTTGGGACAAGGCAGTCACCCAGATCTCAGTAACAAGAGCTCCGAACGCCAAACAGCACTTGTCTCAACCCACATAACAATAAGGAGGTTTTAGTGAAAGCTTGTGAGTCCCCAACTTGATAAGAAAGTTCTAGTTAATACTCTCTTTCCTTTATATTTTATTTTATGTTAATCGTAGGTCAATCTACAGAACTTTAAGATAAGTATTAAGAACTAATGGAGAGAACGGAGCCCGCGTTTCTGCAGAGCTGGAACTCCCGGCTCAGGGTCTCTTCCCTCCGCCGTCACGGAACTGCCCCGGAGCCCAAGGGGAGGGAGGCCTCACTGAGGATGCCAGCTCCGGAGGGGCCCCGGTGGCCGAAGCCGCAACAGTCCTGGGACCGCGGGCCAGTTGTTTCAACAAGTAACTTAAAGACAAAATGGAAAAACAAGGAGGTTTGTGCCTGAGATGATGCTGACATGAAACCATGGATGGCCACCTTGTGCCAGCCGTGTGGATGAAAGGCTCTTGGTGCTCCAGCCAGGAGTCAGTGCTGTGCCTCTGAGCTGGGAGAGCCAACTTCAGGACACTGGTCCACAAGAGGCCTCCCAGCTCCACGTAATATCAAACAGCGAAAATCTCCCAGAGATCTCCATCTCAACGGCAAAACCCAGCTTTACTCAACGACCAGCAAGCTACAGTGCTGGACACCCTATGCCAAACAACTAGCAAGACAGGAACACAGCCCCATCCATTAGCAGAGAGGCTGCCTAAAATCATAATAAGGCCACAGACACCCCAAAACACACCACCAGACGTGGACGTGCCCACCAGAAAGACAAGATCCAGACTCATCCACCAGAACACAGGCACCAGTCCCCTCCACCAGGAAGCCTACACAACCCACTGAACCAACCTTAGCCACTGGGGACAGACACCAAAAACAAAGGGAACTGCGAACCTGCAGCCTGCGAAAAGGAGACCCCAAACACAGTAAGTTAAGCAAAATGAGAAGACAGAGAAACATACAGTAAGTTAAGCAAAATGAAAAGACAGAAAAACACACAGCAGATAAAGGAGCAAGGTAAAAACCCACCAGACCTAATAAATGAAGAGGAAATAGGCAGTCTACCTGAAAAAGAATTCAGAATAATGATAGTAAAGATGATCCAAAATCTTGGAAATAGAATAGACAAAATACAAGAAACGTTTAACAAGGACCTAGAAGAACTAAAGAGCAAACAGTGATGAACAACACAATAAATGAAATTAAAAATTCTCTAGAAGGGATCAAGAGCAGAATAACTGAGGGAGAAGAACGGATAAGTGACCTGGAAGATAAAATATTGTGCAGAGCAGAATAAAGAAAAAAGAATGAAAAGAACTGAGGAGAGTCTCAGAGACCTGTGGGACAACATTAAACACACCAACATTCGAATTATAGGGGTTCCAGAAGAAGAAGAGAAAAAGAAAGGGACTGAGAAAATATTTGAAGAGATTAGGGAAGTTGAAAACTTCCCTAACATGGGAAAGGAAATAGTTAATCAAGTTCAGGAAGCACAGATAGTCCCATACAGGATAAATCCCAGGAGAAACACTCCAAGACACATATTAATCAAACTATCAAAAATTAAATACAAAGAAAACATATTAAAAGCAGCAAGGGAAAAACAACAAATAACACACAAGGGACTCCCCATAAGGTTAACAGCTGATCTTTCAGCAGAAACTCTGCAGGACAGGAGTGGCAGGACATATTTAAAGTGATGAAGGAGAAAAACCTACAACCAAGATTACTCTACCCAGCTAGGATCTCATTCAGATTTGATGGAGAAATTAAAACCTTTACAGACAAGCAAAAGCTGAGAGAGTTCAGCACCACCAAACCAGCTTTACAACAAATGCTAAAGGAACTTCTCTAGGCAGGAAACACAAGAGAAGGAAAAGACCTACATTAACAAACCCTAAACAATTAAGGAAATGGGAATAGGAACATACATATTGATAATTACCTTAAATGTAAATGGATTAAATGCTCCCACCAAAAGACACAGACTCGCTGAATGGATACAAAAACAAGACCTGTATATATGCTGTCTACAAGAGACCCACTTCAGACCTAGAGACACATACAGACTGAAAGTGAGGGGACGGAAAAAGATATTCCATGAAAATGGAAATCAAAAGAAAGCTGGAGTAGCAATTCTCATATCAGACAAAATAGACTTTAAAATAAAGACTATTACAAGAGACAAAAAAGGACACTACATAATGATCAAGGGATCGATCCAAGAAGAAGATATAACAATTGTAAATATTTATGGACCCAACATAGGAGCACCTCAATACATAAGACAAATACTAACAGCCATATAAGGGGAAAACGACAGTAACACAATCATAGTAGGGGACTTTAACACCCCATTTTCACCCATGGACAGATCATCCAAAATGAAAATAAATAAGGAAACACAAGCTTTAAATGATACATTAAACAAGATGGACTTAATTGATATTTATAGGACATTCCATCCAAAAACAACAGAACACACATTCTTCTCAAGTGCTCATGGAACATTCTCCAGGATAGATCACATCTTGGGTCACAAATCAAGCCTTGGTAAATTTAAGGAAATTGAAATCGCATCAAGTATCTTTTCCGACCACAACGTTATGAGACTAGATATCAATTACAGGAAAAGATCTGTAAAAAATACAAACACATGGAGGCTAAACAATACACTACTTAATAACCAAGAGATCACTGAAGAAATCAAAGAGGAAATCAAAAAATACCTAAAAACAAATGACAATGGAGACACAACGACTCAACACCTATGGTATGCAGCAAAAGCAGTTCTAAGAGGGAAGTTTATAGCAATACAATCCTACCTTAAGAAACAGGAAACATCTCAAATAAACAACCTAAACTTGAACCTAAAGCAATCAGAGAAAGAACAAAAAAACCCCAAAGTTAGCAGAAGGAAAGAAATCATAAAGATCAGATCAGAAATAAATGAAAAAGAAATGAAGGAAACAATAGCAAAGATCAATAAAACTAAAAGCTGGTTCTTTGAGAAAATAAACAAAATTGATAAACCATTAGCCAGACTCATCAAGAAAAAAAGGGAGAAGACTAAAATCAATAGAATTAGAAATGAAAAAGGAGAAGTAACAACTGACACTGCAGAAATACAACGGATCACGAGAGATTACTACAAGCAACTCTATGCCAATAAAATGGACAACCTGGAAGAAATGGACAAATTCTTAGAAATGCACTGGGCATTCTTAGAAATGCTGAGACTGAACCAGGAAGAAATAGAAAATATGAACAGACCAATCACAAGCACTGAAATTGAAACTGTGATTAAAAATCTTCCAACAAACAAAAGCCCAGGACCACATGGCTTCACAGGCGAATTCTATCAAACATTTAGAGAAGAGCTAACACCTATCCTTCTCAAACTCTTCCAAAATATAGCAGAGGGAGGAACTCTCCCAAACTCATTGTACGAGGCCACCATCACCCTGATACCAAAACCAGACAAAGATGTCACAAAGAAAGAAAACTACAGGCCAATATCATTGATGAACATAGATGCAAAAATACTCAACAAAACACTAGCAAACAGAATCCAACAGCACATTAAAAGGATCATACACCACGATCAAGTGGGGTTTATTCCAGGAATGCAAGGATTCTTCTATATACGCAAATCAATCAATGTGATACACCGTATTAACAAATTGAAGGAGAAAAACCATACAATCATCTTGGGCTTCCCTGGTGGCGCAGTGGTTGAGAGACCGCCTGCCGATGCAGGGGACACGGGTTCGTGCCCCGATCTGGGAAGATCCCACATGCCGCGGAGCGGCTGGGCCCGTGAGCCGTGGCTGCTGAACCTGTGCTCCGCAATGGGAGAGGCCACAGCAGTGAGGGGCCCGCGTACCGCAAAAAAAAAAAAAAGACAAAAACCATACGATCATCTCAATCAATGCAGAGAAAGCTTTCGACAAAATTCAACACCCATTTATGATAAAAACCCTGCAGAAAGTAGGCATAGAGGGAACTTGCCTCAACATAATAAAGGCCATATATGACAAACCCACAGCCAACATCATCCTCAATGGTGAAAAACTGAAACCATTTCCACTAAGATCAGGAACAAGGCAAGGTTGCCCACTCTCACCACTATTATTCAACATAGTTTGGGAAGTTTTAGCCAGAACAATCAGAGAAGAAAAAGAAATAAAAGGAATCCAAACTGGAAAAGAAGAAGTAAAGCTGTCACTGTTTGCAGATGACATGATACTATACATAGAGAATCCTAAAGATGCTACTGGAAAACTACTAGAGCTAATCAATGAATTTGATAAAGTAGCAGGATACAAAATTAATGCACAGAAATCTCTGGCATTCCTATACACTAATGATGAAAAATCTGAAAGTGAAATTAAGAAAACCCTCCCATTTACCAATGCAACAAAAAGAATAAAATATCTAAGAGTAAACCTACCTAAGGAGACAAAAGACCTGTATGCAGAAAATTATAAGACACTGATGAAAGAAATTAAAGATGATACAAATAGATGGAGAGATATACCATGTTCTTGGATTGGAAGAATCAACACTGTGAAAATGACTCTACTACCCAAAGCAATCTACAGATTTAATGCAATCCCTATCAAACTACCACTGGCATTTTTCACAGAACTAGAACAAAAAATTTCACAATTTGTATGGAAACACAAAAGACCCCGAATAGCCAAAGCAATCTTGAGAACGAAAAATGGAGCTGGAGGATTCAGGCTCCCTGACTTCAGACTATACTACAAAGCTACAGTAATCAAGATAGTATGGTACTGGCACAAAAACAGAAATATAGATCAATGGAACAGGATAGAAAGCCCAGAGATGAACCCATGCACATACGGTCACCTTATCTTTGATAAAGGAGGCAAGAATACACAGTGGAGAAAAGACAGCCTCTTCAATAAGTGGTGCTGGGAAAACAGGACAGGTACATGTAAAAGTATGAAATTAGAACACTCCCTAACACCATACACAAAAATAAACTCAAAATGGATTAAAGACCTAAATGTAAGGCCAGACCCTATCAAACTCTTAAGAGGAAAACATAGGCAGAACACTCTATGACATAAATCACAGCAAGATCCTTTTTGACCCACCTCCTAGAGGAATGGAAAGAAAAACAAAAATAAACAAATGGGACCCAATGAAACTTCAAAGCTTTTGCACAGCAAAGGAAACCATAAACAAGATCAAAAGACAACCCTCAGAATGGGAGAACATATTTGCAAATGAAGCAACTGACAAAGGATTAATTTCCAAAACTTACAAGCAGCTCATGCAGCTCAATATCAAAAAAACAAACAACCCAATCCAAAAATGGGCAGAAGACCTAAATAGACATTTCTCCCAAGAAGATATACAGATTGCCAACAAACACATGAAAGAATGCTCAACATCATTAATCATTAGAGAAATGCAAATCAAAACTACAATGAGATATCATCTCACACTGGTCAGAATGGCCATCATCAAAAAATCTAGAAACAATAAATGCTGGAGAGGGTGTGGAGAAAAGGGAACACTCTTGCACTGTTGGTGGGAATGTAAATTGATACAGCCACTATGGAGAACAGTATGGAGGTTCCTTAAAAAAACTACATATAGAACTACCATACGACCCAGCAATCCCACTACTGGGCATATACACTGAGAAAACCATAATTCAAAAAGAGTCATGTACCAAAATGTTCATTGCAGCTCTATTTACAATAGCCAGGACATGGAAGCAACCTAAGTGTCCATCAACAGATGAATGGATAAAGAAGATGTGGCACATATATACAATGGAATATTACTCGGCCATAAAAAGAAACGAAATTGAGTTATTTGTAGTGAGGTGGATGGACCTAGAATCTGTCATACAGAGTGATGTAAGTCAGAAAGAGAAAAAGAAATACCATATGCTAACACATATATATGGAATTTAAGAAAAAAAAAAAAGGTCATGAAGAACCTAGGGGCAAGACAGGAATAAAGACACAGATCTACTAGAGATTGGACTTGAGGATATGGGGAGGGGGAAGTGTAAGCTGTGACAAAGCGAGAGAGTGGCATGGACATATATACACTACCAAAAGTAAAATGGATAGCTAGTGGGAAGCAGCCGCATAGCACAGGGAGATCAGCTAGGTGCTTTGTGACCACCTAGAGGGGTGGGATAGGGAGGGTGGGAAGGAGGGAGATGCAAGAGGGAAGAGATATGGGAACATATGTATATGTATAACTGATTCACTTTGTTATAAAGCAGAAACTAACACACCATTGTAAAGCAATTATACTCCAATAAAGATGTTTAAAAAAATGGGAAAAAAAAGAATGGAGAAAACGTGTTCTATTTTAACATATACTTATTATAACATAACTTTAAATTGGTCTTCCATACCAAATATCACCAACCATACAGAATGTATTGATTTATTTTTCATTTTGAAAGGTCACTGGGAAAGGCAAGACTAAGTGCTACAAATGGTTCAAATGGACTGACAGCCTTATGCCTATATAGCAACTTTGGTCAGAGATCAAAGCACCAGACACTTCAACAAAATTCAAGGGAAAAATGGCACACCTGAAGAGATGTGCTATCAGATCTCAATGCCTGCATATTCTAATGTCAAAGTACTAAATCTGACAATGACATACAGTAAATGGAACCCCCAAATCTGGATTCACTATACCTCACTTAGTTATTCTTACCCTTTTAAAAGGATACAGTTGTTTTTAAAATATAAAATAACCTCAAAGAACCATAAAACAAGAACATCCAATGAATTCATTAAATCCTAACTGCTTGCACTTTAGAATTACTGTTCTTAAAACCTAAGCACTGCACAGATTCCACAGATATTAGGAAAGGGTAAAAAAAAAAGCTCAACCTAAAAGAAATTTAGCTGTGAGCAAGTAAACATTTTAACAATAATTTAAACCCCTTCCCAAAATATCGATAATATATTTCTTCAGTCTGTTTATCTTCAGCAGCTATACTTCTCTAATAGAGTGGTCTTAATAATTTGCAAGGCTCAGAAAAGTGGCCTTAATATGGCCTTAATGTGTTTAAGGCCATATTACTGTACGTGGCAGAGTGGACTTCAAATTTAGTCTATAATATTTGCAATATGTCATGCAGCTTCTATACAGTTATGAAGATAACCAGGAGAAAACAGTTCATACAAAGCTTTGTTACTTGTGCAGAACCGTTTTCTAAAATTCCTGACAGTCTTCCTCCAGAAGATAAAAAATGGGTCTGACCTGTCTGTGCACCCTGGCAGATTACACAGTGCCTGACGTGTTATTTCTTGAAATCTAGACGTGAGAGAATCCAATAATTCTTTGCTGAATGTACACTCAATTAAGTTCATTGTAACAGGATTTTAAAGTAACATTTTTTTTCTTATGACTAATTCTACAGTTCATTGTGAAATTCTTAAAATAAATATGAACAAAGAAGAAAATAAGTTACTCATAATCCTACCAACTAGAAATAACTATCATTAACATTTTGGTCTCACAGCTTTTTTCTCTTTATATTTTTAAAATTCATAATATACTTACTAATGTTAAACTTTTAAAATTATACTGTGAACATGCTTCCATGTTACCAGTCTTCTATTACAATTTTTAATGGTCATGTTATATTGTATGCATGTACCATAATTTTCTTACTGAATTTCTTAGCACACTAAAAAAGAATTTTCCCTATACTTTTCTAATTATTACACAAATTCAAATTCACTGACATTTTAAGCCAATCAAAATGTAGATGTCTAAGAGAATTTTAAAATAATATTTTTGGTCAAAATTTGACTATCACAATGGGTTTTCAGGCAATGTATTTAAAAGATGTGACACAGATGGATCTGACTATAATGTAAGGCTGGGGAACCAATTTCATTTTTTTATTGGCAAATGGTTTTACTGTGATAGCAGTCTTGATGCAATGCTCGTTTTGCTCACTATAAAACTTCCAACATCCTGGTTTACAGTTCATCTTAAACTAAGTTGGATTTAGGATCCTTATTTATCTGTTTTTTTGAAGATTGTCTTGGGTCTGAGATTCACATAAATCTTACGGGTAGGATTCCATATTTCAACCTTTGAGGTATCTACCAAAACAAAGGCAAAAAATACGTAAATATTTGAGTTCTTAAAAAAAGGAAAAGGGTAGCCCCCCTTTTGAAAGCATGGTAGTAAGTAAACAAAAAAAAGAATTGAGAATACTATCCTTTCAGGCTATCGCAGTACCATGAAGAACATTTAAAGCAGGAAGTTTATAAGTAGAACCTTCTGAATTTTACTTCCAAGGCTCAAAAATAATTAACAGAAGTTCAAAAAGAGTAATTTTTAGATAAATCTGGACCCACCACAGAAACATTTTTACTTTATATTTAAATCTGTGGAGAACACGTTTTATGGTATTTCCAAGTCGAATCTGGTAAAATTTTTAATCTTGTGATTTCTTCAATGCCAAGCTATCAATTACTTCATAATTAAAAATGGTTTAATGCACTAAAGGGGAGGTTAATTTCAAATGTGTGAATTACAGATGCTACCTTAAGAAAGGCCAGTTGTGTTTAAGTTCATATAATAATTAAAAGTAGGCTAATCGGGTATTACTTAGGTGGTGCTCTTAGGGAACAAAGGATTTATTTATGTTTATAAATATTTATTGTTATGTTTATTATTTATAATTAAAAAGGAAAAATGATTTATTTGTATGTTTGCTATTACTCTGCAAACAACTGCTTAGCAACATGTTTAACATTTATTAAGTTATTATTACTCCAGGTACTGTTTAAGGGTTTTTCCTGTAATAACTAATTTAGTCCTCATGAAAAAAACCTATACAGTAAGTACTATCGTTATCCTCATTTTATGGGTGAAAAAACTAAGTCCCTAAGTTTGTTTTCGTAAGATTCTTTTTACATAATGAAGTAGTTTAGCAAATCTTTTCATCAAAGGTTATATAAAGGGAAACATCAGACTAGCCCACACACTCCGAATTAACTCAATTATTTCATTAAAAGTAAACTTTTTAAACTGCGGAAAAACAGATAAAAACATATCTGGAAATGTTTTTTACTTTACAGGAAGCATCAGTCTAACACATATATTCTGATTAATTCTTTGCAATCATTTCACACAAAGTAAACTTTTTTAAGTGTGAGAAAAATAAAAATATTTGGAAATACTTTCCACTTTACAGGGAGTGACTACATTCCTGGACTTGTTATTCTCAACTATTTCTTACTTGTTGGGATAGTGAGAAAACACTTGCCTAAGTTTTTATTTCTCTATCAGGAAATCAAAACACACCAAACAAGAGTTTCTGATATATATTTCCTGCAATATTTATATTACTTATTATTTCTTGCATTATTTAAATTTAGTTACAATTCAAATTTCAGAAAGATACTGGTTTAAAATAAATAAAAATTAACTTTTCACAAAGAGAACATTGTTTATCTTGTATATTTTATTTTTTTATCTTTTTGCGGTACGCGGGCCTCTCACTGTTGTGGCCTCTCCCGTTGCGGAGCACAGGCTCCGGATGCGCAGGCTCAGCGGCCATGGCTTACGGGCCCAGCCGCTCCGCGGCATGTGGGATCTTCCCGGACAGGGCCACGAACCCGTGTCCCCTGCATCGGCAGGCGGACTCTCAACCACTGCGCCACTAGGGAAGCCCTGGATATTTTATTTTACTCTAATGCCTTTCAGTATTTTCCAAAATTTTTACTGTTTACCGTGTTTAAAATTCTTAGCAAGGAACCTCCTCCCATAGAAGTTTCCAATTTATAATCTGTAATTATATAATAAAGACATTAAATAAGCACTGAGAGGTCAATGTGAAGTCTTTTTTTTTTTAATCTGTCAATATTTAATTTATTTTCAAACCAGCAAACGGGTGTCATTAATTAAGAGGCACCTTAATGGAAGGATTACAACCTGGCGAATCAGAAAGTCAGGTGTCCCGCCCGAGGCAGTCAGAGGTTCTGGAAACGAAGCAGCAGGTTGATGTTACCTGCCTAGAGTGACCCCTCAGTCCTGCGGTGAAGGTGACACAATTCCTGGGCCTCTGACCTCACTGACGTTACGTCTCAGGGGAGGAGGGAAAAGCAGTTGTGGCAGCAGATCATATCTCCACTGAGGGGGAAATGAGACGAAGGCCATCTTAGGCATGGACTGGAAGCTGCCCACAGTCCTACTTCAGGCTGTGGCCATGTCTTGTTTCCAGCTCCATGGAGACAGTGGACCACCATCCATTCTCAAGGAGGCAGCCGCTGGGGTATGGTGGGCCCATCCCAGTTGGTGACCCATCCTGGTTGGTGGCCCATCCTGGTTGGTGACCCATCCTGGTTGGTGGCTTGTTCCAGTTGTGGGCCCACTGCAATGCGAAGTCTTTCATGCACATGTAGTACTTCTGTAATAAAGTTATCTGATTTTTTTCAAAATCAGTTTTTTCCTAGACACAGCTGTATTTTATTTACATGAACTAATGGTGCCACCTTGTGGCCTACCTGGGCTTCAAGAGCAATGTGAGCATCTAGAACAAGCAAGAGGAGTGAGGGCCTTTGAAGTTTCCCTTTGTCCCATTTCACAGTCACTTATTATAATTCTCACTAATTTTGAAACTGTTCAGAATTGGGATGAAGTTCAATTTTCCTTAAAAAAGAAAAGTTTACCTAATATAATGTTGTATGCCAATCATATCTCAATGAAAAACGAAAAGAAAAGAGAAGAGAATATTCCCTGGCAATCTGCTGGTTAGGACTCAGCGCTTTCAGTGCCTTGGCCCAGGTTCAATCCCTGGCTGGGGAACTAAGATCCCGCAAGCCGTGCAACACGGCCAAAAAAAAAAAAAAAAAGACCAGTTTACCAAGCAAATGAATAGCATAAATATGATTCCAGGCCTTTAAAATAATCTAAACCTCATTAAACCCACCTTATCAGACTTCATTTATACAGAATTGTTAAAGTGCTACAAAAATGACTTTCTTATTCATTTCTTTGGTGTTATTTTAAAATACAGGAATTACAACTTTTGTAAATTATTCCTTATTTCCTAAATAGTTCACAAAATTTAACCAGACTTCACCTCAAATAATCTGAAAGCACAAGACTGTGTTCTTAGGAGAAACTTAAGTATTTCTATGAAATTTTTACAGCTGAAGGGCCATCCAGGATCATCTAACCTAGATCATCGAACCCAATCTCCCTGTTTTACAAATAAGGATACTGGGAACCAGAGAGGCTGTAACTTTACATGCCAACCCTCACCTCTAAGGTTCTAGCCCTATTCATCATCTATGGTAGAAATATAAGGTACATCATCTTCAACATAATAGGCTTTCACAGTTCTCCTATAATCTGTTCCCATTCATGCTCTGAATTATGTGCTAAATGGAAGCTAGCATGTATTGCATCCTTAATATAAAACACCCGTTCTAGTGACAGGACCCTCCCTAAGCTATACAACCCAAGAGAGGACCTAGTGGACTTTGAGGTGTGGTCTGACTGCTGGTAAGGCTATGCAAATCACTCTAGTCTAGAGCTCCATGATGTTTACACTTATGGCCTAGGTAGACCCTTAAAAATCAGGAACTCCTTACACATCATCATTAGACCCACATCCTACTCCACTCATTCCAACCTCTAGGGACCCTGGTAAATAATAAGAATGCGCAATGAAGAAGTGACTAAAGACAGGCCTAAGGGGCTCACGTAGCCAAACCTTCAAAAATGGCATGTTTATTTGTATAGATACCATATGGGGTAGTAATTTCCTCTTTCTCCCCACTGCAAATAAGAATTAAGGATGAGACCTTTGGTAGGAAGTGAGTACAGAGTTCTAATAAGAAAGTTGAGGAGTGTCTGAGGCTTTAAAGGGAGCCTTTGGTTCTTTTCCTGCTGTCTCTCCTTTGGGCTGTGGGTAACCTATTTCGGGAGGCATCTTTTGATACCCTGAGAAAAGAAAGTAGTGAGTTATATGCTTAGAAATGGCTCTAGGTTCAAGAAAGAGAAATAGGGATTTTTTTTCCCCCACTAGGTTTTTTCTGGTTTTTTAGCCCAGCTTATGAGGATAAAAATAAGTATAGGATTACAAGCAGAAGCTGTATTTTTTGGCTGGAGTTTTCCTCATGCTGCCACTTAGGAACCTAAGATGTGGGGCAAGAAGTGGGAAATGCCAGTATTGTAAAGTGGAACTGAATCAGCAGTCCTGGTAGCTTCTTCAGTAGAACAGCAATTCTGCATAGAGGGACAATGCATCACAGCAATCCTCTTCCTGACTGAGACCTGGCTCCCACACATTGGATCTGTGAGTTGGCTCAGTTTACTTAGGTCTGGTGTAATCAGGTTCTAGGGTATCTTTCAGAAACAGGAATAGGGGCTGGCAAATCCCTGTATCAGTTTCCCATGGAACTATTTTTATAGACTGCCCAAAGACCTACCAGGCCATTGTGACCAATATGGGAAAGAGTGGTCAGTGATTAAGGTCTCAAGTTTTAATAGATACATGGCTCTTCCAGATGCACTGAAATGTCTTCTCAGCAGAGTTATTTTCTTAACATTGTCAATTAAAATTGTTTGTTAGGTTTAGCAAATACAAACCTCATTTTCCTTCTGGTCCTTACTTTCAGTCTCTTAAAACGATTTAGTATTTTGTCATTTGGTCTGTGACAAATACTAAAGAGACTGGGAATAATATGGTAAATGTCTTCATTTCAATTTTTTTTTTCTCTATGAACTGTAGATAGTGTCATGATGTACTATAAAACTGTTAGGAAGAGTCTTTTTTTCTAAGTTTGAACAATTGCTACTTTGAACATTTGTCCTTGTACTCAAGAGAACTGCATTGTCAAGCAAAGATAATTATGATAGGAAAATTATTCTTTAAAATACTATGAAAAGATAATTACTTCATGGTCTTCAAACAATAGATGGGAGGATAAATTTCTTATATTTAGATAAATGAAACAAATTACATTCTCAGAATTCACAAGCTTTGGATTTGGGAAAATGATCTAGGAAATGAAATGTTTAGCATTTAAAACTACAGAAAAGCATAAGAACAGATACAAAAACAAACTAAAGGCAAACTTTTGAGTTCAAAGTAACTGTTAAATTTATTGATATTCTAGCACATCCCCCCCATCCCCCCCCCGTAATACAAATACAAATGAACCTAAAATTTTTTACAGTATATACTGCCTTTTCATACCACTTGCCTTCTATCTTCTCTGGCCCAAATTTTAGTTGTTAATGATATTTTATTGGATGGTTTCCTGTGTGTAACTTATCACTTAAAAAAGATTAACCCAAGAGTTCCTCAAATTTCTCAATGTCAAATACCTTTATCTCCACTTCACTTCAGGCTCCCTTCCTTGGACTTTGTCCTCTGGAACTTGGTTCCACCACCCAGATCCTAACCCTGAACTCTCTCTTAGCACAACTATTTCTGGATTATATTTTACCCTTTCTACTCTACCACACCTTGTAAAATGTCTCCCATTTACATCTCTCAACCTCTTCTTTAGCCCCCTTTTGGCTACCTCGAGCAGGAAGAAATCTGTCTGTACAACTGTCCATCTCTTCAGCCAGCTTCTGGTTCCTTCTAAGGCTCACTCACTTCTAAGGATCACTCCCATTTCCAGCAGGGAAGAAGGTGCCTTCCCCATCCAGAGGACCATGACATAGAAGCAAAGACAATGTGTGTAAGTGTAAGGTCAGAGGGGAAGGCCTAAGGGGACTGACAACTGGATAAAAGACTAAAAAATAACTTCCAGAAAAAATGAAGAATTCTATCAAATTTCAGTGTCAGGGTTCTGCTAACCTAAAGGTACCACTTCCCTCTCAATCTAGGTAAGATTGAAGCTAGAAACCTAACCAGTTAGGTCATCATAAGCTATAAACAGTAAAGGCAGACCTAAAGACTTGAATCAAGAGATTTTTGCTCTGTGAATTTATCAAGAACTATTCTTTATGATAGGCACTGAGGGCTACATATTAATCAAAAGATTTGCATCTTAGGTCCTAACTGCCATTTTCTACGGTACGATCTTAAGCAGTCAGTCTCTAAGAGCCTTGGTTTCCTCATTTGTAAAATTGGGATAATAATATCTGCCCTATCTACAAAAGGACTTTGAAAACTATAATGCAATATATAAATATAAAATGCTAGATTTTTTGCTTAGTTTCCTAGTGAAAGTTCCCCTTAAAGAAATTCAGCCTGAATTAAGGGTAAAAGTATTTCCCCATCTTGGTAACAACAGGTAAAAAGATTTCTGCCCTGCAGGAGCTCAGAGGCAATTCTTAAGAATCTGGTGCTCTGAAAGGGCAGAGTGAGCAGAGAAATCGAAAGAGATAGTAACAGTACTGTACACTGGAATGTGAGTACACAAGGCAGTTCTATACACAGACCCATCTGGATATCTTGCTTCCACTTCCGCATCACATCTAACACCCAACACTCCACACTGCTCCCCCCCCAACAGAAACACTTCCAAATTTCTGTCAGTGGTACAGAGTTTTTGTTGGTGTGTGTGTGTGTGTGTGTGTACGCAGGTATGATGTTGAGGTGAAGGCAAGATATACAGATGGGACTCTAGTAAACCACGCTTCTAATCACCATCCTTGATGCCTTCTTTTCTCCTGACACTGAATCAGACACAAAGTCCTGTCAACTCTTCTTTCGTTGTCGCTCAAATTTTTTCCTTTCCATTTATACTATTTCAACTCTTACTTTGCGTTCTGACAAACAACCTTATATGAGAAGTTTTCCAATGCTTTCCCAATTGGTCTCTCAGTCTCGTTCTCTCCCCTATCACCCCCATCCCAGTCAATCTACACTAGGTTGCCATGTTCATTTTCTCATTTCATTCTTTGTGAACATCACTTCCAAGCTAAAAAAAACTTTTTAGTGATTCCCATGGTCCAAGTATGACCTTTTACCTAGCCTACTCCAATAAACTCCTAACCATTCTCCACGTATACCTTCACCCCTCTACAATTCATTTTCCACATGTAAACAAAATCTTTCAAAAACACAAATCACTTCATGTCATTCCTCTGCTTTAAATAAGTCGATGGCAACCCAACACATTTAAGATAACATTTAAAACCCTTACCATGGCCTACAAAAGCCCTGAATGATTTCGCTCCTGCCTACCTCCCCAATTTTAGCTTTCACCATCCCCGCTTCTTGCTCTCTATACTCTAGCCCCGCCTGCCTCCTTCATGCTCCCTGAAGCTCTTTTCTACCTTAGGGCCTTTGCACTTACTCTCCCCTCTACGGGAATGTACTTCCTCTTAAGTGAAGATAGATCTTCACTTAACTGGCTCATTCTCAGCACTCAGGTCTCAGCTCAAAGGTACTTATCCCCACAACTTACTTCTCACATCACCCTGTTTACTTCATTCCTGTTCTTACCACAATCTATAATTTTACTATTTGCTTATTTGGTTAATCATTTCCTGTATATCTCCATTTGAAAATAAGTTCTTTGAGGGCAGGAGCTTGCCTGTCTTGATAACATGATCCACAGTGTCTAGCAGTGCCTACTGCAAACTAAGTGCTCATTTCATACTTTTATGGTTAAATGAATGTATGGTACAAATGTAATGTAAAGTATGCATTCAAACATACGTTCAGTGGAGTCTGGAAATTAGCATACGTAAGGTCTAAATGGTGACAACAGGAATGAAGACACCCACGGAAGGTGGCCACAGACTATAACTACACTAAAAAGATAAATAACAAGGTCCTACTGTATAGCACAGGGAACTATATTCAGTATACTATGATAAATCATAATGGAAAAGAATATGAAAAAGAATGTATATATATGTGTATAATCACTCTGAATCACTCTGCTGTACACCAGAAACTAACACATTGTAATCAACTATACTTCAATAAAATAAAATTTCTTAAAAAGTTACATGAAACACCAAAAAAAAAAAAAGAGAGAGATAGTGACTCTTCATCAACATGGTGAGACTGACCTTTGTTAATCTTCTAGGTGAAAATAATAAAATGTTGTTTTACTTTGTCTACTACTGATTTCAAATAAAGCTGAAAAACTTTCAAAAAAAAACCTCACACACACAAAAAAAGGGAAACCATGTTCATATGACTACTTCTTGAAAGTCTTTTGATGTCTAAGAAGTAGGAATTACTTAGAAATAATAAACCAATATTTGTTACCTCCTTCCATAGCAGGCACATGTTAGCTAGAAATGAAATATTAAAGCAAAATGAAAGTATGGATATTTCAATACTTATTTTATATAATATGGAAACATTAGCATAAATATTGGTTATTTTATTTTTTTAAATTCAGAATTCATGTTTTAACAAGTAAAATTAAATGTTCAATACACCTCAAAAACACTAATAACATTTCAGAGCATCAAATAAAAATATAAACTGATAAAAATATAAGTGGGCATACACTATCATCCTAATACAATGCAGCAGAAAAATAAAGTGAAATATTATCTAAAAATAAACCACATGAAGTAATAAAAATGGCAAGAATCCCAAAAAATTGAAAACGAAAAATGAATTTGATTTTTTCTGACAGCACAATTTTACAAATGCATTACTAGCACTGCAAATGAGTTGTGAGCATATTTTTGTGCAAATTTTTCCAGCTGCTGAAAAATCTCTCTATATTAACTTGAGGCAACATAATGGTAATATAATTCCACATCTTCTGACTCCATCTTCAAATCGTTTGATCTCTTCTTTGAGGTCCCTCTCTTCTTTTAATTACTTCTTTATTTTTGCAGAAACTGCAATCTTATTATTGCTAATGAGCTTTTAGCTGTGTCAGAGAAAACATTTCCAATTTGCCATCTCTTAATTTCATCAGGGATATCTCAATCAATTTCAGTACTCTCAATTTTAAATTTTGCTTATTTGGAAAGTTTCTGAATTAGTTAGGATTATTTTTACAACAGATTTGATGTGACAATTTTCTTTCTCCTCTCGAGATAATGGAAATACAGAAGAGAAGTTTTTTTAAAACACATGTAGCACCATTCAGTTTGAAATTAGAAAATATAATTCCCTGGCTATGTCCCAAGGCATATATACATAAGGTTTTAAAAAATATCCCCAAACCCCACAAAGATATATCTTCAAAAATACTTTAAAATAGCACTAAATACGAGAACACCAGACTGCTGAGAGCCAGTGTTGCAGTTATTAATGCTAGGTACCATACATTTAAATTTTAAATAAGCCTTATGTAGTCGTAGCTATGTACTGGACAATGTGGCTCTAACATATAACAAATTTCTGTTTATGTGTATCTCTATTCTGTTCCCACAGTCTATGGGACATATATGTGTCAATACCACACTGTCTTAATTACTCTGGCTTTATAATAGTTTTTGGTATCTTGTACGGCAAGTCTCTGAAATTTAGTCTTCATAGTAACAATTATTTGCCATTCCCTATTCCACCTGAATGTAGGATTACTAACAAATGTTATTTTGACATACATGCTAATAATTTTTCTTATTCTCAAAGTCTAAAATTATCCAGAAATTTTATTCTGAGTCCACTATAACCACTACAGAACATTCCATTTCATGATTGTTGTCTAGAGTTTAATTTTACCTTTAAAAAAAAAAAAACCCAATTTTTAAAAGAATGGTTGACTAAATTATCAACATTTTATCAATCAGACCACTCTTTTTAAAAAAATCCCACGCCTGTAGATTCACTCTTCTGACTGAAGTTCATCCTTCAGTCCTTTAATGAGGATCCGTGAGTAGTAAACTCTTTCAGTCTTTGGAAATTTTAAAGTGACTTTGAGTTTATTTTTGAATGATAGTTCATGTGATTACAAGATTGTAGCTGACGCTTACTTTCCCTCAGCACTTTGAGGCTATCACTCCACTGCTTCCTGGAATCCATTATTGCTAGGAGACAGCCGCTTTAGTTTAATTGTTGCATAAGAAAAGACTTTTTTCTTTTTCTTTATTTGGTTTAACAACATTGTGAAAATGACTCTACTACCCAAAGCAATCTACAGATTCAATGCAATCCCCATCAAACTACTACTGGCATTTCTCACAGAGCTAGAACAAAAAATTTCACAATTTGTATGGAAACACAAAAGACCCCAAATAGCCAAAGCAATCTTGAGAACAAAACACGGAGCTAGAAGAATCAGGCTCCCTGACTTCAGACTATATTACAAAGCTACAGTAATCAAGACAGTATGGTACTGGCACAAAAACAGAAATATAGATCAATGGAACAGAATAGAAAGCCCAGAGATAAACCCATGCACATATGGTCACCTTATCTTTGATAAAGGAGGCAGAAATGTACAGTGGAGAAAGGACAGCCTCTTCAATAAGTGGTGCTGGGAAAACTGGCCAGGTCCAAGTATGAGATTAGAACACTCCCTAACACCATACACAAAAATAAACTCAAAATGGATTAAAGACTTAAATGTAAGGCCAGACACTATCAAACTCTTAGAGGAAAACATAGGCAGAACACTCTATGACATAAATCACAGCAAGATCCTTTTTGACCCACCTCCTAGAGAAATGGAAAGAAAAACAAAAATAAACAAATGGGACCTAATGAAACTTCAAAGCTTTTGCACAGCAAAGGAAACCATAAACAAGACCAAAAGACAACCCTCAGAATGGGAGAAAATATTTGCAAATGAAGCAACTGACAAAGGATTTATCTCCAAAATTTACAAGCAGCTCAATAACAAAAAAACAAACAACCCAATCCAAAAATGGGCAGAAGACCTAAATAGACATTTCTCCCAAGAAGGTATATAGATTGCCAACAAACACATGAAAGAGTGCTCAACATCATTAATCATTAGAGAATGCAAATCAAAACTACAATGAGATATCATCTCACACTGGTCAGAATGGCCATCATCAAAAAATCTAGAAACAATAAATGCTGGAGAGGGTGTGGAGAAAAGGGAACACTCTTGCACTGTTGGTGGGAATGTGAATTGGTACAGCCACTATGGAGAACAGTATGGAGGTTCCTTAAAAAACTACAAATAGAATTACCATATGACCCAGCAATCCCACTACTGGGCATATACCCTGAGAAAACCATAATTCAAAAAGAGTCATGTACCAAAATGTTCACTGCAGCTCTATTTACAAAAGCCAGGAGATGGAAGCAACCTAAGTGTCCATCATCAGATGAATGGATAAAGAAGTTGTGGCACACGTATACAATGGAATATTACTCAGCCATAAAAAGAAATGAAATTGAGTTATTTGTAGTGAGGTGGATGGACCTAGAGTCTGTCACACAGAGTGAAGGAAGTCAGAAAGAGAAAGACAAATACCATATGCTAACACATATATACGGAATCTAAGAAAAAAAAAATGTCATGAAGAACCTAGTGGTAAGACGGGAATAAAGACACAGACCTACTAGAGAATGGACTTGAGGATATGGGGAGGGGGAAGGGTAAGCTGTGACAAAGTGAGAGAGTGGCATGGACATATATACACTACCAAACGTAAAATAGATAGCTAGTGGGAGGCAGCTGCATAGTACAGGGAGATCAGCTAGGTGGTTTGTGACCACCTAGAGGGGTGAGATAGGGAGGGTGGGAGGGAGGGAGGGAGACGCAAGAGGGAAGAGATATGGGAACATATGTATACGTATAACTGATTCACTTTGTTATAAAGCAGAAACTAACGCACTATTGTAAAGCAACTATACTCCAATAAAGATGTTAAAAACAAAAACAAACAAAAAAAACTGCTTCTGCTCCTTCTCTGGTGCTCCCTATCCCTCTTCACTGCTTTATTTTTTTTCTAAGCAACTGTTACCATCTGACTGGATATATTTTAATTTTTATAAAGTATTTTATTTACTGTCTCCATCCCCACCTTCCTCCAGTGGAATGTTACCTCCCGGAGGACAAGAATGCTGTTTTCTTTTGTTCCTCTTGCATCCCCAATGTGTTCAAGCACTTAGAACAGTGCTTGGCCCTGGGAGGCACTCAGTGTACATTTGCTACAGGAATGCTTAATATGCAAACTCTTAAATCCTGATAAGGCTAAGTGTTTAGGACACTACAGTATCTAACTTCTTTCCACAAACGGAAATACCATTTCCCTTCTGACATTGACAGAAACTGGAAATCTTTCTCCTCCATATAGTAACACAATCTGCTCTAAATAACATGCCCCAAACCTCTTAATTCCTTTTTACTTCAGTCTTTCCTACATCCTCTAAAATATTAACTTTCTGTCATCGAAAAATCTTTCATTTCCCTTCAACACTACTGTACATAATATTGCAAAGGCAAAGTGAACTCACTACAAATGGTATCGAAATGCAAATAATGAAGAAAAGTAATGAAGCTCATTAACAACCAAATAAATCCAACTCTACTTCAAATCAAAGTGCATCAGAGTGGTGAGGGCCCTAGTTCATGCTTAACTTTATTATCACTATTCTCCTTAATGAGTAAACATTTTTCTCATTAAACTCCTTTTTTTTTTTTTTTTTTTTTTGCGGTACGCGGACCTCTGTTGTGGCCTCTCCCGCTGCGGAGCACGGGCTCCGGACGCACAGGCTCAGCGGCCACGGCTCACGGGCCCAGCCGCTCCGTGGCATGTGGCATCTTCCCGGACCGGGGCACGAACCCGTGTCCCCTGCATCGGCAGGCGGACTCTCAACCACTGCGCCACCAGGGAAGCCCTAAACTCCTTTTAAACTAAAAATAAGTTGGTACAGGACTCTTGCGTTTAGCCATGAAAATTAAACCTGAGAGAAATCAGTTCAAGCTGATTCAAGTCAAATTAATAAGCAAATAAAAGTCTTAGGGAACATGTTTGGATAGGTAACAAGTAGAAGCACTGGAGTAAGGGAGATGAATGAGGTTCAAATCCCATCTCACCCTTTACTAGCTGTCTGACCTCGGACAAGTAAATTCAGACTCTGTTCCTCAGTTTCCTTACCTGTAAAATGGAAATGGTACTTCCTACGGTTGCTACAAGGATTAAATAAAGGTACTAGGTTTTAAAGCACCCAGCACAATGACATATAGTAAGCACTGAAGAGAGCTATTACTATAATTTCTACATCACTGATAATACAGCTCTTTAAGCTAGGAGCTCCTTGGTACCACCGTCATTTTTTAAAGAGTGAGAAGGGTTACTATTCAATGGTATATATTTTTTACCTCGTTATGTTCTGTAGCCAATTCTGAACACTGTGGACCGTTCTGAAGAATAAACGTGTTTTTCTCGAGGCAGAGCACTGTACTGGAAGACAATCTGCTTCCAGCATTGCATGTGAATAAGAGGCAATGCTGTCTTTTAACCCGGACACCCGGGGTCGTGTGCCATCGGGACAGTCCACTCACCTCTCAGCTGCTTCTGTTTACGCCTAGACTACGGGCGCCTAGTAAACGGCCACGTACTATCTGTGCCAACGCAAGACACAGCGCACCTTCTCGGGCCCGGCGCCTAGAAGCCGGCCGCGGGCTTCGGCTCGGACCTCCGACCTTGCGAAGCCCCGCGAGCACGCCCGCCCCAGCTCCGCCCGCCGCGGCCGACCGCGCAGCCTTTACCCACAAAACCCCCAGAACCCTCGCAGGCCCTCCCAGCTCTCGCGAGCGGCACAGACCCGCCAGGAAGCCACCCGTCGCACCACCACGGGTCTGGTTCCCTGCAGCCAGGCCCCGGGCCGATGCTTTCCAGTGCTTCGGGGCTGGCGGGAGAGGTGTCAGTGGCTTCCGTCCGGAGGCCGCTCGCGGGGCGAGGCCCAGGTACCTTCGAGTCGGCCGAGCAGCGGTAACAGCGGCAGCACCTCCCCGGCGGCGGCGGGCGGAGGGGAAGGGCTGACCACTGAGACGAGTCGGGGGCCCCAGCTGGCCAGAGCGGCCTCACTGCGCCGCGGCTGGTGCTCCCCCTGGAGGCGGGCAGCCCGCACGGCGGCTCTGCCGGCTCTGAATCAGAAACTCAGTGATTCCGCGGTGAACTAGGCGAAGTACCAAAACTGCGACGGGGGAGAAGAGTAAGACAACAGAAAGAGGTTTCATCGATTTGAGTCCAGGATCATTTTGCATTTTTCACGTATTTTTCTAAAGAAACATCCCACCCCTAAGCTAAATGCAGGCTTCAAAGGCAAGGACAGTTTTACCAAGAGCTGTAGGCATCAATTAATAGTTGCTGGCCTAATTTAGGTAAGTCTTCTCTATAATCCAAATTGATGTATTAGTAATAGCAACTACCGACTGGCTGCTCTAATTCTAAAATATGACCCTGAGCTTTTTTCTAAAAGGGTTTGAATACTTACATCCCACTTTTTAGAATTCCCAGACGAAATGCAACATGCGTCCAGCCCGAACTAAAAAGGTGGCAGGTCGTGGGAAGTTCATTTACTGGAAACTTTTTTTTTTTCGGCTTAACCAACAACTCCAGTCCTACAGCCAAGAAGACTTGACCTGCACAGTGGTCCTCCCTCCCCTGAATTCTAGCATACTCGCTCAGCCAAGCCACCCTTTGGGGGGTCTCAAGTCCTTCCATTCAATGGCTACTACTCAGTCTAACAGTTTGCTCCTGGAAATGTCATGTAAATGTTTAGGATTATTGTCAAATTTGAGAAAACCTCTATCACATCTCTTTCACATAAGAATAAGATTTCAGGGACTTCCCTGGTGGCACAGTGGTTAAGAATTTGCCTGCCAATTCAGGGGACACGGGTTCGAGCCCTGTTCCGGGAAGATCCCGCATGCCACAGAGCAACTAAACCCATGTGCCACAACTACTGAGCCTGCGCTCTAGAGCCTGTGAGCCACAACTACTGAAGCCCGCGCACCACAACAAAGAGTAGCCCCTGCTCGCCGCAAATAGAGAAAGCCCATGCGCAGCAATGAAGACCCAACGCAGCCAAAAATTAATTAATTAATTAAAAAAAATTTCAGGCATTTCACATTTTCTTGTGCAGTGACTAATCATAAATATTAAATACTCTTTGAATTGATGACATTTATTAACCAATTTGTCATTGACGTCCTCCTTGAGGTTGTGTGTTAAGTTTATTATATCGTCATTGATGCCTGTAAATTGTGTCAAATCAGCAAAGAATTTCAGCCTTCTCCTAGTGTGTTCATACAGTTACCTCCTTTTCATTAATTGGTTTATCAAACAATCCAAGAGCCTGTTCTGTTACTTCTGTTCAAATGAATCTCTCCACCTTCATGAACTACTGCTTTTGTTTGATCTGAAAAAATATAGAGACCGTTAAGTGTAAGCAGTGCTGCTTTCCTTCTGGAGGCTCTGAGAATCCGTTTCCTTGCCTTCTCTAGCTTCTAGAGGCCACCTACAATCCTTGGCTCATGGCCCCTTCCTCCATGTTCAAAATCCGCAGCTTAGCATCTTTTCAGCTCTCTGACCTCTGCTTCCAACCTTGCATCTTCTCTAACTTTGACCCTCCTGCCTCTTTATAAGGACCCTTGGATTATGTTGGGCACATCTGGATAATCCAGAACAGTCCCTCCATTTCAAGGTCTTTAATTTTAATCACATCTGCAAAGTCCTTTTTACCATGCAAGTTAACATAGTCACAGATTCTGGGGATTAGGCCATGGACACCTTTAGGGGAATGTTATTCAGCCCACCACAAGGGCCCTGAAGATTAAACTCCATTTCCTTCAGGTAAATCTACCTTTTCTTCCTCATTACCAAAATCTGTTTGGTCCTGAGTTCTGATTGTGAGAGTTCCAACAGGGAGGAATACCTGTAATTATAACTGGGATAAGTGTTATGAAGTAAAAGAAGAGAGATGTTATATGAGGGCAAACTGTCCAGGACCTAATTTAGATGGAAGGGCAGCAATGCCTTTGAATAAGTGATATTTAACTGAGATACACAGGATGAGGAATTAATTATACGACAAACAGGGGGAGTGTTTCAGACAGAGGGGACAGCATGGGTGGCCTGGGAATAGTGATGTCAGAAGGTCAGTGTGGCTGAATTGTGTCCCTGCCATCAAATCCTCAGCACCACCACAATGAGTGGCACATGGTTGGTACTCAAGATTATTAGCTTAGCAGTTCTTAGCCCTGGCAGCACATTACAGTCACTACAGGACTTTAAAAATACCAACACCCTAGCCGAGACCAAGTCAGAATTGTTTGGAAGTGTGGCCCAACATCTATAGTTTTTAAAGGTGCTCAGAGAATTCTAATGTGCAGTCAGGGTTAAGAGCCACTGTGTCAGATACAACCACAGGAGTAAAGAATGAAAGAATGACAGAAAATATTTGCTTGGCATAGGATTTTCTCTAAGGAGGTTTTCTTCTGTTTAAAGAAAAGAAGGGTTTTGGCCATCTTGATTATACGTTCCTTTTCAGTCTTAGAAAATGCAGAAAAGTCTTTCAAAAACATTGTTAAAATAAATAAGCTACAAGGATATATTGTACAACATGGGAATATAGCCAATATTTGATAAATAACATTTGTAATATAAATAGAGTATAACCTTTAAAATTTGTGAATCACTGTGTTGTACATCTGTAACTTATATATCTACTATACCTCAATTTTTTAAACAGAAAAAAAAAACACTTTGTAATAGAACGCTTATCAGAAGAGACTCAGAGTGATCTAGCAACCACCCCAGTGTAACCAGTTGTCTCAGTAGAAAGAGATGTGTTGGAATGGAGAGGTGTTTAAAAAACACACCATTATCTACAAAGGAAAGGGCATTTCTTGGTTTTGAGCTGTTTCCCAGAAGGCATTCCAGTTTTTGGTAGTACTAACGAATGACCATCAGAGGGAGACATGCTCCCAGAAAGCTTGGCTTCCCCCAGTCTCTAGTTTACACCAGGCTAACAAGTATCAGGTGTTTTTAACGACACTGAGCGCTCTCAAGGCATAACCATGGAGTGAGCATGTCACAGGATTAGAGATAGGTAGCATATATTTATCTATGCCAGAGTTAGGTTCATTTCAGTTCTCCAACAGTTTAAGCATTTAAACCACCAAAAAAAAAAAAAAAGAATCATGTATGTGTTTCAGGCATTGTATTTGCAAAACTAAGGAAAATTTTCCTTCAGCAGACAGTACAATTGTAAATGAAGTATCAAGCAAATCTTTCGGAAAGACATCTCTTGTCTTTTGTTAATTGCAAAGAAAACATCATAGGTCTCCTTGAATTTCTGGAGTTAAAATAACAGCTAGGGGCTTCCCTGGTGGCGCAGTGGTTGGGAGTCCGCCTGCCAATGCAGGGGACGCGGGTTCGTGCCCCGGTCCGGGAGGATCCCACATGCCACGGAGCGGCTGGGCCTGTGAGCCATGGCCGCTGAGCCTGCGCGTCCGGAGCCTGTGCTCTGCAACGGGAGAGGCCACAACAGTGAGAGGCCCGCGTACCGCAAAAAAAAATAATAATAATAACAGCTAGACCCCTCGGGAATAAGGAACGAGCTTGGCTACTTGCTGAAAACCCAATTTGTTATTTTTCTTTGCATTTACCCACACATGGCAGAACCACACAGGGTTTCACACATACGTTAGATGAAATAATGTATGTGATGGGAATGTATATAGTGCCTAGCTCTAGTTAACCTTCCCTTCCACAAGTAAAGTAACTGATCGTTAGCAAGGGAAAACCTTTTGCAAAGGTTTAAGCAAATGCATTGCTTTGCAAAGCCTTTAAATGTGACTGGTGAGAGGTGGGTTCAGTCAGGGAGGGAGAACATCTGTGTGACAGGATAGTGGATTTATTGCAGGCATTCTGTCTCACACAACTGGGGGAGGAGTCCAGGAAGTGAAGGTTTGGAAGGAGATGCTGGAGGCTTATATAAAAAGTTACAAACTAGTCTGCCTGAGGGGGCCCGCTGAAGTGGGACCACAGAGGGGATCTTTAGGACCTGCTGCCTCTGTGCAGCCAGCTACTGCTGTGTGAGTCCCCCACCAAGCATCTGGTGGTGGGCCTGTGCTGTGTTGCTCAGCAGGGCTAGAAGGCAAGAAGGACTGGACATGAAGTGGAGGGGGACAAGGACATGCCAGAAACTGCCAGGAACTTGCCTTTCCATGTCACTGTATCTGATTGTGAAAAGACTGTCAGAAGATAACGGCCTCTGCCTTGCTCTGTCTCCCAGTTCTCCTGGAAAGTCCTCCTTGTGCTCATTTTAAACTGGAATCATACCGGAGAGGGGGCACTGGGAAACATAGTTCCCACATTAACCAAGTTGACCAAAAAAACAAAACAAAACAAGAAAGTAGCACACATGTAGGCTCTTAACAACTAATTTTGCAGATGAGAAAACTAAGGGCCACATAGGTAAATTGCCTAAACTCGCATTACTATCTCAAAGCAGAAGCAAACTCAGAATTCAAGTCAGAGGGGTAATCTTCCACTCCACTATCATGCCTCTCATCCTTTGTGGTACTTAAGTATTTCAAGAAAACGGTAGAAAAATTTCATGCATCACTTCTGAGTTCCCTCAATAGGCTAAGAGTCTTTGAGTAGCCAGTGTACCATCACTAGGCATAAATCAGACTATCTTGCCGAGACTATGTCTGGGCATCTGGGTTACAGGGGCTCTTTGATGAGAAGTTATGCCTGTGTCCACCAGATCTCAAGATCATTGAGTGATGAGATACGAGCTATTAGGCATGTGATGGGTCATCTTACTTGGGGTGTAGGATTATGTGAGAACTTGGATTCCAAACCACCTAAGAATTGATTGCCCAGACAGCACTGTTGCGTATCATAGAAAACATCCATAAAAACTCTGCAAGGTGCCTAAGAAATTATGATGTCCATATATTTGATCATTTCCTTTATACTTCAAAACAAGCACCAGAAACTCATCAAGTCAAAGGTTTGTAAATTTTTTCGGAAACGGACAAGGAAGGGTAAAAGGAGATAACATGGGAAAGTCCAGGCTAGCTTTGCCTTTTTCTATTCCTTTCTGGCGCTGGGTTTCCTTTCTAACCCTTTAATATTCTCACTCCTTAGAAACCACGCTAGTTCAGGGATTGTTACATCTGGCCAAAGAAAAGCCAAGGAAGGGCTCAGACTGATCCCAGAAGGCTCTGAGATGTCTTCTTGGTCCAGATAACAAGCAGTTTAGAAGATTCCAGCAATCTGTGTTGTTAAAGGGTCCGCTTCAGCCCTAGAATGACACTTAGCTCACCCCAGGGGCTCAAACCAAACTGAAATTTTAGGCTGAGGGATCTTAACTCTCATCTCAGTCTCACAACAAACTCCTGGTGATCATTCAAACAGAAGCAAAGCACATCTTTTTAGTCTTGAAATATACTCCAGGAAGTGAATTTTATCAGAACTGGCCTCAATTCCACTCTCTTTCTCTCAAAACACTGATCCTGTGGTTTCATTTTCATCTTCACAAAATTTTTTTTTTGCGATATGCGGGCCTCTCACTGTTGTGGCCTCTCCCGTCGCGGAGCACAGGCTCCGGACGCGCAGGCTCAGCGGCCATGACCCACGGGCCCAGCCGCTCCGCGGCATGTGGGATCTTCCCGGACCGGGGCACGAAGCCGTGTCCCTTGCATCGGCAGGCGGACTCTCAACCACTGCGCCAGCAGGGAAGCCCAGCACATGTACGTTTTGTAGGGTCGTCTCTAGCTAACCATATGGGCTTTGCTTGTGTAATATTTTAGAAGAGGTTAGACATTCAGTTGATTTAAAGGCACTGACCCTAGTGGTTTTGCACTGCTCTTGCACCAAATGTGGTTTCTCTCCTGGAAATGTGGGAACACAGAGTTGGCTGTACTTCCTAATGGGTTTTCCATCTGTCCACATGAGCACATATTTGATGGGGTCTGTAGAGCAGTTGTCTGGGTAACCTATTTGGTTTTCTGCAAATTAAGATCCCTTAGCTCTTCTTAAAATCACTCTGAGGGGGAACGTAAGATAATTTCTAGTTTACATATTTCACATGAAATTTGCTTCCCGATTGTCCACATGGGGACCTGTGCAAGCCATAAGCTCACCACATACTGGTGGCTTTGGCAAGCACGTCAGCTCTTCAAACAAAGCCCGCGCGTGCTTCCCTCCATGGGACGCAAAGGGGCTCGGACCTCTGGGCCTAACTACAATTTAATTATCTGTGTCCTTTTTTTCTCATAATTATTTTTGTGAAATTTTGAAACCCAAGTGTGTTTGCCCGCGGGCAGAGTGCTTATGACAGTTATTTTAGGAGTTTAAACCTCAGCAGAAATGAATACATATGTCTACACGTGGAGAGAAGTGATGTTGGTGAATGTTGATGTAGCAGGAGAAAATCTGGCTGAGTGGGGACCATGAGGGCTGAATCTATAGATTAAACCATATGCTAATTTGCAAAGCCATGTCGCATCCCTTAGGAGTTACTTGAAGGAATTCAACCGTTGCCTACCTTTATAACTCATGCCCTGCATGATGTCTGCTGGATGGCTGTGCTGTTGGGAAGGTCCCGACCCAGCAACAGCACCTGAAGAGTGAAGGCATCACCCCCAGCAGAGACGGGGTCTCACTCTCCATCTTCTCTCAGAGGCTGCAGCAGGGCAGGACGCTCTGACAGGTGGAACTTAGGCTTTTTACTCAATGATGGAAGTGCTTCAATCCACAAGTGATTGAAACTCCCAACGCCATCTAGAGAAAGGCCCAGTAACCCCCAAAGGGTCTAACAGCCCCTTCTTCTCTTGCATAGCTGCTGAGGAATTTTATTTTCTGCTATCTCAGTTCCTTTATTCTTCATGTTATATACTGTGGAATGTACTTCATCCCTTGTATTTTTCTTCACTTGTATTATTCTGATATTGATGATAATCTCAATGTCTTGGAAAAAAAACTATTAAATTCAACGTTTCAATTTTTGCCATCTTCAAATGGGGCTAAATCGCTCTATTATATTATAGGGATGCTGCAGTCGTGTACGCATATATACTGATCCCTCTTTCCTCTTATCTCCTAATCACTCCCTTAATCTCAAACTTTGCTAGCACAGTTGCCTATCCTTCCCTAAACACTGTACTCACTCTCCCATCAGTGTCTATCCTTTCCTTTTACATGTGTGCCCCCATCTCTGCCTCTACTTGTCTCTACTCTTTCTTCAAAGTCCCTCTTCCCCTCAGGCCTTCCTGACTCACCCCACCCACCAACTTCCTATGACACACAGGTCCACACTACACATTGGACACCTACTCCATGCTGTCTTGGATTACTTGCAATTATGTATCAAGTTGCAACATATGAAATGGGTAACATTCAACTATTTTTGACCTACAAAACAGCAGTTACATATGGTTCAATCTAATATATGCATCTTCTCACCCCAAATACAAATTCTCTTTGCATTCCTAGGGTCTTCAATAGATTCTTATACAGTGTAGGCATTTGCTATTAAATAGACTTTGACTATTGCTAAACTGGCGAAATAGAGGATAAGCTTCTATTTTAATCTGAAAATGTATCCTAGCCCATTAATACACTCACCACGGGTGATCTGGGATGTCTATGATTCCCCCTTGCAAAAATGTCCCACTACAGCCTAAAATATAAATATAAAACTTTACGGCGCTAGAAGTTATGGCTAGAGACATTGCTTTATAAATATTATAGGGCTTTAACAGATTCTACACTTCAAAAAATGATTCACAGAATTTTCATCAATAAATTCTATGTTCACTAGAATATATTTCATATTTATTATATAGTTACACAACCCAGTTAGAAAAGAACATTATAATATCACACTTTACCTAATTATATTGATTCCTCTGTCCCTCTCCCTTACTGCAATCTTAGTTCTATATATAATTCTATTAATTAATGATGAACTGAAACTGGATAAGAAAAAGTCTAGAGAAAAGGTATACATAGTTTTAAAGCTAAGGTATCTGATATCAAGTGCAGGGCCCCATTGGTTTCCAAAATAAAAATATTCAAAATAGTGTCATGACTATTGAGCTGAATTCAGTATTCTAAGAACAGAATACAACTACAACAGTGGAGAAACAGAGAACTGGGCAGCCTGTTACTTGGAGCACATCCATATTGGTAGGCTCAGAATTATATAAGGAAACAAATCGGTATTTCATCAACTGCTTGCTCTGGTGATGGATTAGTGAAGTCCAGATTTCTTTTTCAATGATTCCTTTTCTTAGAGCCACAGCTGATGAGTCATGCCCTCAGATCTTAACCCAAAATGCATTTTTAGTGTTTTATATTAAGCCTTTCATTCATGCAATATCAGAACATATAAAAGGTTTCATGAAGCCAGGTAAATATCTATCTTAGGGGAAAAAAAACCCCAACGAGCTTTGTACTAATTGGTTCAGATTTGCCATTTGTCACATATAAGTCACTAAAAACAAACTATATAACTTCATTTTGCATTTCCCTTTAATCTTGAGATGAGCAGAGTTCTGAAGTGGTCTTGATGAATATGGTCCATCTTAATGTGAAAAAAATGGGAAGGAGTCACATTTCTTCCACTGGTGGTAGGAAGCCTACTTTCAACCCCCAAGCTCTCTCATGGTCAAGACAGCCTTTGAGAACATTTTAAAAAGTTAGACTTTCTCTTCAAAGACCTTCTTCCTTTATGGTCCCCAAACCACAGTCAACTTCAGCTGTCTTAATCTTGCTTTTTCTTGGCAGAAAACTAGAATAGTCTTTCTGTTACGAAGTAAACAGAGAGGTTAGAAATATATATGAGAGGAAATAATTTCCATAACAACAATAATAGTTAAAAAGCCAAAGTTTAATATAAAAAAGGCAACTAAAAGGTTGTATCTGTTAAGCACTGGTTGTTTTAAATGGCTTTATCGTGTAGAAGCTTTGTTTCCGAGGTAGCTATACATCTGTTAGTGCTGAGAGTGCTTTCTACAGGTATGGAGGGGTATGCATGTCCAGAGCACCTTTCCAGGCACTGGGATCTCTCCAGGTAACACTTGAACTCTGCCTCTCTTGTCTTTTTCCCCTCTCTTAAAGACATGTGACTTTCAATTGTTAACTTCACCCAAAACCTTTAGTGCACACAAAGTTTTAAAAAGTATTATAGTTATTTTAAAATATTTTAAGAAGTTACGGTTGCTGCAAACCTTCAGTAAGTGAACAGTTGGCTTTCAGTGTTTATAAAATCTCTAACACAGGGCCATGGAGAGTGGACTTTGGCCCTGGTGAAATAAATGTGTGGCAGCTCACCAGGCAGAGCAGCTAAATTTTTTTTTTCTCTGAGATATTTGTCTTGATAGAGAGGCCCCATGGCAGAGTGGTTAAAGGAACAAATAAACTTTATTTGTTAAATAACAAATAAAGACTGCTTGGGTACGGATACTAACTCCATCATTTACCAGCTGTGTGACCTTGGGCAAGTTACTTAACCTTTCTGTGTTTTCAGTTCCCTTGGCTACAAACCAAGGATAATAATAATACTTGGGTTGCTGTGAAGATTAAATGAGTTATATGTGGAAAGCAACTATGACAGTGCCTAGCTCAGGATAAGCTCTCTATAAAGGTTGGCTAAAATAAGTTGGAATTCAATATAATTGGACACCAGGCCCCCTTCCAACATGCTGGCCCTGCTCAGAGCATGAGGGAGGTTTGCCTCCTTTAGCATTGCTGCTCACCCATGCTGACTATTGTGTTGTCTGTTGTTCTAGGACAGTGGCTCTCAAACTCAAACATGCATCAGACTCAACTGGAGGGCTTGCTAAATACTGATTGCTGGCCCCCAACCCCAGAGTTTCTGATCCAGTAAGTTGGGGGCCTGAGAATTTGAATTTCTAGTAAGTTCCCGAGGGATGCTGACCCTTCCGGTCTAGGGACTCCACTCTGAGAACCACTGTTTTAGGATAATAGTTCCAATCCTGGCTGTACTTTAGACCACGTGGGGAGCTTTAAAAAATTCTACGGCCACGCCCCTCAGATCAGTTAAATCAGAATCTTCGAGGGTGCAGCCCAGCCATCATTAGTGTTTCGAGCTCTCCAGGAGATCATATGCAGCCAGGGTTGAGAACCACAGCTCTATGCCGTCACTATGCTGCCGAAATGGATGAATTTAAGTGACGGAGTGATTTTACAGATAAAGAAGCTGAAGCTTGGTGCAGTGTTTCCCACTGGAGTTCTTGCTATAAATGCTGATTTACTGAATCCATCTTTTGGGGTGAGGCCCAGGAATTTGCATTTCAGTAAGTACCCCAAGAGTCCCTTATACACATTTAGTTTTTTGATCTGCCTGAAGACACACAGCCAGGAATTGGTGGAGTTCTCACCTCCTGTCTCTGATGTAAGCAGCCAGAAATGCTGTTATTATGTAGGAGAGACAGCTCTGCATTTAATCTGTTTTTTAAATTTTTCTCTGAGCTCATTCACTCAAGGAAGGACCTTATATATTTATAAATACTGTACTTATATACTATCTTTATATACACAGCAGACTCTGTGACAGGAGCTGGACCAATAATAAATCCCATTCAAACGCTACTTAGAGGCTACCTTTATTTTGTTCACCCACACTAGGATTTGAACCTTGAAAGGAAGAGTTAGTTAAGGACACGGCTCTGGAATCAGACTGCCTGCTTCTTCCTACCATTGATAACTGTACAGCCTGGAGCAAGTCACCTAACTCTCTGTGCCCCAATTTCCTCAGCTGATTTACAGGATCATGGTAAGGATAAATGCATTAATCCACAGAAAAGTGCTTCAAACAGTGCCTGGCAATGAGTGTCTATTAATGCTTTCTATTATGATATTTATTGTTATTGCTATCTGCACAGCAGACCCAAATGCTTGAAAAAGTAGTTTATAAACTTAAAAGTTCTTTTATACAGAGTTCACCACAGAAAGTCTATGAAACTAAAATATACAAACTAGAAAGAGGATTTAAAAAAAATGTATGGAGTGTGGAAGAAAATTACTGAAGAATTTTGTATGCTTCTTGGAAGTTTTCTATATATAAATTCAGGAAAGTATTTCTCCTCGCCCAACTGGGTGCCACGGTAAAAAATACTATTTCTGTGATGGTTGTCCAACTGGACCAGTGTATATGGAGGAGCTTCTGTGAAAGGCAATTCTGGCTTAACTTTAAAAGTAGAATGACTGGTTACTTAAAGGGGAAAAACGGGCAGATTTATCAGAATTATAATATATCCATTACATAATTTTACTCACAGACCTGGCTTTGTTGACTGTGGTGTTTTTTACTTTTGCCTTGTTCTGGAACTTCAATCTGCTAAACAGATTAGTGAAATGTCAGTCAGCACAGCCGGAGAAGCGAGCACACAAATAATCTATTTAACCAGCACATTTCTCCTTCCACAATAATCCTCTTAATGGTCCCGAAGGCTGCCAGTCAGCAGGACACCTGCTCATCGTCTGCACAGGCCCCCTTCGTTTGCCAGTATCTCAGCGTTGCGGAAATTGAGTCCCCAAAAGTGAAGTGAAGCTTAATGTTTAACATTGGTGGCTGCCTGTGGATTTTGTGATTTAACACAGCTTTTAAAAGGACTTCACACGAAATGAACTCCTAAATCCACAAATAAGCCACAGAGCTCCAATCCATACGCTGAACCAAAGCCAGATGGGGCTTTGATTAATCAAAAAGCATCATTAATCAAACCGAAGTTTAAAATACTTGAATATATCTCATGCACATAAGGTAAACTTAATATAACGGTCAGGGGCCCAGCAGAAAACAGATGGCCCACTCCTGGGGCAGCTGAGGGGAGTTTCTAAAAGGAACTGCCTGATGGAGGTGTGGGGAAGATTCAGGTGAATCAGTGACGGGGTGTGGGAGCCCTCAGAGGCTAGCAGTGAGGGGCTAGGGAGGGTGGGAGTAATTCTTACCGCTTCTAGGCCTGAAGGGGCGAGGGCAGCAGCTGGTACTGGAACCAGAGTGGCCGCTGCAGCAGGGAGGAGAGGTCACCTACAGGAGCTGTGGCCCTCAATAGAGGGCCGGGCCAACCCCAGAGACCCAGCTGGGACAGAGTTGGAGAAATAAATACCCCAGTCTCCATTTTCTCCCACTCTCCAACCTCACTGGGTTTCCCCCTGGGTGACACCGGTCGGTCGGTCGGAGGCTGGAGGTCAGAGGGCAAGGCCACAGCACACAAAGGTCAGTCTCCTAGCCAGGGTTTAGGGGAAAGTGCTCTTAGACCCTCCTTATAGAAAAAGAAAAGAACAGCTATTAAACAACTATGTGTTATGTGCGTACCTCAACTTATCACTCTGTAATCCTGAATGTTTCTGTACTAATTGCCTTTCTCCTTCCACAAATAAACTTCTTAACACTGGATTCTCAGTTTCTAGCCACTGTATGGTAAACATAGGCATTGGTAAATGACAGAATGAGGGGCTGAATTAACTAAGTTTTTTATTATTGCTTATTATTCATGAGACTATAGAGTGGGACATTACAAAATAAGTGGGATAAATAACATGACACTGCAAAAGAGCATTATCTTTTAACTTAATTTTGCCATAAAATACATTGCTTTGAAGGATACGTAGGACTTCCTTTAGGTTAATATTCTCAACAGAGATAGTTATATAGTTGAAGCCTATTTCAATAGTTTCAAAAAATCATTATTAGGTCTTGGTAAATGAGAAATTAATGTTCTGATATCTTATGTGCTTCATTATTATTATTTTACGATATTACATTATAGTTTATAAGTAGACTTGTGTGACGAAATACAGAAGTTGGGAGAAACCTCCCAGAATTTTTCTCTCTCCTAGTCTCCTTCCCCTCCCCCTCCCCATGTAGAAATGAAATAAAATAGAACCCACTACAAATGTTAAGCAATTTCTGATATAATCAGTTTCCTTGACTTATTTCAATAGGCTTTATATATTTTATATACTGGGGTAATAAAGTTGGGGGAAAAAGGTAATCCTTTTTTCATAATGCAGTATTCCTGCACTCTCTCTCTCATCAACAGAATTTCTGTTAATAATATAACCCTTCATTCCTGCACAGTAACTTCCCCCTGGCTCTCTAAAACTTTGTCCTCCTGCTGTGCTCAGACCATTCTTGTGATGACTGTAATGTCAGTACATTTTCCGTTTTCTGAACTGGACCAGCTATGCAAAGGCTACCATTCTTGGGACATCAGATAGCACTGCCCTTGGTGTTTCCCCTTCTCATCACATAGCAGAAGCACACTTCAAAGCACCCATCTCTGAATCCAGTGGCCTTTTACATAGTCTGATCTTGCCCCAAATGAAAGAGGAGTGGAGAGAGAAATATTTATGGCAATGGTAGTTGGGGAGGGGATGGGAGGTATGAGGCAAGCTGGAATCAGAATGCTACCTGTTCTTTGCCATTTTTCGGAAAACCAATTTAGAGATTCAGACCCACTGAAGATGGTAGAGCAGAAAGGTCTCTGGTGACATCATGGAGTCACCATCCCAGCCCCAGACTGCCTACTTCTTGGCTTCTTTTAGATGAGAGAGAAACAAACTTTTATTTTCTCCAAGACACTTATTTTGTCTTGTTTTTTGTTACAGGAAGCCAAATCTACTCTTAACTAATAGACTTTATTTTCAAATAAAATAATCCTTTAATTCTGTTCTAGTTACAAGTAGCAAATATTAAAAAAAAAAAAATTTAGGTTTTTGTGTAGGAGCATAGCTCTAAGAAGAATGTTACACTTCTTTTTCCCTTTCTGGTTTTCAATTAATACTGTCTGAAGAATTTAACATGTTTTTTGTTGGGTGTTTACATTTTTCTTTAGTGCATTTTTTGACTTCAAATTTTAATGATCTCTTCATAAATGGTTCAAGTCTTACCTTTGAAAGCATTGCTTAAAGCTAACTAAGCTAATTAACTTTGTTAGCACTAAATTTCTTTTCACTCCTTCCTTCTTACCAGGATAAAACAGTACTATTTAATCTCCCTAGGGACCATCTGCTTTATTTATGGGGCTTATTTGGTTACAGTTTTCTTAATTTCTCTTTCCTTCCCCCGATTCTTCACAATTATCAAAATCTTAGAATTTATTCTGCCTTGCAAATTATAGAATTTATTCTGCCTTGCAAATTAGAGACCTCTGTTTCTTAGTCCATACAAGCCTTCTATAAGCGATAGGTGTCAGTTCAGACGTTATGTGTTTACCTAGAAAATGAGTGAATGTCACAGTCAAACATTTATATGGCTACTTTAAGCTCCATAAAATGACTTGTTCTCTTCAATTGTGCTTTGTGAGGAGGTCTAGAACTTAGTCGAAGTTCAAACAGCTGATCTGTCTGTTCTATTTCCCTTCCAGGGTCTCATTCTACCCAGGGGTTTGTACATGAAATTCCAGACTAAAATGTAGACTATTCCTACAACATCCAATTTTCAAGAGGAAGGGTCTTAACTTTTCTTTCTAAGAACCAAAATAAGGGAAGAAATAAAGACTTCGTGGAAATAAAACTTGAATATTTGGATAAAGCAGTACAAGTTTTATTGACTACCATGCTGATTTTGCTGTCAGCCACTGGGATAACTATAGATTTTAATTTGCGTGTAAATCCAAGGAATGTGGTAGTGTGCTTGTTTTTCTTTAAAACTTTAAATAGACTACTACCTTCTCCTATTATAGAGCAAACTCTTTTGCTATTCACTGTACAAGTATTTCCTGCATCAAATAGCTTACACTTTACTGAACCACGTTTGAGAGTAGTTCTCCCTTTTAATGGGGCTACTTTAATTACTTTTCTCTCTGTCTCTCTGTATCTGTCTCTCTCTCTCCCTACATATATATACACACACATATGTATAATGACATGATATATTTATGTTTATACATATTTATCATATATATATGTAAGTTGGAGCCTAAGAGGGTCCATCCTGCCTAGGAGGTTAGATTTTATTACTCTTTTAAAAAGAGCATCCTTGGGACTTCCCTCGTGGCGCAGTGGTTAAGAATCCGCTGCCAATGCAGGGGACTCAGGTTCAATCCCTTGTCCAGGAAGATCACACACACCATGTGCCACAACTACTGAGCCTGTGCTCTAGAGCCCACAAGCCACAACTACTGAGCCCGCGCACCGCAACTACTGAAGCCTGTGCGCTCTAGGGCCTGCGTGCCACAACTACTGAGCCAGTGTGCGGCAACTACTGAAGTTCGCGTGTCTACAGCCTGTGCTCTGCAACAAGAAAAGCCACCACAATGAGAAGGCCGCGCACCACAATGAAGAGTAGCCCCCGCTAGCCACAACTGGAGAAAGCCCATGCACAGCAACGAAGACCCAACACAGCCAAAAAAAGAAAAAAAAAAGACACGTGCTTAATTAAAAAATAAAAAAGCAACCTTGATCCTTTCATTGCTTTGATTTGCTACTTTCTAGTACATTTTGAAGCGTTCGAACACCAAGGGGCAGTGAATTTTATCTTCCCTAGGAAAATATTTTCAGTTCTAGAAGAAAGAGAAGTAAGTATAAAATGCACGTTTTTTCAGAAAAAAGCTGCTAAGTCAAGTAAAGATCAATGTTAAACTAATGGTATTATCCACCCTTTTATAAAACACTAAAATTAAATGAAAACATTAGGGAAAGTTTTCAAATATTTTCTTCTCCCGTTGCAGAGCACAGGCTCCGGACGCGCAGGCTCAGCGGCCATGGCTCACGGGCCCAGCCGCTCCGCGGCATGTGGGATCTTCCCGGACCGGGCCATGAACCCGTGTCCCCTGCATCGGCAGGGGGACTCTCAACCACTGAGCCACCAGGGAAGCCCCTCTGTTGTATTTTTAAAGACCAGTGTACTATTCTGCAAGAGAATTATGTTTATAAATATCAACCAAGCATTAGTATTTGTAATCATTTTTTTATTTAAAACCAAACTGTACTATCTTATTTGGGACAAGCTTTTTAATGATGGTGACAAGGCAAGTAGAAAGTTTAAAATCTCAGGAACTCTCTTTACAGCACCAACACTTTCAGTGAGTAATTAGGCCTTTATTGAAGAGATGAAGACTAGAAAAACAAAGTAAATTTTACATTGAGGAAAAATTATAGCCTTGAGAGCTTCTTTTACTCAATGGCTTCTCCAAACTGCTAAAGGCATTTTAATTTGGCACAGTGGAAGTTTTAAGAGGCTGTGAGTTCTTTCTAGAGACAAAACTGCAGAGCTTATGTAAGCTCATCGCTGCTGTGTTAAAGACCTCTTAAGATCCTGTCTTTATGATGCTGCTTTTGTGGTAAATCTGGAGTCTTCCGTTTGGGGGAAGGCAGAAATACAAGGATACAGAGTATAGGATTAGAGAGTTCTCAGCAATCCAAGGACGACTTCTCCTTGGAAAACATGGCTTGCATTCTGAAGACTGAGCTCCCAGAAGGCAGGGAAGCTCACTTCTGGGCAGTTGGGTTCCTCCCTTGAGGACCAGACTTGCTGGCCCAGGGAATTCATCAGTGTAGTTTAGTGTCAGCTGATGGTGGAAATAAAGTGAAACATATACACAGATAAGAGCACTTACCATTTCTGGATTCTCTGCAGCTTGCTTTACCATCTTTTCTGAGATCATCTTTTTCAAGCAGCTACTCAGCAAAAAAGCCTAAGAAATAAAGAACTCTCTCAATTGAAGAGATCCTTATTCTCTTCCTTCCCTCTTCATACAGCAAAGCAGATTTTGCGCTCTGACCTACAACAGTATGCTTTTAAGAATTTAGAGTTCTTCTTTAACTTCCGTTAATTTGCATAAGATATAATTAGCAAATAACCATAAATTTTCTCAATTACATGGATATATTTGCAGTAATTTTTTAAAAGGTAGATTAAAAATGACCAGGATCTCATTATTAATCTTTTTCCCTTTCAAAACTCCCCCCTTACATCCCATTTTTTTTCCTATTACTTTGTAAACAGCTCATGTCTTATGAGCAACAAATAATAAAAACTGCTTATAATTGCAATAAATCAACTGATGATGGTCAACCTTATATTTAACTGTATGCATAATGACCGAGAGACCTATTATTAGGCATACATACTAACCTGTTTGAAAGAATATATTAGTACCTTATGGCTTTTACTGAACTAAAGACAAAATTAGTTGTTTCTCTTCATTTTTAAATTTTCTGGTATTTTTAATCATTCACTGTCAAGACTGTCAGTTGCCGCCAACATCACCTGTAGCTTATTGCTGACTCATCACTGTTAGTGCTAAGACACACGTGTCATCCATCTTGCTGCACAAAAACCGGGGCTTCCTTTTTCCAGGAACTTCACCCCATGTACCAAATTTAAGGTTCCCTGTGATTTTCCCATTTGCTCCTTTCCCACAAATCCTTTTTTTCTCCCTCTTTTTTCTGCTCTCAACTCTTGGCTTGTTCTTTTCTTATTCAGCCCGACTGAGGTTTGAGACAACTGAAGCTCAAAGCTTGAGGCTATAGAACTTTAGTATAAATTTGTGCTCAAGGATGGTCACTGAACTCCTATACAAAGTTACAGAAATATGTAGGTTAGGATTCTGCTATAAGCCAGGTAAGGTTTATTAAATATGAAGGGACTGAGCTTCCGTTTAAAGGGATCGGGAACGATTTGGGCCCCAGCCCTCTTTTGTATTTGCAAGGCACACAAGCCACATTTCTGTCTTTTGCAGAAGTAGCCCTTGGGTGCATATCAAAAAACCCACACTCCAAAGGAAATAAGACCTTACCAGGAATCCTTTAAAAGAATGTTTATTGCACCTCTCTATAGTGGCTTAAACTCATTTGCCTCGAACTAGATTAAAAGACCATAATAAAATTTAACTACTGCACATAACATTCTAGCGGAAGGGCGTGGTTTCACTGCCAAAATCTCTCTGTGTCTCTCCAAGTGACTGCAGATCTCGCCTTGGCAAACCATCCTATCATTTCCCTAAGAATGTTTTCTATTTAAGGTGAACCTGGGTAGACATTTCTTTAACCTAGGATGTTGGTTTAGTACTTTGTGTTTTTCAGAGGACATTGATATCTATTATCTCCTGATCAGCACTGTACCAGTAGGGAGTTGAAAGGGAGCTTTGTGCCTGAGACCAGAATGCTCCATGGAACACAGAAGTGAGTATGATCGCCAGGGACTCAAGTTGAATATAATGTTGATGCAAAGATTACTTTGATATTTTGGTTTCATTTTAGAACTTTTGTAATTTTGACTCCAAATTGAAATAGTTTATCTCGGTAAAAAGAATTTTCAATTGGATTTGGCATTTAGAAAATTAGATTTTTTAATGGATTTTTTATTTCAATTATTTCAAATTTACTTCAAATTTAATTACTGCTACCCAACAGCCATTGTTCCTTCTTCCCTTGTAACAGAACACTGATTTTGGAAGTACCCAGCTCTAGGCAGTGATGCTTATTCTAAACTGATCATGGATCCAGTTCCTCTATGCTAAATGCTTGATTCCCAGACTCCCTTGCAGCTAGGAGTGCTCATGTGACCCAGTTCCGGCCAATGAGACAAAATGGAAAGTCTACTGGGGGGCTTCTGGGGTAACGCTTTTGCTTTCCAGATAAAAGGGATAGCTTTTATCTACTTGGAAAATGCCAAAAGAATTATAGAGATGCCAATCATTTGCCTCCAGCATTCTTATTAAATGAGATGACAAATATCTGTATTGTCTAAGCCATGGGTTGGCAAACAAATCTAGCCACCCCACCTCTAGTTATAAATAAAGTTTTATTGAAACACCCATTCATTCATGTATTGTCTGTGGCTGCTTTTGTGCTACAATAGAGTTGAGTAGTTGCAACAGAGGCCATATGAACCTCAACACCTAAAATATTTACCAACTGGTTCTTTGAGAAAAAGTTTAATGACCCATGGTCTAAGTCACTGTTAGTCAAGTCTTCTGTTACTTGGTAACTAAATTCATTTCTAACTGATATGAAAGCTTTGGTGACTAGTAAAATAAAACAAAATAAATGACATTACAGGCTCAAAGGAGCATGTGTAGTGCACTCTAGTACTCTGCTCCAGTTGGGTTAGGGCTTTGTCCACCCCAGAGTGCAAGAGAGCATTTTAGCACAGAAGGTTTTCCTGCTCTGCCCTAAGAACTTACCTGTTTGGTGTAAAGAACAAACCACTGCCAGTGACTCTCCTCACTATACTGAAATCTGAGCTCCAAGTTCTGGTTGAGAGTTTGCTGGGGCCCATCTGTATCCAGCAGAGTCCCCTATAAAGGAAAAGATATTATTTGATATTCAGTAGGAATGTAAGTGGCTATTACGTGCTGGGCAAAATATCAAAACAAGTGAGACTATTGCTATTCTCAAGAAACTATAAATTCAATCTATTTGGGAGCCATTAAAGCAAATCATCATAGTGTGATATAATAAGTATCAATATTATAAGGGAAATGAATACAGGTCTATGGAAGTAAATAGGATGGACACCTAATCCAGACTAGGATGTAAAGGAAGGCTGGCAGAGGCTGCGGGCGGGTGGGGTGGGGGTGGGGGGTGGGGTGGGGGGGTGGGGGGAGGGGGCGGTGTTATTTGAACAGAAGTAGAAATTATCCAAGTTTGTTGTATGTTTTTTGGGGGGAAGGGGGGTGATGGTGACAAGTGGTTCCTGGTAGAAGAAAAAACAAGTGCAAATGCACTGAGGCCTGAGGGAACCTGGCACACTGGAGTGTGGCTGAAGCACGGACTGTGAGGCATGGGGGGTGGTGAGAAAAGGGGCTTAGAGAAGCAGGGCAGGGCCAGATCCTGAAAGCCTGGAGAAAGCCCCTGTGGTTTTTGCTATACAGCATCTATCCCTTTCTCTTCTAGTACTGGAGTTTCAAATTCCCTTGCGAAAACTTTCCGTCTTCGCTGTGGCTCTCTAGGTAGGACTGTCAGGAAATGCTGCCCTCCTGGAGGGTGGCACATGTATTGCATGCTTTATGAATTATATCTCACTAAAACTGTTACAAAGGAAGAGAATGATGGTGTGGTGTTGGTGGAGGGATAGACACAAAGATCAGTGGAACAGAGCAGAGAATCCAGAAATATAACCACACAAATGTGCATAACTGATTTTTGACAAAGGTGCAAAAGCAGTTCAATTGAGAAAAGATAGCCTTTTCAACAAGTGGTGCTGGAGCAATTGGACTTCCATAGGCAAAAAAAGGGAACCATGTTCTAAATTTCACACCCTATATGCAAATTAACTCAAAATGGGTCATGGACTTAAATGTATAACCTATAACTATACAACTTTTAGGAAAAAAAACCCAACAAAAAAACCCGGGGAAAAATTCTTCAGGATTTAGGGTTTGGCAGAGAATTCTGACTTGACACCAGAAACACAATAAAAAAACAGATGAATTAGACTTCATCAAAATTAAAATCTTTTGCTCTGCAAAAGGCCCTATTAAGAAAATGAAAAACTGCAAAGTGAAAGAAAATATTTGCAAACCGCATATCCAACAAAGGACTAGTATCTAGAATAAATTTAAGTACTCTCAAAACTCAACAGTAAACAAACAATCCAATTGGAAAATGGGTGAAAGATATGAAGACATTTCACGTAAGAAGATATACAGATGGCAAATAAGCACATGAAAAGATGTTCAACATCATTAGCCATGAGAGAAAAGCAAAGCAAATCAAATCATTAAATACCATTAAACACTTATCAGGGTGGATAAAATAAAAAATGGTGAAAACACCCAATTGCTGAGGAGGATACAGAGAGACTGGATTGCTCGTACATCACCGGTGGGAATGTAAACTGGCACAGCTCCCTTGAAATCAGTTTAGCAGTTTCCTAAAAAATTAAATATGCAACTTCCACATGACCCAGCAATTGTACTCCTGGGCATTTATCCTAGAAAAATGAAGACCTGTGCTCAGACAAAAGCTTATACATGAATATTTATAGAAGCATTATTCATAATAGCTAAAAACTGGAAACGACCAGATAGTGGTTAAACAAATTTTAGCCATTCACTACCATGGAATACTGCTCAGCAACAAAAAGAAACAAACTGCTGAAATACACAACAAGCTGAATGAATTTCCAAAGAATTATGCTAAGTAAAGGAAATCCCAAAAAGCTACATAATGTTTGATTATATTCATGTAATATTATTTTATTTTTTAAGGTAATCAATTCCTTGCTTTTATTTATATTTTTACCTCCTAAACACAGTCAATTCTTATTATTCACAGTAGTCGTGTCCTATAATGATACCATAAGCACTAAATTAGTGGGTACTGAAAAACAGCCCAAGGGGAAATATAGGTTTAGGTTCCTGTGAACCTCTGGTCACAACATTTTCATCAACCGATCAATACATAACCTTGTTTTATGTGTGTTTGTTTTTTCAGTTGAGGTATAATTGATATGCAAAAAACTGCACATATTTAATGTACACAATTTGAAGAGTTTGGACATATGCATATATACATGAAATCATCACCACAATCAAGTAATAAATATATCCATTACCTCCAAAAGTTTTATATAATATTCTTGAAATGATACAATATGAAAATGTCAAATAGATTAGTGGTTGCAAGGGTTTAAGGAGGGATGGGGGTGGGAGAAAGTGGATGCAGCTATAAAAAGCCAACATGAGAGATCCCTGTGATGATGGAAATGTCTTGACTCTTCATTGTATCAATGTCAATACCCTGGGTAGGGATGTCGTACTATAGTTTTGTAAGATGTAATAATTGGAGAAAAGTGGGTCAAGCGTATGCAGGATCTCTGTACCATTTCTTTCAACTGCATGTGAATATACAATTACATCAAAATTAAAAGTTTACCTAAAAAATAATTAACTGCTTAAAGCAAAAATAATTATAACATAGCATGAGGCTTATATGTAGAAATAAAGTATAGCAACAAATACCACAAAGGACAGAAGGGACAAATAGAGGTACACTGTTGTAAGGTTTTACCCTTTTTGTGAAATAGTGTAATATTTGAAAGTAGACTGTAATAAGTTAAAGATATATATTAAAATCTCTAGGGGCTTCCCTGGTGGGACAGTGGTTGGGAGTCTGCCTGCCGATGCAGGGGACATGGGTTCGTGCCCCAGTCCAGGAGGATCCCACATGCCACGGAGCGGCTAGGCCCATGAGCCACGGCCACTGAGCCTGCGCGTTCGGAGCCTGTGCTCCGCAGCAGGAGAGGCCACAATGGTGAGAGGCCCGCGTAACGCAAAAAAAAAAAAAAAAAAAACAAAAACAAACCCTTAAATCACCATAAATTTAAAAGGTATAGCTAAAAAAAAAAAACCAATGGTGCAAATGAGTAGAATCATAAAATAGTCACTCGGTCAAAAGAAGGCAGGAAAAGAAGGAAAAAACTGATAAAACTCAAAGAAATGGACAAATCTACAATTATAGTTGAAGATTTTAACACTCCTCACAATAACTGACAGAACAAGTAGAGAGAAATGTGTAAGGACAGAGGTTATTTGAACACCATCAACTGCTTGACATAATTGACATTTATAGACTCTTCTACCCAATACTAGCAGCATATATTTACATTCTTTTCAAGTGCACATTGGACATTTCAAGATAGACCAAACTTTGGGCCGCAAAACAAGTTCCCATAGTTCAAAAAGACTGAAATCATATGATATATTTTTTTCTGACCCCCAGAGGGAAAGAGTGGCGCAGAAAGAAGGGTTAGGAGGCTGTGGATTTCATCCAGGCAGGAAATGTTGAGACCAAGCTGTGAGGGCAGAGAGAAAGGGAGAGTTTTGAGGGAAAGCAGGGTCATAGAATAGATAGGTCTCTATATCAGCTGATATAAGGTGGGGGGAGGATAAATTAGGAATTTGGGATTAACAGATACACACTACTATATGTAAAATAAACAACAAGGACCTACTGTATAGCACAGGGAAGTATATTCAATATCTTATAATAACCTATAATGGAATAGAATCTGAAAAAGAATATATACATATATATATGTGAAACTGTATCACTTTGCTGTACACCTGAAACATTGTAAATCAACTATACGTCAATAAAATTTTTTTTTTTAAAAAAACATGTAAGGTAAGAGAAAAGCCAGAGATTATTTGAAGATTGCTGGTTTGGCAATTAAGGAGTGGTGGTAGAGGTTCCCTTTATCAAGATAGGGAACACAGGAGGAAGAACCTTAGGATGGGCATGAGAGGGAAAAGATGAGTCTGGTTTGGGGAAAGGTTGAGTTTGAGGTGTCTATGAAACACTTGGTGAAGATGTCAAGAATGCAGTAGGAAATACTGGACTTTTAACCAGTCATCTGTAATTGATTTCAGGGAATATGTAGAGGAAAGATGCTAGAAATGGAACCCCAGGAATCACCAGCATTTCAGGAGTAGTCAGAGGGAGAGGCAGCCCACAAAATTAGGGGAGGAAGCAGGGGAAGTTTTGAAAAGGAAGACGTGGTTGACTGTATCAAATGCCACAGACTGGCCTAGTACCAAGCCAGCTAAAAAATCCCTGTGGGTTTCATGGATTTAGCAACTGGGTATCATGGTTACTCTAGTAGCATTCATCCTCTACTAGTTAACCTCCATTGCCTGTGTAAAGGGGATAATCCCTCTTAGCTCACTGGGTTATTTTTAAGAACTTAATTAAATAGCAGATGTGGCATTGCCCAGCACAGCACCTGGTACAAAGTAGGCACTCAATAAGTCTGATCAGAAGGGTTTCTCTTGGGAGGAGATGGCAAGGTAGGTATGATGCCAGGGATCCTTAAAATAGCTCTGATGGGCAGCGCTCAGTTTCCAAGCATAGAGATCTTGTCGGTACTGAGAACGTACTGAGTGCTCAATAAATGGTACCTGTTATTGCTACTCGTTGTTATTACTTTAAACACCCTTCAAGCAGTAAAGAAGCCTGAAGGTGGAAGGTGGGAAGATGGTTGTCCTACAGCAAGGGTGGGGAACTTGTACCAGATAATAGACAGGTTTTTACCACTAGGTGATGTTTACTGTGGCTTAGATGCCAGTCCACTCAAGGTACTGATTCGAATGGCAAATCTGTGTCCCCAATACCACTGTTGTCATCGAGAACACTAGGATTTTAAAATCGTGGGTGGAGGCTTTAAATCATGGGTAAGGCAAGCTGCCAAGATACTCACAAGGAAAGTGACCTGCCAGCACTTCACTCTGTTCATCTGGAAAATGACATCCTGGGTCTGGTTATCAGGCAGGGTTATGCAGCAGCTGATCTCATTATTGCCAACAGAAAGAACGGTCCCACAGCCGGGTTCTGGGTAGTCACAGGTACAGGGATCCAGCTGCACGTATCCATAGTGCCACACCTCTTGGGATAGCTCCAAAAACTGCTCCAAAGGGGGGGTGGGGGATGGAGGAAGCAAAAGACTGCTTGAAGCAGATGAAAATCTCATGTCAGAAGCTACTACCATTCTAATGCAACACATGGAATGGAGTCACAGTGAAAGCACCTTTTTCTTCTGGACGATACAAATGAAGACAATGCCCCTTGTGCTGACAATAAACGCTGCGCATGTTCATGGTGTGTCCTGCCTCGTTGACCACTGTCTCCCTGCTCCTGTTACAGTGCTCAGACATAGTGGAAATAAAAATATTCGATGTGTGAATGAAGAAGGAAGAAAAGAGTAGAAGGAAATCGAATGAATAGGTAGTTCTCACTTTACCACATGGTTAAGTCAGAAGGACCACCCAGGGACAACCTGGCTTTCTCCCAATCCTTCCCTGAAGCAAGGTAACTTACACCTCCCTTTCAAGGACTACATGAGCGCTCTCTGATAAAGGGAAACCTGCTGAGACATATGCGGTGAGGGACAGCTGACTCTTGCTACTAGGTGGCAGAGGATTCCAGGCTACTGTCCCTCCCGGCCACATGTTGGACCAGCTCATTGTGCTGAAGCCCATGCATTCAGCTTAGGAGATGCGTTAAGCTGCCGGGCCTCCCTTTGGGTCAGTGGGCAACAACAGAAATGACAGGTTGTAAGTAGATGCTACCTACCCGTGTGGGTGGGGACCGGGGCTGAGCAATCTTGCCGCAGAGCATTTAGAATAGTTTCATGGCTTTTACTACAAAAGTTCTTTTTTATTATATGGTATAAATCTTTAATTTAATTAATTTAAATTAAAATAAATTTAATTTAGTTTATTCTTTGGTAACACTTAAAAAATTTGTAATAAACTCTTGGCTGCAATGCTCTAAAAGAGATGCAAGTATTTGTTTAATTAAAAGTTAAGCTTCATTTCTCAAGAAAGTTGTTGATGAATAAGTACTATGCTCAAAATGCTGGCTGGCGTTTGCCATTCAAAGGAGGTGCACTGATATTACTGACTGTGTGAAAACCAGAGGACAGAACTCTAAAAGGATTATCCATTTGAAAATTAGTTCTGTTTTTGTTTTTGGCTGTGGCACACAGCTTGCAGGATCTTAGTTCCCCAACCAGGGGTTGAACATGGGCCACGGCAGTGAAAGCATAGAGTCCTACCCACTGGACCGCCAGGGAATTCCTGAAAATTAGTTGTTTTAAGAAGTACTTTAAAGGGACTTCCCTGGCGGTCCAGTGGTTAAGACTCTGTGCTCCCAGTGCAGGGGGCATGGGTTTGATCCCTGGTCTGGGAACTAAGATCCCGCATGTTGCATGGCGTGGCCTAAAAAAAAAAAAAAAAGCCTTAAAAAGATAATTTAACATGTGTAACTGCTGAAGGTATGGTTATGTATTTTCATTTAGATCAGGGTTTGGCAAACTATTTTTTTTTAATAAGTTTATTTATTTATTTATTTTTGGCTGCATGGGGTGTTCATTGCTGCACACAGCCTTTCTCTAGTTGTGGCAAGCGGGGGCTGCTCTTCATTGTGGTGCCGGCTTCTCATTGCAGTGGCTTCTCTTATTGTGGAGCACAGGCTCTAGGCGCCCGGGCTTCAGTAGCTGTGGCACATGGGCTCAGTAGTTGTGGCTCACAGGCTCTAGAGCTCAGGCTCAGTAGTTGTGGCACAGAGTTTAGTTGCTTGGCGGCATGCAGGATCTTCTCGGACCAGGGTTTGAACCCATGTCCCCAGAATTGGCAGGTGGATTCTTAACCACTGTGCCACCAGGGAAGCCCTGGTAAACTTTTCTGCAGAGCCACGTAGTAAATATTTTCAATTGTGGGGGCATATGATCTCTGTCGCAGCTACTAACCTCCTCCACTCTAGCACAAAGGCAGCCTTTGACGATACATGCATGAATGAGCGTGGCTGTGTGCCCGTGGACTTCATTTACACAAACAGTGGCCCATGGGCCATAGTTAGCCTCTCTCTGGTTTAGATCAAATGACTGCTCCTTTAGATTAATTTCACTCATTTTCAATTCCAAGTTTTCTTGTACATGTGCATAAAATTAAGCAATAGTTGTTAATGTGTTCACTCCATTAGCAGAACTTCACAAACACTTAAATAATACTGGTTTTATAGCAGTATTCTCAGATGCTTCAAGAGAAAATCATTTGTTAACTTGAATAATGGTTCAATATTTTTTCAAATGAAAAAAAACCCCACACATACCCTGTCCCAAAGCAGTATAGACGAGTCTGACAAACAAGACGTATTTTAACAAAAGAAATGGCCTCTGCTTCATTGTGTTATCTTTTTTTATTCTTTATATTTGGCCAACCACTAAAGCATTGATTTTGAACAAAATGCAAAGAAAATTTAGAGGACTAAATTCATACACTCAAAGTGAGGTTTTTAAAAGACCACTATCAAAATATTATGATAAAATCAGGTAAAACATTCAACATAGAAAATAAAATTTAGGGCTTCCCTGGTAGCGCCATGGTTAAGAATCCGCCTGCCAATGCAGGGGACACGGGTTCGAGCCCTGGTCCAGGAAGATCCCACATGCCACGGAGCAACTAAGCCCGTGTGCCGCAACTACTGAGCCTGCGCTCTAGAGCCCACGAGCCACAACTACTGAAGCCCGCAGCAGAGCCCATGCTCCGCAGCAAGAGAAGCCACCGTAATGAGAAGCCTGCGCACCGCAAGGAGGAGCAGGCCCCACTCACAACCAGAAGAAAGCCCACGCACAGCAATGAAGACCCAACGCAGCCAAATAAATAAATAAGTAAAACATTTTTAAAGAAAAGAAAATTTGTTTTGTGGCAAAAATACAAATTTTGGTAGAGCAAAGCAGCATGGTTAAAAACGGCATTCTTACTAAATTAAGAAGTTTATAGAGCAGAAATGTCCTTAGAATTGGTAACTGTATCCAAAGTAGTAGCAATACGCTGTCCATCAAAATAGAAGCTGTAATTATAAAAATTTACAAATACACAGAGAAACTGAACTTCAAAATTTCTCAGACAAAGCTGGGGTGGAATACTAAGGGGGGAAATACTAAATCATGGCAGTATATGCTTTTTCTTTTTTGCAGCTCATCATTAAAATTCTCATGGTAGATTTTGAAGAATTACTTTCTATATCAACCTAAGTATAAATGAGTCCTCTAAATTTGTTGGCATTTTCTTCAAAATCAGTGCTTTGGTGGTGAACACTGGTTAAGTATAAAGGATAAAAAAAAAAAGACAACACAATGAAGCAAAGGCCATTTCTTCTGTTAAAATATAACTTGTCAGACTTGTATACACTGCTTGGGGGAATGTGAGTTGGTACCATATTTATGGAAGTTTTTAAAATGGACATTTAGAAATATATCCTAAAGAATAATAGAACATGTATTCAAAGACAGAGGACGTTGGCTGCTGTGTTCAGGGACTTTCAGCCAGGAACCGTACCAGGTGTTGGGAACACACAAGAGTATGTATAAATTAGACTCAGCCCTGGGCCTCATGGTGTTCGCTGCCAACGTGATTTATAGCAGCAAATCCTGGAAACAACCTGACTTCCGATAATAGGAAATCGGTTGGCTAAATGATAACATAACTATAAAATGGAATACTCTGTGTCATTAAAAATGCTATTAAAGGTCTATATTAATGAACCTGGCAAAGGACTCACAATATATTGTCTGTATTTTTTAGAATCTTTAAACAATAAGCCTTTATTAATTTTATGAAAAGAAAAATCAATGAAGGTATTCTCATTTTTAAAAAGGCCCCATTTTTAGTGCTTCACGGGTTTATAAATTACAGAACCAGCTCAATTCCAGTCTGTTTCTTTAACTACCTTCCAAGAGATTTCTCTTGGTGCAATATTTCATTCACCTTAGTTTGGTTGTCTTCTTTCTGGAGAGCCTCTAATTTCTGCCTCTGCACCTCTGTGGGTTTGGCCCATTCTTTTTCAATGTCCTGTATTGCCTTAAAACAATATAAGTTGTAAAATTAGCAAAATTAACAGAAATGAATTAATCTGACAAAAAATACTCGTGTATGAAAGGCTATAAAAACAGACCCAAGTGGACACATATAAGGATTTAGCATGTTATAAAGGTTACTTTTTAAATTAGTTGGATGTGGGAAGCAATTTCTCAATGGTTTGGGGACAAGTGGTAGCACTTAGGAAAGAAAATAAAATTTGCTCTTTCCCCACACCACCCAATCCAATAAACACAGATAGGTTAAAGATTCGAATGTAAAAACCATAAAAGAACCAGAAGAAAATAAAAGGTATTTTTATCTGATCTTGTGCTAGGAAATACCTTTCTAAGATACAAAGATAAAATGTCATATAAATGAATGTATAATTACATAAAAATATAAAAACTTCTGTATCTAAAACCACCAAGAACAAAACTAAGAAGCAAATGGCAAACCAAGGGAAATGACTACATCATATGTGGCAAAGAGTTGATCTTATTTATGTAAACCAACAGTAAAAATGTAAACATCCCTAATAGGAAAATGGACAAAGGATACGTATCAGCAATTAATAAAAAGGAATTCCAAATGACAAATATAGATTGAACCTCACTAGTCAAAGAATCTGTTTGCCTCTCAAATTAGCAAAGACAAAAAACACATATAATATTCAGAGTTGGCAAGGGTTTGGAGAAACAGGAAGTTTCATATAGATCTGATGCAATTTAAACTGGTAACATTTTATGGAGGTGACTTGGCATATAAATCTAAAACCACCTATAGGCATGACAAACATAGACGTGGGGAAAATGTACTGATAAGGCTATTACTACTATTGTTTGTAATACTGAAAATTTTCCAGCTATTAATAGTGGCAAACACATGTATAGTGCTTACTATGTGTCAGGCAATGTTCCAATTGCTCTAAAACAAAAGTCAATCCCACCCCCTCCCCCTCTGGTAACTACTAATTTGTTCTCAGTATCTATGCATGTGTTTTTGTTTGGTTTGTTTGTTCATTTATTTTATCATATTATTTATTGATTATTTCATTTATATTTCAGTGAAATCATATGGCATTTGTCTTTCTCCATCTGACTTATTTCACTCAGCAAAATACTGAGTGAAATACAACATGTCCATCCATGTTGTCACAAATGGCAGGATTTCGTCTTTTTCATGGCTGAGTAGTATTCCAGCCAAGGAATGCTCGGAGCCACCAGAAGATGGAAGAGGCAAGGAACAGAAACTTCTTCAGCACCCTGAGGGGGAGCATGGTCCTGCCAGCACCCACCTTGATTTCAGACTTCTGGCCTATGGAAATGTGATAGAATAAATTTCTATTATTTTAGCGCTCCTCCCCGCCCCCCCGTGCATAAAGAAAAATGTCAACCCTTACAGCCACACTATGAAATAGGTACTATTATGAAATGCCCAAAAATAGGTGATTGAGTTTAGGTACAACCAAATAATAGCTTATGCTATCATTTAAAACTATATAGAATATTTAACAACATGAGGAAAGTCTGTGATGCATTGATACATGAAAAAATGTCAAGTTACAAAATAAGGGCATAGTAGTAGATCGTGATTTTTTTTTTTTTTTTTTTTCCCGGTACGGAGGCCTCTCACTGTTGTGGCCTCTCCCGTTGCGGAGCGCAGGCTCCGGACGCGCAGGCTCAGCGGCCATGGCTCACGGGCCCAGCCTCTCCGCGGCATGTGGGATCTTCCCGGACCGGGGCACGAACCCGTGTCCCCTGCATCAGCAGGCGGACTCTCAACCACTGCGCCACCGGGGAAGCCCAGATCCTGATTTTTATAAAACAAAAAATATATATAAAACATAAGCCAAAAGACCTTGCATCCACACTTAGGAGTCAAGAAAATGGATGTACATATGAGCGAAATGTAGTATATGAAATAAATACATCAAAAAAGTTGAGTTTATACGTATGATCGATTTAAGATTTGGGATGATGTTTACTTTTGTTTTTGAGCTCTTCCATATTTGCATATTTTTATAAGATGAAAACAATCTTACAATTGGAAAACAATTAAAAATGAATATACTGTTAGGCCCTTTTTGCTCAGCTTTGGGTAACTGCCACCAGCTAGTGTTCCCAAACTCCACCTCCCTGATGGGCTGCTCAGTTCTGTTTCCTAATCTGCACTGATGATTTAAGCAGAACAACACTGGTCTTAAAGAGAGAAATCACCTGAAGACAACTTAAGCCCTCAGCAATTTCTTCTGTACTCTTCCCTTCTTTTCCTGGCATCCAGCCTCCCTTACCCCTTTATCCCGCCTGGCCCCAGGGCAGGCTCTGAGATCAGCTTTCCATCTCATCAGCTGCATACACTTAGCCTGTGCTATGCTGCCATCATGCTTTAAAAGAGTTTTCCAGTGGTCCTCAGGCTGTTAACACCTCAAGGAAAGAGCCTGAGTCCTTTACCTCAGTGTATCTTGTCCAGTGTCTTACATACAGCAAAACTGCAGACAATTCTTTGCCAATTATCAGCACTTATTTATATCTTAGTCTGAATGTAAGTCTATGTGTTATGTCCCTCGTATCAATGAAGGACAGGTTATGCCTTATCTCCAAGAGGAGAAAGAAAAGCTGAATGAATTTTTGATGTTGTTCTTTAGGTTGGAGGAAAGGAGATGGATTTAGAGAGGAGAAGAAGAATAACTACTATTTGTTGAGAACCTGTTTTACATAAGTTTTCTCATTGACTTTTTCCAAACTGTTCTGTGGGTTAGGAACATTTACCCCCATTTTACAAATGGGTAAAATCAAGGTCCAGAGAGGTTATGACTTTCAAGACAACCCAGTAAGTAAGTGGCAAGGGTTGGATTAAAACCCAGATCTGACCACTCCACCAATCCCTCCTCCTATTGCCCAAGACACTGAATTCTGACCATGTAGGCAGCTACACACCCCAAGGCTTTCTCCTCATTGCCAACTATTCTCAAAACTGAACCTAGATACCACACCAGAATGGAATCAGCATGGGTATGAAGAAGAAAACACCTTTTTCTTTCCAGAATTCTACTTGATCTTAGAGCCCTGTAAGGACGGTTAGAACAGGGCAACGATGTCAAAGAGAAACATGGCTAAAAATACAAGGCAAACAGCAATCATGGCGGTTAGTATGTAAGTACTAACCAAAGATACATCATTCATCATTAGAAGATCTGGGAGTCTCAAACACAGATTTACATGTCCTACAGGAGAGGTAACGTAACTGTTTTTGTTTTATACCTTTGAAAACCTTTGCCCCTGATTATGACTTCAGAAGTCATCACTCAAATGTATTATATACAGTACCTCACTCCAGGCGATGAGAGAGTCAAGTTTAGATAAATGTCTCTATTCAGTTATATGGTTCCCCGAAGACTGGCTGATGGAGACTCACGCGGAACCTAATTTTTAAAATTGCATGAAACCACGTAAGTCAAGGTTTTCATGAGCTTCAATCACACATACGCTAGTGCCCTCTGCAGAGGCTTTTGTAGTGAGAAGTGGAGAGTGCAGGCCTTTTTAAACAAGGCATCAGCCACTTGGCTCTGGGTGTTTGAGGCTGAGCAGAGCAAGGCCAGGGATGTGGGAGCAGATTGGGCCCATACAAGGGCACTGAGCCATGGGGTTATTGGGAGGCTAGTGGTCAGCCCACACACCCCGTATCGTACCATGGGCCCTGATGCAGGGCTGGGCCTGCCTGGGGGAAGGGGCACCTTTTCCTAATGTGCACAAATTGTAAATGGGCCAGTGGTGGCCCTGCTGAATGTAGGCCCAGAATTGACTGAGCCTTCAGTATTTTTTAGAAAATCCAGAAACTTATACTTTTATATGCAATCTTCCATTTTGTTTAATGTCACTCAAATTTTAAAAAAGAGGGGCTTTCCTGGTGGCGCAGTGGTTGAGAATCTGCCTGCCAATGCAGGGGACACGGGTTCGAGCCCTGGTCTCGGAGGATCCCACATGCCGCGGAGCAACTGGGCCCGTGAGCCACAACTACTGAGCCTGCGCGTCTGGAGCCTGTGCTCCGCAACGAGAGGCCACGACAGTGAGGCCCGCGCACCGCGATGAAGAGTGGCCCCCTCTAGCCGCAACTAGAGAAAGCCCTCGCACAGAAACAAAGACACAACACAGCCAAAAATAAATAAATTAATTAATTAAAAAAAATTTTTTTTAAAAAGAAGGAGGAAGGAAACACCTTGCGGGAGCCCACTTGGCTTGTGGGACATCACTGGACACGCTTGCTTTAAAAAATATTGAGAGTATTCCTTAATGGTTAATATGATGGCACTGTTATTTATCAGAACTCCTCAGAAATTTTTCGTTAACTTTTTATTTTATTTTTTTATTTTTTTTGCGGTACGCGGGCTTCTCACTGCTATGGCCTCTTCCGCTGCGGAGCACAGGCTCCGGACGCGCAGGCCCAGCAGCCATGGCTCACGGGCCCAGCTGTTCCGCAGCACGTGGGATCCTCCCAGACTGGGGCACAAACCCGCGTCCCCTGCATCAGCAGGCGGACTCCCAACCACTGCGCCACCAGGGAAGCCCTCCATTAACTTTTTTTTTTTTTTTTTGCGGTACGCGGGCCTCTCACTGTTGTGGCCTCTCCCATTGCAGAGCACAGGCTCCGGACGCGCAGGCTCAGCGGCCATGGCTCACGGGCCCAGCCGCTCCGCAGCATGTGGGATTTTCCCGGACCGGGGCACGAACCCGTGTCCCCTGCATCGGCAGGCAGGCTTTCAACCACTGTGCCACCAGGGAAGCCCTCCATTAACTTTTTAAAAGGATGATTGCTTCTCACTCACATATCCTAAGCACCCAGGACACAGTCTGTGCCCTTGGCCATTCAGTGTCTACCTAGGGAGATAACTGTGTGAACCAGTATTCACAATACCAGGTGCAGGCACCATAATGGAGGGCAGAACAAAATACCATGGGGGTGGGGAGGGGGAAGGCAAGTAAGGCTTCCCAAAGGAGGCAGCACTGTGGTTCCCTCCCTCCTGCTGGCCTGGGGCCCCCTTTCCATTTCTCAGTGGCTCCGCTCGAATTCAAGGAATGATAATGGCACCGGTTATTATGACATCAGCTACAGGTTTTTGAAGATTTTGCCAGGCAAAGAGCTAAGGTTTGAATGTCAGTCTGTTAAAGCTGGAAGAAAACTTACTTAGAGACTATTAGTTCAGCCTCATCGCTTCACAGGGAGAAATTGTAGTTCCAGTTCTAGAAGGATGAAGTGACTGTACCAAGGTCACCCAGAGAGAGAGAGAGCCAGTGACAGAGCAAGGGATAGAATGCGTTTTTGAAACTACAATTCAGTGTGCTTTCCATGAAGCCATCTTTCCCCCAGCTATAAGAGGAGGAGACACCATCGATATCTCTCTGGTTTACAACTCCTTAATGAAGACAGGTAAATATCGTATTATGATGCTAGCAGTTCTAATTCTCACTACTCTGTATCCCTGGAAACCATGCCACAGAAACAATATTAGAATTAGGTGATGCATTCTCAATGAAGGATGTGCTGGCAAATAAACCAGACACTAATAATGTATCATAATAACAGCAAGAATACAGTGGCGCAGAGCCTCAGTAAACATTTAAAATGGTAAATTATGTTCCAGCTCATGTAACAGGGGTGTAAGTACACTGAACATGGGTATACATGGATCAAAGTGGGATATGAAATGAGCTCAAAACTATATCCTAGCCATAAAAAAGACCATAGTGAACATTAACTATTTCATAAGTGATATTTTGATTTGCCTTCTTAGAATTTAGAAGAGTTTTGTGGAAATCATTTACTAGATGGTCTTGGTCTCTTAAAAACTCACCTAAGGAGAAATGTGTGTTAAGGTTGTGAGTCCTGTGACATTCTGGCTGCTGGGGTCTGCTGTGTCTGTTCAGTCATACACCCAGGTTCTCTGCCCTGTGCTGAAAAAGCCAGGGTCCCTGTGTGGAGTTGGTGGTCTAGTGGGGGAGATATATACACAAATCATGCTCTATTTTGTCAAACGGACGATTCCGTTGATTTTACAATACGATGGTCTTGTGTGACACTAAGAAAAAACACTGCCAATTGAATTATAACACAGTGCCATGTGGCAGTCCTGTGCAGTGCATGAATTGCTCATGCCAGTCTCTCCCGGCTGGTAATTGCTTTCATTTCTTCTGAGGCATGTGGCAAATTCTCTCACCTTCAGCAGCACTGCTCAGCCTGTGCTAGGCAGTCCTTTTGCTTAATCTTGGTATAAAATGGATCAGTTTCCTCTCTCTGGGAACAAAAAGCACCTGGTTGTTGCTTTGCAAGAAAATGTGAAACATGGAACTGCAGTCATTTCTTCAAAGATGAACACTTGCTTTTCCAGTATAAAAGGGAACTCTGCCACCCACTTTTTGCCTCTCTGTGTAAGCAATAACTCCCATTCCATGCAGAATCATACTCTACGAAGTAAGTTTAAATGACAATTAGACTCAACACATATGTCAACAACACACCTAATCCAACTAAAGGGAAAACAGTATGAACAGCTATGTATCAGTTAGCTATTGCTGCCTAACAAACAACTCCAAAATGAAGACTTGCTTAAAATAATCCAATTAAAGCAATGTAATTGCTTAAAACAAAACCAGAAGTCACCTAAGGAAGGAAGTGCTTTTCCTCTTCTATGCTCTTTCGTAAACCAAAGCATCAAAATCCACCCTTTCACTTTTTTGCTACAACCAAAGTACTGCAGGAGGTTCTATCAATGTTTCCTTGTCCCCTTGCAAAGCTCATTAAAAGTAATGTCTGACCCGACACTTCTCCCCTCTCTTCAATTTTACCTCCTTAGTTTATGAAAAGCCACAGACTACAGCAGCTTAGAACCGCACTACATAAAAGCCACCTGCAAATGTGTTAAATCCCTTTTCTAAATCCTCCACGTCTAAGCCTACTCAATCCTTTGTCAGCAAACATTATTTTTTCTTTTTCTTAAAAATGCAGATGGTACCAACTGCCTGACAGAATTATTATGAAGCTTAAATGAAACAATGCATTTAGAACAGTTAGTACTATGAGGGGTCCGCCAGGAGGCTTAATGCTAAGGTCATGCTGGGAATAGTTCTAGTTTCTGGAGATACAACAGTGAACAAAACAAATTCCCAATTTCATGGAGAAATCATTCTAGTAGGGACAGAGACAGTAAACAAAAATGTTACATATAGTGAAATGGTGGAAATGCTAAGAAGATAAAGCAAGTACATCAGGATGTGGGGTTTAGTCTGAGGGAATAGAAAACCGTAGGAGGGTTTAAACAGGCCAGGAGTTTGACCCACGATTCTGCTGCTTGAGAACAAACTGAGGGATAACCTCATGGAACACCTTAAAAGAAGTTTCTAAACCTCCCTCCCACAACTGGCAAGCCAGGCCTGGGAAAGAATCAGGCCTCCGAAGATGCTGCCTCATGAGGGTGAAGAGTGGCGGGGAGCTGGGGAAGCAGGCAGGAGCTGAGATGGGGGTAACCAGGGGTGCATCACAGAGGCAGCCTCTGCTGACCACCGCTGAGCAGAACCTTCACCACATTAAGTCGGGCAAGGAAAGGAGGCCAAACTCTAAATTTACATTTCTGGAGACTGAGGGGCAGGGGTAAGGCAGGACCGACTACATAATTTGCAGGGCCTAGTACGAAATGAAAATGCAGGGTCCCTTGTTAAAAAATTAAGAATTTCAAGATGTGATAGCAGAGCATTCAACAAGCCTGGGGCCGTCTGAGCACGGAGGGCAGGGGCAGTGCAGCCCCACAGGCCACTTGCCCATGAGGCTGGCCCTGGGGGCGGGTACGCTACTTGTTGGTTTAGGGAAAAAGAAGATTATGCTAAAGTGAGATTTAGGGACCATGACTTTAAATTAGCAGGGATATCCTTTCCCTTCTCATGTAAATTAGCCTAGGTGATGGAGTATCAGCTGCCGCTTCGGAGAGATTGTTAGAATGGGATAGAATTCTTTTCCCTCTAAACGCTACTTCTTTAAGAATATTTATCTATTTATATTCCATTTATTCAGTTACTGTGGTTAAAATATACATAACATTTATCATTCTAACCATCTATAGCTATACAGTTCAGTGGCACTAAAAACACTGACAATGCTGTGTAACCATCACCACTCTCTATACCTAAAACTTTTTCATCATCCCTAGCAAAAATTCTATACCCATTAAACAATAACACCTCCCCTCCTCCCAGCCCCGTGTAACCTCTATTCTACTTTCTGTTTATATGAATTTGCCTCTTCTAGGTATGGAGGTAGAATTCTGAACTGCCACACGTGTTCTGTAATGGTTTCAAACTCAAAAGGCCTACAGTATCTGGTGTTCTGATAGCTCTTGGTTCGCCTCACCTGCATGTAGATCAAATCTACAGCTGCTCTGCAGTCCATCAGCCTGGAGTCGAGGGATGGGTCCAGGTACCTGCATGATTCAGGAGCGTTCAGTTAATTCATGACACGGCTAATGGGCACACCTGGGAGTACATGCTCTCTGAAGTGGTGGTCCTCGACGCCTTGAACCAAGGCCCCCTCTTCTAGCAGAGCCACAACCCTCTGCTTGCCTAGTCTTCAACTGTCCTCCCATCTCTTCTGTTTCCTATTGTCCTCATATTGTAAGCTTACCTGGTGGGCTCTGAGAATAGAAATGCAAAAAAAAAAAAAATCTTGAAGGGAATGGTGCACATCACTGTTCACACCCAGCTCCCCTCTTGGCTACCAAGTCTTCACGCCCTCTCCCCACCCGCAATTCCTGGCATAACGATCTGCCCTGTACCCACATCTACATCACTGCTCGGTACCCAGGCCATGTCATCTCTTGCCTGAGCTGCTCCAGTGACCTCCTCACCAGGCTTTCTGCCTTGGTTGTGTTCCCTCAGTCCCACACTCCACATTCTAACTGGAGTGGTCTTTCCCAAGTAACTTTTCAGACTCTCATAGTCCCAGGATTTAGAGCATTTATCCTGGTTGCTCCCAAGACCCCAATGTCATTTCCAGTTACATCTCTGGCCTCTCTCCCCTCCCCCACACTCTATATTCCAACCCTGTTTTCTCTTCTGTCCTTCCACCCCGAAGACCACCCGCCTCAGCAGCCTCCTTCCCAGACTTACCTGCCTCTCCCACAAGCTTCATCCTCATGTGCCCTCCTCTGGTCCCTCCTCCTCAAGTCTGTGTTAGCAAACCCCGCCCCCCCGCCCCCCCCCACCCCCCGCCCCCCCGCCCCGTGCTTCCTCAGCACGCTGAGTTTATCCTGATTGCTGCTCTGATCAAGCTGATCTTGACACCAGGTGTGAAGACCCCTTAGATCAGGGCTGGGTCCTATTCAGACTTGGCCCTCTGGACCTTGGCAAAGGGACTTGCAGATAGCAGGGCCTCATGTCTGTCTAACAGCTCTAGAGTCGTCAGCATGAAGTGAAGTTACAAGTACTGTGTGAGCCCAGTGGCATGCTAAGAACCGACAGAAACCACCAAGAGAGGGTGTGCCGGCGCTGGTCTATCACCAGTATGAAGGCACAGGTGAGCAGAATCAGGGCACTCAGCAGTGGAGGGGGCAGAGACAGTGGGATTGGCACAGACCAGGAAAAGGATGAAAATGTCGCTTGAAGATCAGCTTCATTCTAGGGGCTGGGGAGGAGAAGCTGAAGTATTCCTCCCTGTATTCCACTTAGCTATTTCACCCCTTCTCCCCAGGTGCCCTGTGTGGCAGAGAATAGCCACTGTTGCACCAGAGTTGGAGAACTCCCAGACCTACCCCAGACTGCAGCCCTGCGAGGCCAGGGCAGGTACCCTCTGGTCTGGAAGGAACTATAGCATCTTTGGAGAGAGGCACCAGGGAATTCACAGACAGAGAAAAATCCCTAAAACTTGACTAGGTCTCACTGCGAGGCCTCTCCAGCTGGGAATCCCACAGCTAGTGTTAGTCAAGCGAGCCTCCCTGCTCCAACCCAGTAAGACCTCACTCTGGACAGAGGGCCAGGCACCTGCGCGATCCTTTCTCCAGGCTCTCCCCTTCCAGTGACCTCATCCTCAGCTCTAACAGCTGAAGTAGGACCTCCTTTCCTCCCAGTCCCCAGGAGCAAAGGCAACCTGCCCGGATCTGAGATACAGGCTGGTGATGGGGTAGACATTTTGTCTTGCACTTATGATCCAGAAGTTATCTATCTAATGAAGACATAGGCAAAGCCCAATTTCCAATTCAAGCTTCAAGGTGAGGGACAGAATCCTCATCTCTTCTTTGATCTCAAGTTCTCTGGCGAGCCCATGGGCAAAACAGTCTAAGCCCCAGGGATTTGGGGGGTGGTGGTGGTTACTATTATCATCATAATTATCATCAATATAACAATAATAAACATGACCAAAAGTTATTGAGCATATAGGATTACTTCATTTAACTCTCACTATAATCCTATGAGATAGACCCTATTATTATTATTTCTCATTTTACAGATAAAGAAACTGAGGCTTAGAGAGCTTGAATAACTTGACTAAAGTTCAGCTAAACCCTGCGGTTCACATACTCAGATCCCAGGAACAACTATGCTTAGTCACCTGTTATTATGGGCAGCTTCCAGAAGAATAACTACTCTCTAAACTCTCAGACAGAACTGCAACCTTTTCCCCTTCTCAGGGCTCCAGGCCACAGGTTTTGACCATTTCTCAGAACACTTTTGAATAGCAGTATATGAACTTCTAGCCTTGCTGGGAATCTTCTTCCAAAATTCAAAGCCACAGCCTGGAGCTCTAGCAAGGCATCACAAGGTCAAGATATCTACTATTCCTCGATGTCAAAATGCCTTTCTTTAAAAACCTCTGTGTTCAGATTACAGATTAACTGGGCTGGGCAAAGAGTGAGCCAAAGAAGCAATCCAATACAGCCACAGTAATAAACATTGGGAATTACAGATCCATTCCCCCATTCCCCCATTGTTATTTTGTTTGTTCTTCAGAGGACCCCTTGTTTCTGAGAGAAATAAAAGTATTTTCTGCAAAGATACTGCAGATTTTTTTCCTAGATTGTGTCCTATCAACTGAGGAAAATATGTCTGGCTCTAGTAAATAAGCATGTATTGCTGGAATCCTTTAGGAATATAAACCAAATACGTAGAGTTCAAATTCACTGTGGGGGAATTCCCTGGGGGTCCAGTGTTTAGACTCTGCATTTTCACCACCGAGGGGGGGTGGGTTCAATCCTTGGTCGGGGAACTAGGATCCCACAAGCTGTGCGGCATGGCAAAAAAAAAAAAAAAAAAAAAAATTCACTGCAAATCATCTGAGTCCACTCACTCTTTGCCTTCAGGGAATACCACAGTTCAACAGATAAATCAGACTTGCTTGTAATCATCAACAAAGTCCTTCAATTAAATACAGTCAGTCCTCTATTCCAAAGCAAACACACGACCTATAATTCCTCACCATTACCTGCTTCAATCCCCAATCCCCCTACCCACAGCCTTACCTTCATGGCTGCCACCCTCATGATAATATCCCTCAAGCTTTTAACTTGAGACCAGTGAAAGTCATCCTCAACATCCTGTTCTTTAGGACAAATGTTCTGGTTCATTCGCTCCTTTCTCCTCTTCGTTGCTTTCCTGGACCTTCCCCAAGCTCCTGAGCTCCCTGGAGCTGTCAGGCTGTGAGCTGGTTGTGGGAGATTCTGACAAGCTCTGATCTGCAAAGCTAAGATATCCTGAGAAACCTTCTGTCACAGTAAAATCTTACTCACCACTTCCTGAGTCCAACCTTGAAGTTTTCCACTTCAGAACTGCGAAGGCTAACATAAGGGAGTTCAAAGTCCACCAATTTTTTAATGACTAGAGAAAGGGAAAAGAGTCTTATTGGTTGAAACAGCACAGATAGTTTTCATACAGTGCAGTGCTTTAAAATGATAAAATAGAGCATTACTATTGGAAGAATAATTAATACTGTCTTATATTTATATGTAATTTTTAACTTTCTGAAGTTCATTTAAAAAATAAGTAGCATTTGATCCTCATAAAAGACCAATGGCTTGAGTAGGGGACATTTTCACTGTGATACAGATGAAGAAACTGGGATTCAGAGAGGTCCAGTGCCATCACCAGCACAGCACAGCTCCTGGTGGTGGCCAAGCTAACTTCCATGTCCAGATCACCTCCCCACAGCTTCTGAGGACATATGTAAACTACTCGAAGACAACTGATACCGTCTCACAACAAAAAAAAGTTGTAATATCTAGAAATGCACTGTAGAGAAAAGCAAAAGCTATATGAAACAATGTCATTGGTCACTATCTCACTGCATGTATGTATTTTTAAAGAACCTAAGAACTTATTTATATCATCCACATTTCATAGCAAATATTCCTTAACAAGGAGATATTCCTTAACAAGGTCTGATGGGATCTGCTGATGCCCGGAGTCCAGCACTCCATCCACAAGGGGGTTGTGGCGTGGCTGGAGAGCAGCCCCCAGGGTGCAGGGATAAAGGTGCACCTGACAGCAGCGCTGGGGCTCAGGAGGCACAAGAGGAAGTGTGGTTACTGGAGAGAACTGATGTCTTGTTCCTGACCACACTGCCCCTCTGGAGCTGCTCAGCCCCAGCTCACCTTGAACAAAGGCACAGCCCCCATCCCCAAATGTCCGGTTCGGGGGCCGAGAGTCGTAGTAGACACCACACACTGGGGCGTTCCCCTGGGGGGTGACTGGCCTCTCAGCTACAACCCCGCACCTCCTGGCTGAGTGCCTGCCCACACCTGCCCACCCCATCTCAGGCTGCCTGCATTTCCTGCTCTCCTTACCAGACAGCTTGCCCTCTTTGTAAGACCGAATGAGAAATAGTCCAAAGTATCCCAGCAGCTCCTGACACAGTCCAATTTTGTGTGATACCACCTTTAACCGAAGATGAGAAAAAGGAGGGAAGAGTTAGGAGTGTCCGCCTGTAAATATCAATAAAAAGAGCTTTAAGGGGCCAGTGGATAGTACGAGAAATCTTTCCCGAATCTAAAAAACGTATATACTCATTTTAGAAAATTTAGAAATTTTAAAAAATTACAGTGAAAAAAATAATAATCAGTCCCCCCAACAATAGACATGAACTGGCCCCAGCTGAGACTGGTTTGTCCCATCTGGGATAAGGACTCGTCTCCCAGACTGGGTTGGTCTCTATTGTCCACTGGAGGGCAGTAGCCATTCTCCAGGATCATCAGCCCTTCTGTAATACCTGCCCCTGGGGCCCACACTCCAATTTACCTTCCCTGGGGGCTGGATTACCAGATATTGGGAAAAGGGATGTTCCCCACCATTGGCTGGCATATAGAAGTGTACAGGCTAATGTCCGCCTATGACACTCCAGGCCTGCTTCTCTCTGATGTCTGCTGTGATGCTCAAGTCTAATTCGTGTGGCTTTTGCTCAGTGAAACCTCAGATCCCGGGCACAGGCTGCCCTCATTTCATATTCCTCGTTGACCTTTACCTCAAACAGCTTTCATTTCAACACCAGTGTTTTCGTTTTTACCAACTGGTCATGAGGCTGTAATCTCGGAACATTTCACATCCATTCACCCTCCCTTAGTAGGAACATTCATGCTTCCACAGGCTCTTTCCCTCTCCGCTCGGCCAGCCCACCCCCTCTTTAAGGCTGGGTTTCTGGGTGATTTCTTTGCATGCCTAGTCTGAATTCACTAGATCACCTCTGCAACCCTCTGCGCGGGGGTCCACCTGTATGGCTCTGTGCGTGAGCTGACCCTTTGACCATGGCTCCAAGTTCTCAAGTTGGCAGTTGTACGAGGCTGAAAGGGGCACTTTCTTGTCCGAGGTCTGTAAATTACCTTGGGAGACAGTCTGATTAGGTGGATGGTATGAGTAGGTGTTCTCAGTATAGCTCTGAAAATAAAGAAGAGCCTGGGAACTTTTCACAACTTTTCCTCAATGTTTATCCCCATTCTCCTTTCTACCTTACTCTCTTCCCCATGCCCTTGCGAAACAAAAACAAAAACAAAACAAAGCAAAACCCTGAACCAAAACACAGGGCACCTCTGTGTGTGGGGCTGAGTGTGCACCAGGGGTAACAGATTGCAAAGTCATCTTCTCCTAGAGTAAATATGAACCCATGCCCACTCAAATTAGATTTCTCTCTTCTCTGACTCATTCAGTGAGAACAGCAAGCTTACATGCCAAGGAAGAGAGAGGAGTGGGAACGGAGACACTTTCTATAATTTATAAAGACATAAATACAGACACCTTTCGAGGACGAGAAAGCAGTACAAAAAGAGACACAATAGTATTTCCTTCTTAGCAAATGTTAACGATGCTTCAAAACACGAGCACCACCGATACAACTACATTAGCACAAATGCACAGAAAGCAAAAAAGAGATTTTAGTTTGTTGCTGGTCCTTAAAGAGCCCATCAGGATGGCTGGAGAAGCAAAGTGAGCGTGGTGACAAGTATGCTTGAGAAGATACGGACAATAATTTTTAATTACAAAATGTACGTTACATTTTTATGTCAGCTAGAGAATTTCCCAGCCCCTGGAAGAGAATTCACATCTGTGCCTGGCCAAGTGCTCGCTTTACCTTATACGGAAACTCCTTTACTTCATTTTACCTCCAGTGCTAATGATGTCCATGCTACGGATTTGAATTTCTCACGAGCCAATGTGATGGAAGAGGGGAAGTACATTTTTCTGAGGTTAATGTACCTCATTCAACTTCTGCTATCAGTTACAAGGGGAACTGGACAGAACAAGTGGCACTGTGGAACCGTAGACTTACTGCTCTACTCAATACTTATTCAGCACTCCCTCTAACATCATACTAATAATGATAAGAACCATACTCGCCACTGCTGATGGATTGTGAGCTCTTGCTATAATTACTTAGACATCATTTCAAAAAATTAAATAACTTACCCAAACTCACATGGAGCAGCTCTGTAATTTGAATCTGGGACTTGTCCTAACCCCAGCAGATAGGAGACCCCATACTCCCACCAGCAGCCAACTTCAGCTACAGTTATGTCTAGTTTGGCCAGCGAGCCCAGTGTGTGTAAAACATGTCAATAATGGTGTCCTTGGGCAGGGCAGCTGCTCTCCGGTTCTCTGTAGGCCCAACCATTTCCAAATGAGCTTATATCCTACAGCTGCACCTCTGACTTACCTGCCTGGCCACAGAGTACCTGAGTTTGTGGTCCCTACTCTCACTATTACTGTCTCCTCTTTCTATTATGTGTCTATCTCCCACTTTGTAAATCCTGGGAGGGCAATTTAGGGAACTGCGTTTTGGGGTCTCTTGGTATAAATCCACTCAAGTGTTAAGCATCAAGGGCCCTTGATAATTTCTAGAAAGATCATTCTAGAAATCAGTACAGCTTAGCAAGACTGGAAGCAGGGAGATTAGTTTGGGAGCGGCTAGGGGCGTGGGGACGAAGAGGAGAGAGACTTGGGATATAGTGTCAGTCGGATTTGGGAGGTGAAGGAGGAGGACCCAGGGTAACTTCTCAACAGATGGCCTCAGCAACCGGGTGGCTGCTGATACCGGGCAACCAGGTCACAATCCTGGAGCCAAGAAAAGGGTGTATGTAGTGACTTTAGTAGGAAGAAAGGTGCAAAATAATCACTCTCAAGCAGAGCAAGATCTAGAGAAGGAGTATTTCCTAATCTGGGGACTCAACCAGGAGGGCATAGGTGGGCTCAGATCTCCAGGCTGGGAAGGGGAGCCATAATGCAGGAGGAAGCTCCCACAGTCTCAGGTAGAGGCGGGATCAAGAGCTGGGCGCCCAGCAGGGAGTACTTCCGGTCATCGGCTCAGAAGGCGGCAGACACCAGGACCCTAGCACGAGAAACTTCCGTCCTTGGAAAGGTCCTAGAAACTTTCCGACTTCCTCCTGTTTATAACTTCTTATTCTCCCTTGAATGTTTCTCTGGAGGATTAGAATTTGTGAAAGAAATTCAATCTAAATGGAACTGGAGGATATAAGATGGAAAGCCCCACAAGTGTGCCTCAGGAAGACAAGACTTAAGGACTGAGAGGCTGATTTCCCATAAATGCCTAATTCACAGAAAACAGATAATATTGCAATTTTCTTAAATGATAGAGAGTTAGTCTGGGGTTGCCTCATATCAGCCTTGGGAAATTTTGCTCCTGGTTTCCAGAGACCCAAACAAGATATGACCCAGGTCAGGTTGGTCTCACAAAATAAGTGGAATTCAGCTTTGTTTGTGTGACCGGACCGGTTTTGTCTGCTGGGGGAATTTTCAAATCTGGTCTCCATTTGTTTTGATTTTAGTAGACTCTAACTGAACTCTCCCTTCTTTACATTCCCAGCCCATAAATAAAGCCTCCCCCAAACCCTCAGCAGACACACCGGCAGCCTTTCCAGCTTTCGCGTCCCCAGCTGCAATTCCTCTGCTATTCCTGAACACGCTCATCTTCTTGACAATTTTGAGCTGCCTCATTTTACCTTTTTATTTAAGTTGACAAACTAAAACCCTCCAAAGGCAAGGGACCTGGGAGCTGGCCCTACAGCAGTGTGTGGGTGAGAGAAGACGGAGTCCTCTCTGAAGCCCAGCTCGAGGAAGGAAAGGCCTCAGGGACAGAGCTGGTAATGGCTGCATCTGGAGAAGGAAGGATGCTTTCTGGGTCTCATCCTCTGAGTCCTCAGAGAACTGACCAGAACTCGGTTCTGGTCCTGTGGACCCAGGATTAGAAGTGCTGGGCATTGGTTTCAGGGGTTTTCCCCTGTGAGGGAGGAGGGACCACTCTTTCTGGCTTTGACAACCCCACTGTCACTGTCTGCCAGAAGTTGTCACCAGCCCACCTGGGTAGTCTCATCTGGGCTCCACCCTCCTTCCTGCTCCTGAGTAGGGATATCCCGTAATAAAGCACTTGGCATATGTGCAGGACACATCCCTGGCTGAGTTCCAGAGAACCAACAACAGCCTTAGCAAGGACCTGGAAAGTTGATGCCCACAGAGGGGGAAAAAACCCCAAAGAGACCCTGGGGATCAGCTGTAGCTGAGATTCCTCCATCAGTCTGTCAGCAGAAGCCAGCATCTCTACAGATAAGTCATCCAGAGTAAAATGATAGGCAGGAAGCTTCTAGAAGGTAACCATATCCTAGTCCCTGCCTTCAAACAGAATGATTCCTAAATTCAGTTCTGGGGCTGGAATTTGGATAGAATTTACCTCTAGGACTCTTTCGGCAGTATCTGATGTTAGAATTTCGACTTTAATGCTCCTTCCATCGGGCAGAAATATATCCAGAGACGCTTTCTCAGTAGTGATGCTAAATGTGTCCTATAAAAGCAAAAGGAAGCACAATGAGCTGTGGCGCCCTTCCGTGGGGCACATGGACGCAGGAGACAGTCATCTTCCTCTCGGTGGGCCCTTGGGGCATACAGTATCCAAAGCAAATGAAAGCCAAGTGCAGAGATTTGGGGGACTGGTTTTGGGGGTGTGGTGGGGGTGAGGAGAGGGTGGAGAGGAGCTCAGGCAAAGCAATGACATGCAGCTTGAATAATTTCCCAATAAACAAGGCATCTGCCTTAGGGAAAAAGCTTTTGAGAAAACCATCTACGTGGCTCTTGGCCATCCCAGATTTTAACTCTCATATTGAATATTGCCAGGCGTCCCTAAAAGTTTGTAATATGCGCTAATTTATGGTTCTGCTGCAGCAAAACTCTGAAGCTGCAAACTTTGAGGCCTGTGTGGGGATCAGGTCTCTATCTGGTGAATGGGCACCCAGCTAAGGGGCCAACACCCCAGCTCAGCACAGCCCTGCCTGCACTTTCGCATTCTGGCCTTCTGTGAGGGGATGCGTGTGTGCCAGAGGGGACTGCGAATCCGGGGACCTGTGAACCTCTCGGATAGAGCATTCTAGGATGTCAGAGACATGCTACAGACAGGGGAAGCCCGTCCGAGCTCAGGAAAGCACGAGGCTGAGGTCGGCACTCAGTTTCCTTAGAGAGAGTGACCCTGACGGAGAGGCAGGGCCAGTGGCTGCCCTCACGGGCCTCCAGGGCAGCTGCATCTGGGGGTGGCTGTTCTCAGTGCCTCTGAATGGGACCCTGTCAGTCTACAGAGCTGCTTGTCTCTGGGAGGCTGATCCCGGTCACAGCGTTCTCATCTCAGGTTCCACGATGGACTAAACCCTGACGCAGCCACTGCATGCAATGCGTTCCCTTCTCTCCTAGGCATTTAGAACGGCACTAGTGATGTGTCATCCTTGGGAGAAATGAGAAAAGAGCCATTCAGATCATTTTCTGTGTTCTGAGCCTGCTATATAAGCCAGAATATTAGTAATTAGCAACACAGTGTGTGGGGATGGGGGCGGGGGGGATGGGGGGAGAGGCAGTATCTCTTTTTAGTGACCACAAAATTTACATCCAGGTCACCTCCTTCCTGGTATCAGTTTGGGGGAGGGAAGGTCCTGATGACTGTTCAGAAGATTATTGGGAGATCACGGGGTTGGGGCTCAGGTCAGCTGACCAGGTGAGACCCCTTTCCCCTCAACAGGCAGCACCTCGCCCTCCTTAGTCCTCCTGACCACCCCCTGCCATTCACAGACACAGAGGATTAGGCACCAGGCTTTGCAGGGAACCGGGAAATCCAACAACCCAATCGCACTGCCCAAGTAATTCAAAAGGTCCATCATGTTAGTAACAGGCTTATTTTTTCCTAATTTTGTTATCCAAGGGCAAGCTTTGACTTTACATCTTAACCATGCCTGCCCTGAACCCACTTACTTACAATCACTAAATGTCTATGATTCTGAACCTAAGTGCTTTAGAAGAGAAATGCTGCTGCTTCCCAAATTCAAAGGGTTCGTCCACAAAAGCAGCAGTTTGTGAATGTGTTATATCCACATATACAGGCAACTTGTAGAGATAGCATCTCATTTATGAGTAAATATACTATCTATGTATTTATTACATACAAATATAGTGTTAGATCACGATACTGATAATTGGGCTCTGTGCTAACTGCTTCACATATATTGAGGGTAGTGCATGTAATTCTCATAACAACTCCATGAGGGATGTACACTCATTAAGCCCCCTTTTTCAGATGAAGTACAAGTCTACGAAGGTTAAATTACTCCTCCAGGACACACTGCTAGTTGGTGGCAGAGGCAGGATTCAAGGCCAGCTCCTCGTGACTCCACAGCCTGGGCTCAACTAGGTTGGACTCATCTCCTGGCTGGTCCAGCATTGCCTTGGAGTGAATGTTTGTGTCCCTCCTCCCCCATTCAGGTTCATGCCCTAACCTCCAATGTGATGGTGTTTGCAGATGGAGCCTTTGGGAAGTGATTAGGGTTAAGTGTCCCTCATGATGGGATTAGTTTCCTTGTAGGAAGAGACACCACAGAGCTTGCTCTCTCTGCACACACGCACAAAGAAGAAATTTATTTCTCACAGTTTTAGGAATTTCTGTTCTTTAAGATTCCCAGTTATGGCAGCCCGAGCAGACTAACGTATCATAACACTCAGAGTGCCGCCTCCACTCTCAAAAGTGTCCGAGTTTGGATAAGTTATATGGCTGCCACGTTACTACCATAGTACCAGCATAAGGGACCATGTTATGCTGCCCCCTCCATGTACAGTAAGTGTCTGTCTGCCTGAGTCAATCTGCCACTTATTGATCACTGTGTTGGTCACTTTTCAAACAGTCCTGTGGCTTCTCCCTGTCAGTACTAGCCTCCAAATCAGCAGATGCTAAACCAACCACCTGCCAGGTTTTCCCTTCAAGCATCCAGTGCTGGGACAACCCACCTCCTGGGATCCTGTGAAAATCACTCCAAGCCCTCCCAGAGCATGTCAGGGGCACTGGTTTCCCGCCTCCATAGCACAGGCCCTGAGCTCCCTACACAGCTCTCCCATACTTTCTTCACTTTTACCTTCCTGGGGGAATTCTGGCAGATTTCCCCACTTCCCCTGCAGTTATGATAACTGCTAACAGTAGGGCTCCCAAGACCCCATATCTAGCAGAGTAGTCAAGGGTCAGGGGTTTCCCCAGAGCAACTGTTGCAAATAGTCCCTTTCTAGGTATACCTTTGCCCAGGTCTTAGGTTCTTAAAGGTATCTGGCCTCACAAACACTTCTTACCTCTGAGGAAAAACACTCTTGAAATGAACGGAAAGATGTCATTGCCTTTGGATATGATTTAAGGAAAAGTTACCATTAATTTGTTACTTCAGTGCAACTCCCAACTCAAACTATATTGCAGACCAATAGATATCTAAATTATATAAACAGTTAAAATAATAGAAACGCATATCCATATTAAATTCTTCTGCAAAAGAAAAGTGAGGAAGCAGATTGCATTGGTAGAGTGGGTCAGATTATAGATGGCCCTGAAATCAGACACTTGAGGATTTTATTTAAAAAGGCAAAAGGGGGCTTCCCTGGTGGCGCAGTGGTTGAGGGTCCACCTGCCGATGCAGGGGACGCGGGTTCGTGCCCCGGTCTGGGAAGATCCCACATGCCGCGGAGCGGCTGGGCCCGAGAGCCTGCGCGTCCGGAGCCTGTGCTCCGCAACGGAAGAGGCCACAGCAGTGAGAGGCCCGCGTACCGCAAAAAAAAAAAAAAAAAAAAAGCAAAAGGGGGCCATGGTGGTTCTGGATCAGGCACATGGAAGGATGTAAATGGAGTTATGGAAAGATATGTCTGGCACTGTGGTGAAAATGAACTAGAGGAGGGACTGGAGGATGTGGGCGACTTGAGAGAAGTTGGAGACAGTCATCCGTGTGCGAGGTACCGAGGAACAGGGCTAGACCGTGTGCTTAAGAAACGCATGAGCCACAGAGCAGACTGCTTGGTTCCAAGCCTAACTCCACACTCACTGCATGTGACCCTGTGTAAACCTTGACAGGTGACTTCCCTTCTGTGTACTCCATTCCTTCAGCTCGAAAAGTAAGGATGGCAAGAGTGGGATGCCATTCATTGCAAACACTCAAACGACAGCTTTATTGTTTCATTATTGTTAGCAGTAGGAATGATGAGGTCGTTATGTACCTTTGATTTGACTTAGTGGCAACAGATAAGAAATAAAAGAGTCAAGAAAAGATTCAGGGGTGGGACTTCCCTGGTGGTCCAGTGGTTAAGACTCTGTGCTCCCAGTGCAGGGGGCCCAGGTTAGATCCCTGGTCAGGGAACTAGATCCCACATGCCACAACTAAAGATCCCATGTGCCGCAACTAAAGATCCTGTGTGCCGCAACTAAAGATCCTGCATGCTTCAACTAAGACCTGTGCAGCCAAATAAATAAATAAATAAATTTTTTAAAAAGAAAAGGAAAGAGGGCTTCCCTGGTGGCACAGTGGTTGAGAGTCCGCCTGCTGATGCAGGGGACACGGGTTCGTGCCCCGGTCCGGGAAGATCCCACATGCCGCGGAGCGGCTGGGCCCGTGAGCCATGACCGCTGAGCCTGCGCGTCCAGAGCCTGTGCTCCGCAGCGGAAGAGGCCACAGCAGTGAGAGGCCCGCGTACCGCAAAAAAAAAAACATTTTTAGAACAATATGGTAAACAGGAGAAATAAACCATTGAAAAACCTTTGTACTATGAAATAAAAGCAAGTGAACAACAGATAAAACATTTGGAGTGGTGATCAAGGAGGAATGTGGCTCTATTTGTGATACTTGAATTTTACTTGTACATATATAATTTATAAAATGTAAAAGCCATACAAAAACGCAATTAGAGTTAACTCATCTTGATCTAGGGCAGATCAGGAATTAAAACACACAATTCACAGTAGTAAATGGAATGCATTTATTTTTAAGAAACCTCGAAATCCTCCAATACCATGGGCTGCCGTAACACATTTTGAAACATGTGCTAATTCTTTTCAAATCGAATGTAACACCCTGAGAAATTGTTTAATTTATCGAAGAAGCTCCATCAGTGTGCGTTATTGATATTCTGATCTGAGGCAGAAGAATGTCTGGTAGCCACGGTGCTTATCCTGAGCTTTATTATCCAAGAAAATCCATATTTGGACTCGCCAACCTCTAAATTTCTATCATACTTAATAATCGGTCCTAATCATTTCACTCCAAGGGACACGGAAAACATTCTTAAGAGGAAATGGGGAAAGAGTCATTTCCTAGAGCCCCCAGAGCTATGGTGGGCAACACTTCCCAGATACATAAGTTGCCCCTAACTTCCCAAGTATACAAAAGCCATTCCAAATACCTTCTTAGTCTCCTTTTTCTCAAACATGCTGTCCACACTTTAGATTAAGAACCAGGAACATAAAAAGTCTTTAGTCTAAAGACTTTGGTTTTGCCTTTTCAAAAGTCCCTTCATCTCAGAGGCAATTGCAGGGCAAAAGCACAGAGCATGGTAAGTCGGGGGCGGGGGCGGGGGGTGGAGGCTAGACACACACAACAAGGGGTACCTGGCAGGGGGCGGGGCTGGGGGGCTGCCACCACTCTAGAAATATCTCATGACGTCAGTGGATCCAGGCTCGCTGGGCTTCCACTTATGAAGATGTGGGTCCTTGGACAAGTTACTTAACCTGAAAAAGAGACACTAACAGCACCGTCCTCAACAAGTTGTGAGGGATAAATGAGGTACCACACAGAAAGCACTGGGTCTGGCCCAGACTGAATGCCCTGTAGAGGCAACCCCCTCTGATGACTGCAGCTTGCCTTTGGCCATCCTTGATAGAGGCTCCTCGGAAGGCTCCTACGCGGTCACATGTATTCACGTTTCTCACACAGTGTGTCTTGCCCAGAGACAGGAAGATGTGCTTGTACTTGCTGAGCCCTGGAGGGCCACGCCCGTGAGCGTGTGATAATTTGGCAATAACCACTAGGAAACTGCAGGCCAGGCACTTATCAAAGGCAGTGAAAATATTTAGGTGGGGTCTGTATAATATTGAGGTGGGGAAACTTCCCAATCCCTGCTCCTTGGGCTACTTTAATGGTCTGGCAGACCCACAGCCCGCCATCTTTGAAGAAGTTGAAAATGGTCCCAAGCTTGGACAACTGGGTTTTCAGAGGGGCTGTCTCTGGTGAAAAGTGGGTCTGGTCAGGGAGAAGGGAAGCAGAGGTACAAAGATGCAGCGGGCAGGACTCAAGCCACATAGAAGCTGTGTTAAAGCAGTTCATCAGGAAGCACTAGGCAGGTCTGGGAGCACAACTCTGGGCCCAGTTGACACCACCTAGGGTCTGGGGAGAGATGTGCTGGCCCGCCATCTTTGCCGGAAGCAATCTCTCAGCAGGCTGGGAAGAGGAAAAAGGACTGGCATTGGTAATAGCAGGAGGACCACATAAGTGTTATAACATTGGCCAGATTACATTTAAGTGCCTTAAGAGCACTGGCTCACTTAATCCTCCCAACAGCACTAAGAGAGGAGCCATTCTCCCCATTTTAGAGAAGGGGAGACTGACATACAAAGAGACTAAGTAAACACAAATCCAAAGTAGGGCAGCCAAAATTTAAACCTTGGCCATCTCACTTTGAGCCTGCACTCCTAACCACTAAGCCAGTTCTGAGGCTGATTAGTCAGCAGGATGGTTGAAGATGTGATCTTGATAAGAGAAACTGTGGTTTGGGTTTCACTGCAGACATGCCGCTCTGGCCTGGGGCAAAGTGTTAGTGAGAAAGTCCTCAGAGATGGAGAGGCAAGATCCAGAAGTACGGCAGACAGGTTCTACCAGCTCAGCTCCAGCAACTTCCAACACCGTGGGCCAGCTGGCTTACTGAATGCACCCCTTTCAAAGTTGATGGATCACCTGGGAGAACGAGAGGCAAAAATCCCGCAAGAAAGGAGGAAAGAAACATGACCAACTAAGGGTGAAAAATATATCCCCCCCCAAAAGTGAGGCCACCAAGGAGATGAAAACAATGGCTGTGTTAATCAAAATAAGGCTTCTCTGAACTCAGACCTCAAAGAACAGATCAAGGTCTCCAAAAAGAGGTAAGCGAATAGACGTGAAAGGAAGCTGGCCAAGTTCACGGAAGCAACAGGAGCGAAAAATAAAGCCATTGCAAAAGTGAAAATCTCATCAGAAGAAGCAGGAAGAGACGCTGCAAAATGCAGCGGGGGCAAAAGGTTTCTGTGCAGTTATACAGATAAAAAAATACTGAGAGCACTAAAATCAAATAAAACAGATGTAGAGAACAAATGTATGGACACCAAGTGGGGAAAGGTGGGGTGGGATGGATTGGGAGATGGGGATTGACATATATACGCTAATATGTATAAAATAGATAACTAATGAGAAACTGCTGTATAGCACAGGGAACTCTACTTCAATTCGCTGTACAGTAGAAACTAACACAACATTGTAAAACAACTATATCCCAATTAAAAAGAAAGAAAGAAAGAAAGGAGGAGAGAAAAACACATTAAAAAAAAAAAAACTCCTTTAAATTATCAGGAAAAAAAGACACTCAAAACAAAGCTCCAAAACACTGCCACCCTCTGAATGATTTTTAGAAAGCATTGAAAGTAAAAACCATAATGCACACAAAGATGACAGAACCACGGCTGACTGTACCTCCATGCATTCGCATAGAATGATTTGCAAGATGTAAACTTTGAAAAACAAGGTTCAGAAAGTGGGTAGAGTGTGTGCTTATCTGCAAAGCAAAAAAGGATATGCATACATAGGAATGCTTGCATGTGCATGGAAATGCGTAGAAGGGACATACATTAAACTGTAAACAACAGTTGTCTCTGAGGGGGGGCCCTGGAGACCCATGGTGGAAGCGAGGTTACTTTCATCATAGACCCTTTTGTGCTGTTGGAATGTTACCACTAGCACTGCCTCAAAAACAACCTTTTCAAAGAAAAGTATATACATATACATATATATATATACACACATACCATTAAGTGTATGTGAAAGTACGAGCAATTATACAATGGGAGGGGAGACTCTAGGGGCATTTCTCAGTTGACTGGACCAGTAAGTTTGTCAACACACTTGAACAACTGAGTAAATGCAAATTTGCTCCCAGTTTTTACACATCTGATCAAGGTATCATTCCTCCCTGACCTAAGGAGCCAGTTCAGTAATATCACATCATTGTGCAATTTCAATCCTTTTGAAGCTCTTCCATTCAGTCAAGAATGTACACACAGGGCTTCCCTGGTGGCGCAGTGGTTAAGAATCTGCCTGCCAATGCAGGGGACATGGGTTCGAGTCCTGGTTCGGGAAGATCCCACGTGCTGCAGAGCAACTAAGCCCGTGCACCACAACTACTGAGCCTGCGCTCTAGAGCCCACGAGCCACAGCTACTGAAGCCCGCGTGCCACAACTACTGAGCCCTCACGCCTAGAGCCCATGCTCCGCAACAAGAGAAGCCACCGCAATGGGAAGCCTGTGCACCACAGCGAAGAGTAGCCCCCGCTCGCTGCAACTAGAGAAAGCCCACGCGCAGCAACGAAGACCCAACGCAGCCAAAAATTAATTAATTAATTAAATCTACATATTAAAAAAAAAGAATGTACATGCAGGCATAAAAATGTTCCTATGTGTACCACCTGAATGGGTGCCGTGCTAAACAAATGTACTTGGCCAAGTTCCAGCCTCTAGGGGACAAGAGGACAGTTGTTCTTTAGACCAACAAAGGAAAGGGAGGTGCTGTCTGTCATTCTGTTGAGACTGAATTTTCTCCATGATCCGTTTACGATAAAGTCAGGAGCAGAGAATATACAAGTGATAGCTGGCATGGCTATTACTGCTGTCCTGAGGTCTTCACTGTGGCACACTTGGAAGTCCCAGCTACAAAAGTAGGGTCCCACAATTGTCATGGAGGCCCTTAATGGTAAAAGGTTCTCTCCTCCATGGCCAGTTTTGAGATGCACAATGCTTAAACTACAGGAAAAAAGGTATCTGCTTAAATAAAGTGGGCAAAAGGTCAAGTGACACACTTAATTTTCCATCTAGAATCTCAACTTCCAAAGCAACAAAATAGGAACCATTTTCCTGTTACTCCAAACGAATGTATTTTATCTGAATCCAGGCTCTGTAGGGCTGATGACCAGAAAAGCACACATGGAGACATATTCTGCAGTGAAATAATGACCTTAGTCAAGAAAAGCAAGCTTACCAGCTGCACCAGTTTCAAAAAATCAACGAAGACATCACTTCTCAACATGTTTGGGTCCATGGTTACTGAAAAACAGGGACAGCGAGCCAGGTTACCACTGGGCTGGGTTGACTGCTCTGTTAAACTGCTCTGTCCTCCAGGAAGCCCTCCAGGCCTTGCCAGTGCACCGCTGCCTCCTTGAAGGCGATGGAGCCTGTGACTTCTCAAATTCAAGAAAATCTACAAAGCCCGCCTCCTCCAGGCAGCCTCGCAGGCAGCATGAACCCATCACACCAATCCGGCTGACTGTTTCCAGGAATCCTACTTTATTCATGCACACCCCTGGCCCAATATCTATCTAGCTGCCCCTACTAGAAGGATGATGGGGTTAATACGAGGTAGCAATAAGATCTGAAAACTTGGACCTAGACTCCCACTTTAGCAGGATGCTTGGTAATTTTAAATCAACCAAGAAACACTGATTAAGAGGACCTCTTTTCACGATGGGAGCTCTCAAGAGGTTACCAAAAAAAAAGCAATTATAAGGCTGTCAGATATTTAAAATTTCATTCTTCTATACTTATAAGAGCAATTTGCCCCTTAGTTTTAAAGCTCCAGCGCTGTGGCCCGAGCAGATGGGCCAAGGCTCTCCCCTGAGGACCTCACACTCACACGTGAAGTGCTTCTCAGTGGCTTCCTCACTTCTTATCTTCCTCCCCACAAGTCCTCTCCTGGACCCTGCACTTGAGCTAAACTTATCCAATTTCTAAATCTGTATTAAATGTCTTTCTTTTTGGTGCTGTTTTACTGATTTTGTCAAATAACTTCTACCAGCATTCAAAACTAGCACTGACTGAGGTCATTTGAGGTAGTGCTTCCCAAACGATGCCATGTTTTTCAAAATAAAGTAACTAAGAGAGAGAGTGTCTCTGTAACAGGAGAAACTGTTTTTTGTAAAAGGTACTCCCTCTTTTCTAAAGGGGGAAGAAGCTCTTGTCTTATTTTCTGGAATATGTGTGCCACGTATGCAAACTAATCATTATAATCATTAGCGTGGATCCTTGGGGATGGGGAAAGCTATTGAAAAAGTGTTCATCCAACTAGTATTTACTGTACAACTGTTAAGTACCAGGTACTACGCAAAGCACTTGGTATATTTTAGCTCACTTAATCTGCGCAACAAAAGAAGATTGCCTGAAGTAAATAGTATCTCCATTTTACAGATAAAGACACTGAAGCTCAGAGAAGGTAAGTGTCTTGCCCCAGGTCACACAGCCAGCGAGGTGCAAACCTGGGACTTGACTCGAGGTCTGAATAGAGCCTATGTTCACAGTCACAGCACTATGCTGCACTGTCTCCTTCCTTTACCTTCCAAGAGGATTCACAAAGCATCCTGACTACAGATAAAGGCCAGGCCTGGAGAAGTGACCCTTTAAGCAGTGTGATCATTTGTGAAAAGGCCAGCTGTTAAAAGGAGTATTTCATGAAGATATGAGAACACAAACCAAGAAGGAATGAAAATTCAAAAGATATTACATTTTGAGCTTGAAAGCGTTTATTTAACAGGTCTAAAAGAGGTATAGTCTCCACTACAAAAGATGAATGGAAAATAAATGACTTCTAGAATTTCTGTTTACTATGTTTAAAAAAAATATGTGTAGCCCTGAGAAATAATGAGGTAAATCTATAATCTCTCACCTAGAATGACCTGTAAGAGTAATATTTTAAAAGGAATAAAATAGCATATAGAAGAAAAAGCTTTTTTTCTTTTGTTATGAAGGACATTAGTGGGGTAGTTGGTGAAGTTTGAATAAAGTCTCTATATTAGATAGCATTATTATATCAATGCTAATTGCCTGATTTTGATAACTATACAGTAGTTACAGAAGAGTTGTCCTCGATCTTAGGAAATACGCATAGATGTATTTAAGGGTAAACTGGCTTGTATATGCAAAACAGGCATCTCAAAAAATTATATATAATATATATGTATGCACACATTCATAATACAAACAGAGACATGGGAAAGTGAGAGAGAATGATAAAGCAAATATAAAATGTTAACATTTGGGAAATCTGGGTAAAGAGAATACAGAAAATTTTGCATCAATTTTGCAACTTTTCTGTAAATCAGAAATTCTTTCAGAATAAAAAGTTTCAGATACAGAAACGTGTATAAGGTAAGTTTCAATTTGTGTTTAACCAGCAGGGATGTACCCACACACTAGAATACACATGATGGTTTCTGAGAAATACACAAGCCACTTGTAATAGTGGTTTTTTCTAGAGGCTTGGGGATCTGAGGTGGAAGGGAATGTACCTTTCATTTTATACTCTTTGGACGGGTTATATTTTTAAAACATTTTATGTCTATACCATTTCCCGCTTTTTAAACCTTTAAATATTTGAATGCCAATGTTTCTATTTCTCCCCACCCCCTTCTGTTTGTGAGAGCTCAGTCCTGTTGTGCACAACACTTTTCAGGAACCCAGCAGTGGGCCAGGACCTCTGTATTGCCAGCCTCACAGGGCCAGAGCAGACCTCCGAGTATCCCTGTGCCTTAGCATGGCTCCTGGGGAAGACAGAGATGGAATAACCAACTCTGGCACTGCCAGTAAACATCTCCGCTATCTCCTGAGAACTTTCACGTAAGCCGTTCATTTTATCCGTTTGTTCACTCTTAATCCAGAGATATTTCTTTGACTTCTACAATCAAAGCCAACACAGAGCCCCCGGGGGCAGGGGCTGCGGGGTGCTGAATCTAAACAAAGCATTTTTAAACCAAATACAAAGACCACATATTTTATGACTCCATTTACATGAAATATCCAGAGCAGGCAAATTTATAAAGGCATAAATTAGTATATAAAGACAGGGGCTGGTGGAGGAGAGAAACAGGGATTGACTGATAATAGGTATAAGATTTCTTTTTGGGGCGGTAAAAATGTCCTCAGATTAGATTATGGTGATGGTTGCACAATCGTGTAAATATACTAAAAACCACTGAGTAAATATATAAAATGGGTGACTTTCACATCTCGATAAATCTGTTTTAAAAGATCCAAATACATACCATTTTGCAAATACTGTTCCAACTGGTCCCTTCTCTCATCAGCCATAGATGTGGTCATTGCGAGATAGTACTTTGGTGGAAAGGGTGGCAGGCAATTTCCAAACACCCGCCTCAGCTGAAAGATCCAGAAAACACACGGTTAAGGCAAAGCGCCTGAAATTCAGGGTTGGTGAGATACCAAAGCCTCCTCTTAGGGCAAGTCTCTCTCCAGCACTTTATTCAAAATGAACCCTTCCTGGTGGCCAAAAGGAGATACCTCGATTTTCTTAAGGAGCAATTTATTTCTGTAAAGGTTTCTAGAACACTATTAGAAATATCATGGACTGACAACTCCAGTCTGAGTTTGATAGATATGGTGTACATTTTAATTTTTCATTTGTTTTTACAAAACTGCCCACCAGTCACATCATACAATATTCATACAATACAATCTTAATATTACGTCATACAATATTAATATTTAATTAATTCCCCAATAGTATCTGTGATGTCAATGATCAGAGTTAGGAATTTAATTCCCCCACCATGCCCCCCACCCAATCTGAACATAACAGCAGATGTTTACAGCTGTGCTATCTAATTTGGTAGCCACTGACAATGCAGCTAGTCTGAACTGAGATGTGCTGTAATTGTAAAATACACTCCAGACTGTGAAGACTTAGTACAGAGAGAAGAGAATGCAAAACATCTCGTTAATAATTTTTTATATAGATTACCTGTTGAAATCATATTTTGGATCTGTTGGATTAAATAAAATATATTCTTAAAATTAATTCCACCTGTTTCTTTTTATGCTTTTTAACATGTTAAAATTTTAACAGAAAATTTTATATTACATACGTGGCTCATGTTATATTTCTAGTTGACAGCGCTGGGTTCTAGAATTCCTATAATGCTGACATATGATCCCGATAGAAACCCAACCAGGCCCCTTCCTCCTCCCCACCCACACATGACCCAAGACCATGGCGGAAATTATTTTTATGCAAGCTCATAGTGGATGCATCAAAAATAATTTTAAAATTAAGATAACCAAAAGTGCATCTTCCTTCATTCTAGCCTTACGCTTACAGTGATAGCTCGAAGATAAGATACCTCATCATTCTCTTTAAAATAGGAGAAAGGAAACCAGTAAGAAACCCACTGAGATTTTAACATGGTACCTCTGGAGCAGGAAGGCTCAGTGGCTTAAAGAAAATGAAAGCAGATCTAATAGAAATGAGACTGCAAACAAATAAGAACTTTCATTCCATGACCTTTGTCAAAAATACAGTGTGTGTTTGGCAAATATTTACCTTGCATAGGCCTTAACTTCAAAATACATCCAGAATCTGACCACATCTCTCCACCCCCACTGCCATCACCCTGGCCCAAACCACTGTCATCTCTTCCAGTTTATTGCAGTAGCCTTCCAACAGATCTCTCTGCCTCTGCCCTTGCTCCCCTTCTGTCTATTCCTAATACAGAATCTGAGGTTATAACTTAAAAATGTAAGTCAGATCATTCCTCTTCCCTGTGCAAAATCCTTCATGGCATCCCATTTCACTCAAGTACAAGTCAAAATCCTTAGAGTGGCCCAGAACTGTACCATCCAATAAGATGTCCATTAATTGTCTGTGACTACTTAAATTAAAATAAAATAAAATTTAAAATTCAGTTCCTCAGTCATACAAGCCACATTTTAAATACTCAATAGCCACTGGAAATGTGGCAAGTTGCTACTGAATTGGACACAAAGGATATAGAGCATTTCCACCAGCACATAAAGTTCTATTGGACAGTGTTGATCTAACACCTAGAAATGTTATTAACTGCCTACCTGTAGGGAAGATACAGCTCCCTGATTTGTTTTGTTTGGTCTGCTAGGTTGTTTGTTTGACTACTAAAGAATTTTCATTTGATGCCAACATTTATTTTTGCAATTAAAAAATTTTTTAAGTTATGTCCTGGAGAGAATACAAAATGGTCCAGCCACTTTGGAAGATAGTCTGGCAGTTTCTTACAAAGTAAACATAGTTTTACCACATAGTGCAGCAATCACACTCCTAGTTATTTACCCAACAGATTTGAAAACTATGTCCATAAAAACCGGCATACAAATGGTGCTTTATTCATAACCACCAAAAGCTGAAAGCAACCAAGATGTCCTTCAGTATGTGAATGGATAAACAAACTTGGGTGTATCCCTACAATGGAATATTACCCAGCAATAAAAGGAAATGAGTTGTCAAGACATAAAAAGACATGGAGGAATCTTAAATACATATTGATAAATAAAAAGCCAGTCTGAAAAAGCTACATACTATATGACTTCAATTATATGATATTCTGGAAAAAAGCAAAATTATAGAGAGAGTGAGAACATCAATGATCACCAGGAGCTTGGGATGGGGGTACTGAATTGGTGAAGCACATGGAATTGTTTAGGGCAGTGAAACTAGTCTGTATGATACTGTCATTGTGGATACATGAGGCTCTGCATTTGTCAAATCTACTGAACTTTACAATACAACTTTAATGTGTCCAAATATATTAAAAAATCATTTAGGAAGTGGGGAAAAACCCAGGATAGAATGCAGAATGTGAGTAAACAATTTAACTATATTACAAATATATGAAACAACTGCAAGGAAGGGGGTGAGAGAAAAGGTGCTGACCTAAGTCACTTGGCAAATGAGTGGAGCCTGTAACAGTAAAGGCAAAAGAAGCTGTACAGAAGTACTGCGCTTTAGCTGATAAAGTTGTTTCCTACACAGGTACAGGTTAACAATTCTAATACCATTATATGTGTGTACAGAATGGAATAATTAAGTAAATGGATGGCAGATAGTGGGAGTCAGGTTTCTCACTGTTGGAATGAGAGTTTTCAGGTAAGTAAAGGGAATAGGCTAGAGTAAGCCATGTGGTAGTGGATTATTGTCAGAGATATTGGTATGAACTCATGTTTAACTTAATATACATACAGATGGTTACACATAGAAGTATTTACAGACATGCATATATACACATATATTTTCTTGCTGTGTCAGCTGAGAGGGCCTAGAAGCAATGACACTGCAGTAGCAGGGAACACATCTGGTGCCCAGATCTTGGTTTCTAATATCATTCTCCAAAAAGCAACAAGCGCTCCAGGGAGAAATGGTTGACTCTAGGACCAAGGCAGGAAATATACAAGGTGAGCCTGGGGCATCTTGTACACCAGAAAATAAGGAAGTGGACAAAACAAACAAAAGTCAACAATAGGGGTATGTCAAAGAAACACAGGAGCAAACTGAAAGAGCTCCCATAGGACAAGCTGGAACAATTTGAACAATAAAATAAAGTCTTACTGAAGTACAACCTAAAGTATAAATTAAATATCTAGGAGTCTACATAGGTATAAGTTATTGAATAGGTGGGGAGTAACCATGCTGAGTCTGACCCTGTTGCTGGACTGTTGCCGCTCCGCGCAAAGGATCTGATGGCCGTGCCTGCGCTGACTGACCCACCTCACGGCACTGTGACCTTTGAGGATGTGGCCATGTATTTCTCCTGGGAGGAATGGTGTCTTCTTGATGAGGTTCAGATACACCTGTACCTTGATGTCATGGTGGAGAACTTTGCACTTGTATGCATGCTGGGTAAGGCCCTCACACCCACCCCTATCCTCTGAGCTAGGTTCTGCCTTTCTCCTTTTCCCTAGGGGCTGCTGTGTCATTCTCACATCTGGACCATGGATACTGCTTTCTTCTTCAACTGCTTGGTCATGTGCTGTGGTTACTATGGCTAGCCAGAGTGCATCCCTACTCCTTAGTGCCCTAACACCAGTAGCCCCAAAGTTGCAGCTAAGGATTCAGGCTTGCAGTGTCCTGGTTCCCTGACCAGGGATTGAACCCAGGCTAAAGCAGTGAAAGCTCTGAGTCCTCACCACTGGACTGCCAGGGAATTCCTGCAGGTTCTTTTCCTGGAGTTGAGGATGAAGAGACACCTTCTGAACAGAGCGTATCTGCAGAAGGAGTGTCACAGATGAGGACCCCCAGGGCAGGTTTGTCTCCTGAGAAGACCCAGCCCTGTAAGATGTGCACCCCAGTCTTGAGAGACATTTTGCACTTGGCTGAGGAGCAAGGAACAAATACGGGGCAGAAAGCATACATATGTGGGGCATGCGGGAAACAATTCTATTTCACTGCAAACCTTCAAGAGCACCAGAAGCCACATATTAGAGAGAATCCCATGTGATATGACATGGGGAGACCCTCATTTTGGAAGAGCTGCACAATCCACACAATAGGGAATCTACCTACCTACATGGAGATTGGGAACGACTTCGTGGCCAACATGGGACTTCAGCCACAGGCCACTAATACCAGAAGAAACCGAACAGTAAGGAGTGTGAAGCTGTTTTTCACAGTGGAACAGGTCATCACAGCTGGGGAGAAGGCAAGAAAGCCTCCAGTCACACATAAATACTTGTTCAGGATGAGAGAGTCCTTACTAGTAAAGGGTTTTGTGAGTACAGCAAACGTGGGAAAGCCTGCATCCAAACATGTAACTTTATTCAGCATGAGCCAGTTCACACTGGAGAAAGGCCTTATGAATGCAGCCATTGTGGAAAATATTTTAGCCGCAAATCTGGTCTCCTTGGACATCAGAGAGTTAACTGTGGAGGAAGGCTCTATGACTGCAGTGACTGTGGGAAATCCTTTAGCCTAAGGAAGCACCTCAGAGCACATAGGAAAATCCACAGTGGAGAAAAGCCTTATGAATGCAAGGAATGTGCTAAATCTTTCATCCAAAAGTGCATCTTAATTGAACATCAGAGAGTTCATACTGGAGAAAAACCTTATTGATGCACCCAGTGTGGAAAATCTTTTGCCCGCAAATCCAATTTCCTTGCACATCAGAGAGTTCACACTGGAGAAAAGCCTTATGAGTGCAGTGAATGTGGGAAATCTTTTGTTGCCAGGAGTAGCCTCTGGTATCATCAGAGAGTTCACAGTGGAGAAAGGCCTTATGAGTGCAGTGAATGTGGGAAATGTTTTGTTGCTAGGAGTGGCCTCCAATATCATCAGAGAGTTCACAGTGGAGAAAGGCTTTATGAGTGCAGTGAATGTGGGAAATGTTTTGTTGCTAGGAGTGGCCTCCAATATCATCAGAGAGTTCACAGTGGAGAAAGGCCTTATGACTGCAGTGAATGTGGGAAATCTTTTACTGCTAGGTCAGGACTTCGTGATCATCAGAGAGTTCACAGTGGAGAAAGGCCTTATGACTGCAGTGAATGTGGGAAATCTTTTACTGCTAGGTCAGGACTTTGTGATCATCAGAGAGTTCACACTGGAGAAAGGGCCTTATGAATATCACACATATGGCCGGCAGTGATGTTGGAGGAGTTTCAGGTGGTAAGAGAATAAGAAGAACCTGTGCAGCTAATGGACCCTTTCTAGAGAGGAAACTGAGGCACAGAGACGATCTGTTTGTGATCTCCCAGAAGTGGACAGGGATCTGGGCTTCAATGCCAGGTTGCCTGGTTCAGGATATCGGGAGTCTGGTCACTTCACTCCTCCCTTGCCCCCCACCCAGGTTTGGGGACTGAAAGAACACCTTGTCCATCCTGACACTTCTGCCAGCCGATCCCCACACCAGGAGCCCTGCTCACACCCCAGCCCCATGCTGATGGACAGGATTATCTTTTCTCTGGGAACCAATATTGATGACTTTCCTGTGACTGACTCCATTTATCTACCCAACCAAACCAGTGCTGTGATTCAGTTATTATTATTGCCATTTATGAAAGGAGGGGTGTCCAGCTCAGAGAGGTTGAGGGACTTCCACAAGGGGTCACTACTGCCAGGGCTTTGATGAGAGTGGTTCATCTACACACTGCACCCATCCACTGGCTTCTCTCCTGCCCCTCCGAGCAGGGCCTCCATTTGCTGTGTCCTGACCATGAACTACCCACACCTGACATCTGCATCTCCACCAGGGTCTCCAGCTTCATTTTTACCAGTACACATCTCCCGGAAACACCCTCCTGCTTGGGAAGTTCTCCACAGGGACAGCAGCACTAAGCCAGGCACTCTGGACTGGGTCATTGGTGTCACCCCAGATTTGACACTGGCTCCACTGCCATATGCAGTGATTTGTTTCCAATGTCCTGTCCATCTTCTTTATATACCCACCTCAGGATGTCCCTGTTGCCCTGTTATGTGGTTGACCCGCTCACTGTTCTGGGCAGTGTGAGGGACACGTAAGGACTAAGAATGTCCACTGTGGCCCTACGTGGCCTGGTCCCTAAGGCTCCTCTTCCTAAGCCCCTTGATCCATTGCCTCACTGCTCCTCCTACTGCTCCAGAAAAATGTTAACTCACCAAAATGATGATTGTTAATTAGCAAGAACTTGCCCTCCCCCTCTTGGGACCCACACTTAAAAGCTAAGACTGAATGCAGGCTGATCCCTCCCATAAAGACTTAAAAACCCGTGTATAAAAAATTACGATTTTAGGGGCTTCCCTGGTGGCACAGTGGTTAAGAATCCACCTGCCAATGCAGGGGACACGGGTTCGATGCCCGGCTTGGGAAGATCCCACATGCCGCAGAGCAACTAAGCCCATGTGCCACAACTACTGAGCCTGCACTCTAGAGCCCGCGAGCCACAACTCCTGAAGCCCCCGCGCCTAGAGCCCGTGCTCCGCAACAAAGAGAGGCCACCGCAATGAGAAGCCTATGTATCGCAACGAAGAGTAGCCCCTGCTCACCGCAACTAGAGAAAGCCCGTGCGCAGCAACAAAGACCCAACACAGTTATAAATAAATAAATAAATAAATGTATTTTTAAAAATAAATAAATTATTGAATAAATAAACAAATTGGAGAGAATAGACACATTTCCAAATAATGTACGTAGATACTTATCCCACAAGTATGTAGATACTTATCCTACAAGTATGGAACATAAATCCTTACTCTTTAAGTGTGGGCTGTGCATGGTGACTTCCTTCCTAAGAGCACACTGTGGAAAAGGAGGGAAAAAAGTAACTTTATATGGAGAAACCTGACAAACACTACCTCAGCCCGGTGACCAAGGTAAACTTGGCCCCTGTGGTTTTCCTCTCAAAACCATAACCCCAGTCTGGTCATGTGAAAAACATTGGACAAACTCCAATAGAGGGACATTCCACAAACTACCTGACCAGCGCTCCTCAAAACTGTCAAAATCATTCAAAACAAGGAAAGTCTGAGAAACTGTCACCGTCAAGAGGAGCCTAAAGAGACATGACAATTAAATGTAATGTGGGACCTGGGTGGGATCTTGGAACAGAAATAGGACATTGGGTAAACACTAAAGAAGTCTGAATAAATAACATGGTATCAATACTTCATTAACTGTAACCAAAGTATAATACTCATGGAAAACAACAGGGGAAACTGGGTGCAGGGTAGATGAACTCTCTGTACTATCTTCACCATTTTTTTAAATAAATCTAAGATTCGGCCACAAAAATAATGTTTATTAAAAAAAGAAAAACTGATGTTCCGGCTTCTCTTGAAGAATCGGAAGGTCTGGAATCACCAAGTTTCTATCCTCTCAGGCTGTTCCCACCACCCACCACTGCCTCTCACCTGATCCGTGCCTCTCATTTAAATTACCTGCCTGACCCCAGTAGCCATTTAGTTTGCCATCTTTCCTCTAAATCTAGTAATATAAAATATTAGAGCAATGATACGTTTCTTTTAAATTCAAGGAAGTTTTCCTGCTGTGACAGAGATGGTCCAAAGGCCCCCCAGTTACAGCACCATCCCAGGTAGGGCTGCTCAAACGACCTGGAATTTATGCACCCCATCTCTGCTAATTCCATGAAGTAGAAGCAGAAATTTGTCTTCTTTGCATGCAATTATTTCTTGATGAACTGAGTGAGTGATCTTTAAAAGGCAATTGTCTTCCTTGGCATGTATTCATAAATGTAGCAGATGCTCCCAAATTGGTTGGAATCACAGCAGCCTTGAGCCAGTAGGGCTGCCTGGGTTACCCATCTACAGGGGAGCATCCGGAATGGGGAGCCCTAAGGCCAAGAGCTGGGGAAAAAGTCAACAAGGATTAAGGTCCTAATACCCAACCCAGAGCAAAAACTCTCCCAGCAGGTTTTACAACCTGAGCTGACTTCTCAAGGAATCTTTCCCCTCCTTTCTTGAGCACTGGTCTAAGTGGGGAGATAAACACACAATAAACTGAGCAGTTAAGTCCACCAAAAGTCAATCACCGACTCCATAAGTTCTTCAACTCTATCAAAATACAGTCTTTTCCACTCGTCTCAAATAGCACACAGTTGAGCTATTAAAAGCACTCACATACTAAGAATTATCTGGCATTAGAGTTTAGCTCCATCACTCTTTCAAAAACTGTTTCAAGAGATCAAAAGGAAAACACACCTCTTCTGTTCATTTATTATGAGGTGTTTTTGCTTGTTTGTTTGCTTTGAAAGACCATGTTCAGATAGCGTATTTTTTAAATCCCAGCACAATCTCCTGTTCTAGTTTCTCCATCATACAGTTCTGCCTCTTAACATGAAGAGAACTTTACTGGCCAATTGAAAATGTCACCTCCTTCCCCATCCCATGCACTCACAGCCCCCTATTCCTATCCCACAGTGGTGACCTGGGACAGGTAGAATTACAGTCACAAATGCTGTCCTTTTTACAGTCTCTTTTTCTACTGTTGACTCATTCATCCCACCTCTCCAAGGCCCCTGGTATTAAAAATCTCAGATTCTCCAGATAAAGGGCCACAAGCTCAAAGCAATCTGGACTGTGATATCCTGTACCAAAGAACACTAGTCTTGTATATTATTCCATTTCTTCCTCAAAACAGTCCTGTGAGGTAGATGATCATCGCTGCCATTAACATTGTCATCCTCCCATCTTGACAACGAGGGCAATCTCACATCCTTCCACCTTGACAACAAGGTTACTTGACAGTATGAGTAACCTGAAGCTCAGGCAGCTGAAGTGACTTAAACCAAGATCCTACAGCGCAGAACTTGGACACAGTCTTTTTACTCTTTTGTCCTTCTCCTTGCCCTCTTTTCCTCCCATCTTCCTCCTCCATCAAATCTCTTGGGCATCTCCTAAAGCAGGATTCTGTGCTGGATACACTATGCCTACAGCCTTCATTCATTCCTTCATTTAAGTACTTGGGTTTTTCAACTAAATAAACAGGGGAAACAAGATCTTCACACACACACAAAAGGAATGCGACAAGGTCTAAACATAAAGTGGCACAGGAATCAGAGAAAGGCATCTTGTGCAATCAAGGGGGACTTCCCAGAGGAGGTGAGGCTTAAGGTGAACCTTGAGAAAGGGCTGGTCCCTAACCCATGGGCCAGAAATCAGGGGTCTTCCCAGAAGGGGGAAGTGAGCCAGGCAGAGGCAATGGGCTGCTTGATGAGAACAGAGGGTCTGAGTGGGGGAAAGAGGGGAGATTAGGTAAAGAAGCGAGCCTGAGTCAGCACTCGGCAGGGAGGAAGACTGAGGCGGTGTGTAGCCCTCCTCTCCCACTGAAGGATCCTTTGCAAGCTGCCATGGCTTGTCTGCATTGCCACGTCTGGCACTGGCAGGGTGTTTTCAAAGAAGCAAGCATCCTTTCCATAGAGTCTAGCGTCACTCACACAGGATGGCCAAAATGAGCTAGTTAAAGGTTTCTTTTACAGATCTCTTTAAGTCCCCTTGAGGGAGGCGGTACAGACAAGGGCATAGATCAAACTGGTTTTATTCATCTAAAGGCACAGAAAGCAGTCAGGTCAGGCAGTTCACACAGCAGAGAGATGGGCAGCACTCAGCAGCGAGGGGAGCCGCCAGACCTTAAGGGAACCTCAGTGGGGACAGGGCTTCAGAGGGCGCAGCTGACCTCTGGGAAACACACCCATCTCTCCTCAGGTCAGTCTTATGGACATTAGCCTCCACACAGCTTGGCTGGTAGGAGCAGGGGCCACTTCACCTGGGCCAGGTTCTTCCTCCCTGATTGCAGAGTTCCCCAATATACAAAACAGAAATCCAATTTGTAAATCCAAAAATCACACGTGCTAAAGTCAGAGTCTTCACTTAATTTAACATAGTGCTTGGTATTTAATAGGTACTTAGTAAATATTCTTAAGTAAATGAGTAAATCAGTCAATTCTATTAAGATGAAATTTCTGTTCTGCTGTGATGCAGAACTTCCCAAAAAATCAATTGGAAATGAACTTATACTCACCAAACATACACATAACACACACACACACACACACATAAACACAGATGGGGCCTTTATACTGTTTCCCTTTTTTATAGTGCTTAGTATTAAATTAGATTAAGAATTCTGAGCCATTTTACATCTTCCATGGAATAGGAAGAATAAAACTAGCTGAGAAGTGGCTGGGAGAAGTCACCCAACCCTTCAGTCTCAGACTTAGGGTTGCCAGATAAAATAGAGGATGACCAGTTAAGAGTACCCCAAATACTGCATGGGACATTCTTTTTTTTTTTTTTTTGTGGTATGCGGGCCTCTCACCACTGTGGCCTCTCCCGCTGCGGAGCACAGGCTCCGGACACGCAGGCTCAGCGGCCATGGATCACGGGCCCAGCTGCTCCGCGTCATGTGGGATCTTCCCGGACCGGGGCACGAACCCGCGTCCCCTGCATCAGCAGGTGGACTCTCAACCACTGCGCCACCAGGGAAGCCCAACTGCATGGGACATTCTTATACTAAAAAAGTGTTCGTTGTTTACCTGAAATTCACATTTAACTGGGGATCCTGTATTTTTATTTGCTAAATCTAGCAACCTTACTTGGACTCTTCATCTTGCAATACCAAACTTACAGGGGCTTCCTGGACAGGTGGAATAAAATCCTGTGCCTGGAACTCTAATGACAGAAATCAGATGTCTGGGGCTAGAGGTGGAGGAAGGGGACCAAGGGCAAGGGGACAAGGGAATATTATGCGTGTGGAAACAGTTCTCTGTCTTGATTATGGTGGTGGTAATTGTAAACATTTACCAAAATTCATCACACAATGCATAAAATTGGGGAATTTTATTATGTTATGCCTAACAGGATGGTAGTTTAGGATGCAATTGTTTTTCTGATGCAATTTATTTTGTCAACTTTGATAAGGAACCACAAAATGTAATGGGTTAGAGCAGGTTCTAGAGATCAAATCCTGGCTCCAACACTTACTAGCAGTATGACCTTGGGCAAGTTGTACCTCAGTTTCCTCATCTGTTGAAAGGGGTTAATTATAATCCTAACTCATAAGACTGTTGTAAAACTTAAACACGATATGACATGGAAAGCTCTTGGCACCAACCTTAGCACAGAGTAACTGATGTTAGTTATTGTTTTAAATTAATAATAATACCAATAGCCACCTCCTAAGATCTAAATAGTTTCTTTAAAATGAAGTTGTTCCTACAGAAAAGAGAAGCAATGACATGTGTAAGGTAGTTAGAAACTGGATAAAGAAATCCCCACTTTAGAATTTTGAAAAACCTGGGACAGATATGAAGTATTCATCAATATCTCTTGTATACTTCACAGAGGGCACTGGGCTGTGGCAATTCCATATGTAAAAGTCCACTGCAGGGACTCCCCTGGTGGTCCAGTGGTAAAGAATTTGCCTTCCAATGCGGGGCACGAGCGTTCGATCCCTGGTTGGGGAACTAAGATGCCACATGCCGCAGGGCAACTAAGCCCACACGCCACAACTACTGAGCTCGCATGCCTCAACTAGAGAGCCTGCGTGCTGCAAACTACAGAGTCCAAGCACTCTGGAGCCTGCGTGCCACAACTAGAGAGAGAAAACCCACACAACACAACTAGACAGAAGCCTGCATGCCACAACGAAGATCCCACGTGCCGCAACTAAGATCTGACACAGCCAAAAAAGTAAAGAAAAACCAAAAAAAAGTCCACTGCAGTGAATAACAGTTTCTTGTTCATGGTTTCCAAAATAGAAGGTCAAAAGAACTGGCTTTATATCTCCACTTCTGGACCTTCTAAGATTGGATAGGTCCGAATTTTCCTGAAAACAAGCATTTTCCTGTGTCTGTTGGTTAATAAGGACCAGATTCAGGAATTCTCCAAGCATCTGAGTCAGAAAATGTTTACTGAGCACGTAAACTATGTGCCACGCTCTGGGAGAAACTGGACCCTAATCTTCGTAAGTGCCCTGTGAAGTTGGCATCCATAACCAATTACCTGATTATTTCTGAAAGGGAAATTGAAGATCAGAGAAGAGGTGAAGTGTCCAGCCAGAGAGTGGTCAGTCAATCCCACGCCCACCCTGCTCCTCCCGGCAGTCTCCTGCTTTTCCCCTGTGATAGTCACCTCCCTGATCACACCTCACACACAGGAAGACAGATGAGGGCGGGATATGACCCTCAAATTCCTCCTCCAAATGCCTAAACGACCTGTACTTTCTCTTCCTTCGAGATCCGCATCTGCCTTCCTGTGCAGTCCTCCCAACTCCCCAGACATGTTTCGGTCACAAGTAGCTTATCATCCTTCAGAAGTCTGAATCCATGCCCTTTTTATTCAGCCACTGACAATCATTCCTGAGGACCTACCAGGTCACAGGCACTGTGTTAGGTGCTACCGATTCAAAGACAAGCACAAAAATTAACTAACAACTACATTACACCTGTTTTTGTTGACTCCAAAGAAACTTAGTCATACCTTGAAAATGGACTTTTCCAATGCACTATGATGTATGAGCAAGGAGGCTCACTGCAATGATGTTTTTAATAGAACAATGGAACTGAGCTCTCTATCAACAGAAAATGGTCTTAAAGGAAACGTGATGTATCTACTCACTAGAAACCAGGATTGTCTGAAAGGACTCTCCCAAAAATGTTAATAGCTGTTGCCTAGGCAAGCATCTTCTTTTCCTTCCTCTCTTCCTTCCTCCCTCCCTCCCTCCATCTCTCTCTCTTTCTTCCTTTCTTTTTCTCTCTCTCTCTCTTTCTTTCTTTCAACTTTAGGTATGTGCTCTTTATAATCAGTACACAAAATCTTAAAAAAAAAAAAACCAAAAAAACACTGTGCATGAGTGTGGGGGAAGGGCGGAGTTCATTTCAAACTCCCACGTACTCCTCTAACCCACTTTAAAGACTTGCAACACTTCCTTATTAGGAAAATAAAACCCATTAGGGCAGGCTAATAAATCAGTCTACCTCCAGGAAGAAAATGCCATCAGGACTTGTGAGAAACTAGAGTGAGAAATGGCCTTCTGACTTGATAAGTCGTCTGTTTCCTGGGTTTCCAGACCGCCCCTGTTTGAAACCTATGAATACCCTCGTTTGAAAACAAAAATAAAGACACACCTTTTTAAAGAGGGGGAAATTAAACTCTGGGAGAAAGGAGATTAAACACCCATGTACAAGATTCCTAAGACTACGCCTTGATCTAGACTTCGTTTGCTCATTTTGAACAGGGATATTGTCCTGGGGGAGCAGCTGGCACTGAGATGGAGCCCAGGTGGGGCTGGTGGGGATCACCGGGCTGGAACGGGTTGGGATAATTGCCTGCGCCCTATTCCCTCATTTCACAGCTATAGGTGATTAAGAGCGATCTCATGTATTCATTGAGCTGTATGCCAAGCAATTCACAATTAATTGTTACTACGACCAGGATTAAGAGCCTGAAGCCCTCAAGAGGTGCAGTGTCCTGCCACAGTCAAGCACCCAGAGCCCCCTGGGCGCACGTTTCCTCACCTGCCTCAGGTGGGCGGGCTGGTACCCGCCTCGGATACGCTCACCTGTTCGTTCCAGCGATGCAGCTGGCTGTAGCGCACCTTGCAGAACAGGAACCCGTCCAGGTACACCGAGTATAACTGCAAACAGAGTCATCACGTCCGGATTAGTCGGGCGAGGTGAGCTCCCGCCCCCGCCTTGTCACCGGCCTCCTCCTCCCTGCCCAGTCGGACCACGACCCACGGCGCACCACGTAGCGGCCCCCCAGCGCGTCGGGCCGCTGCTGGGACACTGGGATGCAGAAATGCATCTTCATGGCTTGGGCGGAGGCCCCGGAACGGCGCTGGGAACCCGACCCGTGGCAGCGGCGGCGGCGCGGTTAGAGAATCCGGACTCCGCAGTCGGCGGGGCAGCCGGACCTGTGGCGGCGGCGGCGGCGCGGTGCTCTGCTCTGAGCCCCGCGGCGCTGGGTGCAGTAGGCTGGCCCCGCGGTCCGGGGCGGGGCCGGGCTCCCGCTGCCCCCTCGCCTCTAGTGTCCGCAGGTGGGGCCGGCCTCTTGGTTGCCGCCCCGCTCCGGCTGCGCCACTCGGGTCCCGGGAAGGGAGGGAGATGAGCGCGGCCACGGCCAAGGGCCGGGGCCCCGTGCACAGACCCCAGGCAGGCCTGCGCCCCGGGCAGTGCTCCCAGGTGCGAGGCGGGGCCTGAGACGCAATTCAGGGTAGAGAGACTCTAGAAAGTGCCAGTGCCTCCCTCGGGCCAGGGGTTTCACCCTGGGGTCTATGGACTCCTGGGGGCTCTTTGGGGAAAGTTGTGCTTGGATGGGTGAGGTGATGGAATTCTTCTGGGGAGAAGGTCCAGGGTTTCATCGGATATTCAGAAGGTTCCTCGAACCCACAAAAGTTAAAAATCGTTGCTCCAGCTGCATAGATGTCCCGTACCCCTGCCTGATGAGTAATTCACTAACTACTCCCCACACTGCCCCAGCATCTCGGCTCAGGCTCCTTGCTGGGGGTTAGGGGTGAGGGAGGCACAGCTGAGGAGAAGCCCCTCTTCTCCAAGTGCCCGCCCCACGGCCGCGTTCTGATCTCTGTGCCCTGCAGAATGTCCAGTCTGCCTTCCATTGGGTCTGGCATGAGAGACAGAGACAGATCACATTCAGACCGACCCTCAAACTCAAAATGTTAACATTTTCTGCAAGTCAGTGCCCTGACAGGGTTGAAAAAATTTTCTGTCCCATTACCTGCCAACACTGCCTGCAGTACACTGTGAATGAAGGTTTTCAAAATATGCATACATCTAGTAATTACCCTATGACTAGAACATTCTATTAGGTTCAGTTTTATGTGTTAACATTTGTTAAATGTAACACTTAAGGTATGCCGCAGCATTTATAACCCTGCTTTAGTATTTTTTAAATACTAAATATTTTTCCTTTTAAAAAATCGTTTTTTTTCCGTAGTATACGAGAAACTTCAACAATTGTTTTCCCCTTAATATACCAGAAACCTCATCAACTGGAAGTGGTTTGGGCAACTCTTATCCCCAAGAAGCCCTGATTTTAAATAGGTGTCAGCACCCAGTTAGCTGCGCTCATATAAACCCTTTGTTCTCTGGACTAACCATCCCAAGTCCTTTCAACAGTCTCTCATTTTTAGTTGCTGTGGAAAGTAATCCTATTTCTGTTATTTTAGTTAAACCAAGATGGCGTTCCTCCCGCCTTACGGTGGTCATCAGGGTGGAAGGAGGCTGGAGGGAAGCAGCAGTCACATGTGTGTCCGTCATAGGCAGGCACTGGGCTCTCTCTGTGCTTCCTGCCCTTTAATCCTCCTGTAACCCTTTCAGGTAAACAGTAAAAGCAACATCCTACCAATGACAGGCCCAGAGAGTGGAGTAACTTTTCCAAGGTCACAGATCACTTTTTCATAGGTCTGAATAGTTTATTCTAGGATTTCATCAGAATCATGGAAAGTCCTTAAAGATGCAGGTCACCACTGGGTAAGAGCTGAGGGCCTGACATGGGAATCTGAGACGAGGGAAGGAGAACAGCACCGCTGAGCCCCCCATTCATTCTCACAGGCTTGCTGGGTGCCAGGCTCTGATGTACATGATGCCATTTAATTTCCCCAGTAACTTTGAGCTAGGAACCTTCGACTCTTCTGGTTTTTCAGAAAAGAGAATCGAGACTTAGGGCCTTAGAGTTAGGGAGACTGTATAAGGCAGCGGCTAAGAGAATGGCAGCAGGAATTCATATCCCAGCTCAGTGGCCTCTGGCTCAGGGGCCTCGGGCATGTTAGTGGATTCTTAAACGGCACTGTCCTCCTATGAAATCATGTTAATCACTCTACCCACTTCAAGAGGATTTTCATTCCATCCTTTGCCTATGGGCCATCTTTGATCTGGAGGGCCGCTCTCTAGCAAGGCAGGGGTGTCCCTGAGTGTCCCCTTGACTAGAGGCTAATCAGGTATGCTCTGGGATCTGGTCCAGTCTTCAGGCAGCAAAGCGGAGCATCCTGGTCAGGCTACTCCTCCTGGGAACTTACTTCTACCTGTGAAGGGGCTGGGCCCTGGCTCAACCCCATGGCTATGTCCAAACAAGGCCATTTCCTTCCTTTAACTAATGCCACACCTGAAGCTGAACTAAAACAGTACTGGCCTCTGTGTAAGTCCCTGCCCTCCTCCATGCCCAATCTCTGCCCCTGACAGGCAGCTCTTAATCACTCATTGCCAGTGAGCATTTTTTGGCTAGAGTATTTTTTTCCCAACTTTGAGATATAAATGACATATAACATTGTGCAAGTTTAAGGTGTGCAACGTAGTAATTTGATACACATATATACATCACCATAATACAGTTAATTAATACATCCATCACCTCATAGGACTACATTGTTTTTTTCATGAGAACATTTAAGGTTTACTCTCCTAGCAACCTTCAAGTACATAGTACAGATTATTAACTACAGCCACCATACTATACATTAGATCACCAGAACTCTTTCATCTTATAACTGGAAATTTATACCTTTGAGCACCACCACCCATTCCTCCAGCCCCAGCCCATGGCAACCATCAGTCTACTTTCTGTTTCTATGAATTTGTTTTGTTTTAGATTCCACATATGTGAGATCATATAGTGTTTGTCTTTCTCTGTCTGACTCATTTCACTTAGCATAATGCCCTCGAGTTTCATCCATGTTTTTTGCACCAGGCAGGATTTCCTTTTTTATGGCTGAATAATATTCCATGGAGTGTGTGTGTGTGTGTGTGTGTGTGTGTGTGTGTGTGTGTGTGTGTGTGTGTATTCATGGACAGTTAGGTTGTATCCGAGTCTTGACTATTGTAAATAATGCTACAATGAACATGGAGGTACAGATATCTCTTTGAGATATGACTTAATTTTCGTTGGATTTATACCCAGAAGTGAGATTGCTGGACCATATGATAGTTCTATTTGTAGTTTTTTGAGGAATCTCCATGTTTTCAATAGTAGCTATATCTTTACCTTCAGGCAAACATTGCACAAGAGTTCCCTTTTTCTACACCATTGCCAACACTTGTTATCTCTTTTGTTTTTGATAACAGCCATTCTAACGGTGTGAGGTGATATCTCATTGGGGTTTTGTTTTATATTCCATAATGATTAGTGATGTTGAGCACCTTTTCATGTACCTGATGGCCATTTGTATATCTTCTTATGAAAAATATCTATTTAGGCCCATTCTATTTATTGAGATATAACTGAAATATAACATTACATTAGTTTAAGTTGTACAACATAATGATTTGATATTTGCATATATGTATTGTGAAATGATTACCACAGTAAGTCTACTTAACATTCATCACCATACATAGTTACAAAATATTTTTTCTTGTAATGAGAACTTTTAAGATCTATTCTCTTAGCGACATTCATATATGCAATATGGTTTTATTAACTCTAGTCATCATGTTGTACATTACATCCCCATGGCTTATTTATTTTAGAACTGGTAATTTGTACCATTTGACCACCTTCACCCATTGTGCCCACCAACACCCCACCCCCTGCAAGATTTCCTTCTTTTTCATGGCTGAATAATATTCCATGATATAACTACCACTATCAACACCAATACTCACTACAAATTTCACATTTCACATTCTTTTATCCATTCATCCATTGATGGACACTTAGGTTGATTCCATGTCTTGGCTATTGTAAATAATGCTGCAGTGAACATGGGGGCATATTTGTCTTTTCAAGTCAGTGTTTTTTGTTTCCTTTGGATAAATACCCAGAAGTGGAATTGCTGAATTATACGGCAGTTCTATTTTTAATTTTTTGAAGAAACTCTTTGTTTTCAACAGTGGCTACACCAATTTACACTCTCACCAACATTGCACAAGTGTTCTTTTTTCTCCACACCCTCAATAATACTTGTTATTTCTTCTCTTTTTAATAATAGCCATTCTAACAGGAGTGAGTTGATATCTCATTGTGGTTTAATTTGCATTTCCCTGATGATTAGTGATGTTGAGTTCCTTTTCTTACACCTGTTGTCCATCTGTACACCTTCTTTGGAAAAGAAGATGTTCTGCCCATTTTTAAATCAGATTTTTAAATTTTGCTATTGAGTTGTATAAATTCTTTATATATTTGGGGTGTTAACCCCTTATCGGATATATGACTTGCAAATATTCTCTCCCATTTGGTAGGTTGCCTTTTCATTTTATTGATGGTTTCCTTCACTGTGCAGAAGCTTTTTAGCTTGATGTAGCCCCCTTGTTTATTTTTGCTTTTGCTGCCTTTGCTTTTGGTTTCACATCCAAAATTCATTGCCAATACCAATGTCAAGGATCTTACCACCTATGTTTCCTTCTAGAAGTTTTAAGGTTTCAGGTCTTACATTCAAGTCTTCAATCCATATTTAGTTAATTTGGGAGGTACTGTGTAAGATAGTGGTCAAGTTATCCCAGCACTATTTATTGAAGAGACTGTTTTTTCCCCATTATATGACTCTTTTGTAGTAAGTCAATTCACCTGTATGTGTGGGTTTATTTCTGGGCTCTCTATTTTGTTCCATTGATCTGTGTGTCTGGTTTTGTGCCAGTATCATACTGTATTGATTACTACAGCTTTGTAATATAGTTTAAAATCAGGGAGCATGATGCTTCTAGCTTTGTTCTTTCTCAAGATTCCTTTGGCTCTTTGGGGTCTTTTGTGTGTCCATACAAATTTTAGGATTGTTTGTTCTATTTTTGTGAAAAATGCCATGGGAATTTTGATAGGCATTGTGTTAAATATGTAGATTGCTTTGAGTTGTATGGACTTTTTTTTAAATTAATTAACTTATTTACTTTTTATTTTTGGCTGTGTTGGGTCTTCGTTACTGTGTGAGGCCTTTCTCTAGTTGCAGTGAGCATGGGCTACTCTTTGTTGCAGTGCTTGGGCTTCTCATTGCTGTGGCTTCTCTTGTTGTGGAGCATGGGGTCTAGGTGCGTGGGCTTCAGTAGTTGTGGCTTTCAGGCTCTAGAGCGCAGGATCAGTAGTTGTGGTGCACAGGCTTAGTTGCTCTGCAGCATGTGGGATCTTCCCAGACCAGGGCTCGAACCCATGTCCCCTGCATTGGCAGGCAGACTCTCAACCACTGTGCCACCAGGGAAGCCCCAACTCTATATTATTTTTAAGGGGTATTTTAATTTACTCTGTGCCTGGCACATGGTAGGCATTCAACAAAAGCTTAACATTCCTTCAGTCAAGGACTATTTATTGAATGCCTCCTATAGGCTGGGCACTACCATGACAGATTCAGTATCCCAACCTCATAGAACCTACAGCCTAGTTTATAGATTTTTTTTTTTTAAGGCTATTTCTGTAGTGTGATCCGTAGTATTACCAAACATATACACCATTTACTTCTTTTTTTGTTCCCACTGCCTTTATTACTAATATAAAAAATGTTAAAAAGAAAAAAATTAATTCTCAGTTCTCCAACAGCTCTCATCCCTCCCTCTTGCCTACACAACTCCCGACACATTTCATCAGGGCCAGCTCAAAACTGAACCTGTTCACTGCCATTTTCACAGGAAATAACCAGTGCCAGGGATGTAGGGGAAGACGGTTGGAAGAGGGCAAAAGTACTGTCGCCAAGTTCCCCCACAGGAAGACCAAGTGGAGATTCACTGAATTCAAACGAAAGGGCTGGTGGCCTAACAATAATGTAGTCTAACTAAAATGGGTTGGAGAGGAGATAGGGTAGGCCCATCCAAGCCTTTAGAGGACCTCTCTCGGGCCTGTGTCAAACCCAGAGAAACTGACACCGGGAGAATGGGGAGGACCAGGGAGGCAGTCTTGTGGACACACTTCTCCCATGTCAGGAGGTGGGGAAAGTATAGAGGGCACTAACAGCCCCACGCATTTTGGCAAACTTACTCTAGTGTTGGGAAGTCACAGAAATGCCGCGGACAAGGAGAAAGGCCTTGAGGGGATGCACAGTTTCACAAGGTACAGTGATCACAGACCACAGTGGTGGGGATCATGCTGCTGACACAGAAACCACAAAATCCAAAAGCAGGGAGCATGGCCTCTCAGGAGTAACTCTGCACCAGTCATCCCAACTTGACCCCAGGTCAGACAACCTGGTGAGTGGCACGGAGCAGCTGACAACATTGCGGGGGGAGGGGGTGTCACATAAAAAGGACTTAGAACAAGCAGCTTGAAGAAGGGAATAGTAGGAAACTGCTCCAGGGCTCTAGGAATCCAGGGCAATACCGAGGGCTGGGTGGATAGATGCACAAGACATGGCACCAAAGAGGTTTCCTGTTCCACAGTCAGCTGGCGAGGGGGAAGAGGATCCAGGAGGCAGTTGAATGGAGCAAAGATAGCGTCCGGGAGGCGAGTCTCTAGAGGCCGGATCGGAAGAAAGTGTGCACACCGTGCACCAGTGATGGAACACGATTCTGGATCGCAAGTAAGGGACATGATGGTGGGGTTGAACTGACTGAGGGCGGCGGGTGGAACAGCCTCACGGTAGCCATAACGGCCACAGGGAAGTATATGGCCGCTAGGTCAGAGAGCTCCTTCCAGTGTGGATGGGAAGGCACAGTCTCACAGAGAAGGCCCATTGACGCCTGGGTGATAGAAGGCACAGAGGTCCTCGTATCGACAGTGGCCCTTTTTGGCAAAGTGTCGGCAGACAGGGCGGTCGAATTTGTCTGACTTGGGGTCACCAGTCTTTCCACTGGCCCTGGGGGAGGGCCCAAAAGGCTGGGGGGGGGGTCCAATGGGACTCATCCTCATCTCCCAGCTCTTCCCGCTCTGGCAGTGGGGAGGGGTGGGGGGACTGCTGCTACGGCATCGACGGCTACTGATTCTGCTTCTTTCGTTTTGGCATCATGCTTGTGGCAATCCATCGACTGCTTTTTAAGCCTTTTAAATGTTATTTGCATATAGCCCCTTATCTACGTTGTGTAATTCTTTGGTCCTTTGCTGTATGGTACCCACACCCTTTTGAGGGTGTGGATAATGAGGTTGAGTTTTCTGCCTCTCCTGAGTCCTTCATGCCCTTGGGCCTCTGGGATGCGCAGTGTCGTGGGGTCCCCTAGAGAGCCAGCTGGGTGGTTCCTAATGGCTGGTGCTCTCATGTACACTGCAGGGACCCATCCAGTGTGGGCATAAGTGCTCTTTGCTCCCTCCTTTCTTATAGCCCAGTCTTTGGGCTCCAGCAGTCAAAGCCGTGAGACATATGAACAAAGGCACTTGAGCAAACATGCAGGAGTTTCTGGTTTGGTGGGCAGCTTTTTTGAGCAAATATACCAAGGTATAAGAGGCATAAGACAAGGGGTGTGGAATGAAATCTTCCCACCCTACTTTTCTTCATTGGTCAGCATTCTCTTTAGTCCTTTGAGGTTCAGACAGGTGAGTCAGAAAGGTAAACTGGAGAGCTTGGGCTGTGTGTCTGTCTTTGTCTTGACTCTACCTGTATTGGGCTACGTTGAGTGTTTTGGGTCCTTTGGAACTTGAGAAAACATAAGAGCTGCAAAATTTTACTGATGGGTAGTTATGAAATATCCATGGTTCCTGGGTGATTTTCTGATGTGGAACACCTAAACCCAGAGACTGACTGTAATCAGTTGGATATAGTGTTCTCCCAAAATTCACGTATACCTGGAACCTCTGAATGTGACCTTATTTGGAAATAGGATCTGTGCAGATGCATTTCGGGTAAGAGTTGAGATGAGATTCTTCTGGATTAGGGTAGCTTATCCCATTAAAGTGTCCTTCCAAGGCACGGAAAAGGTCACATAGACATGCACATAGAAGGACATGTGAGGAGAGAAGCAAAGAATGGAGTTTTGCTGCCACAAGTCAAAGGATGTCTGAGGCCACCAGAAACTGCAAGAAGTGAGGAACTATTTCCCTGTGAAAATTATAACAACACAGGCTAACCCTTAAGTGACGCTCACTCTGGGCCAGGTGTGACTCTACGTGTTTCCACATACAAACTCACTTAACCCCTGTAACAACTGTATGAGCTTGGTGCAACTGTCATTGCTGTTTACAGGAGACCAAACTGAGGTACAAGGAGTTTAACCTTTGTCTGAAGTCACACTGCTTGTAAGAGTGGAGTCAGGATGAAACTCAGGTGATCTGGCTCCAGAGCCCTTGCTCCCCAGCATTTCTCCAAACCAAAATAACTTTTCAGTCGGGACCTGCTAATGGAAGGAACTCTAGAAAGTCAAGGGCCTTCAGATTTCATGCACTGACATCAGGAAGAGATTACCCTGTGGATGTGAAACTGCTGGGAATCAGGTGTTGCAGAGGTAAGCGCCTCAAGGGGGCCTGTGAACGCGCTGCTGAGAGGCTCCGTTCTGCTCCGGCACCTCCGTGCAGGCACTGCGTCAGGGGCTGGGATGGACGGAGGGATGGGACTGACTGCGAGGCCTCGCTGCCTGGTCAGAGGGGACAGACACACAAACTCTGAAATACCAGCATTGCGGTGAGTTCAAGGACAGAGGGACGCCCCATGCACAGCAACAGCACGAAGAGAGCGGGGACGCTAGGAGACGCTTCCTGGAGGAGAGGATGTTTGCCGGGGTCCTTTCAGGATGAGGAGAAGTTAACTGGTGAGAATATCCCAGGAAGGCGGAGCAGCAAACACCTAGGATGATCCGGAGAAACAAACCAGCCAAGTCAAGCAACGAAACCAAAACAAAACAAGGAATTTATTGTGATGGGGAGCCTTGAAGGGGTACGTGTTGAATTGGAGATGGAGGCAGGTGAGATTTGAAAGGCGTAGCCATCGGGCCAAGAAACTTGGAGTTTGTCCTGTAGCTGAAGGTTTATTAACAGGGAGAGGGTACAGTGGGTGTGTTTCAGATGGATCCCTCTGGTGACTGCGCCACTACAGGCAGACCAGCAAGGAAGTCTTTGGCGAGAAGAGATTCTAGATCTCAGGTCCTGTAAGGTGCTCTTCAAAACCTGGGTGCCCTGCTTTAAGAGTTTGGGGTGACACGGCTGTGACAATCCCCTCCTGGGCTGTTGACATGGTGCTTTAGTGTATAGAGGACTCTGAGAAGTCTACAGCAGAGGAACCTGGAGTTGTTTTAGGTCTTCCCTGTTCACACGCTGAGGAGCTGATGTCCCAGGAAATGCTGTCATTGTGCCAGAGAAGACAGGGCAGTGTCCACAGGGATAGATGTAAGATATGAAGGAGTACAGCACAAACTATATAATTAGCTAGAAATGGCTTTTGTTCTCAAGCAGCCAAGGGATATACATTCAAGGCACTGGTAACTTTTTATTTGACCCTCAACTGCTTTGTAATCCTTTCACAGAATATTGCAAAGTTTGGCTAGTTACACTTGATCCAAATTTTAGAGGAATTTGTAGGCTTTTATTTCCTTTCTCTTGGATCCTCTCTTCATGGATAAGGGTTGCTTCTAAAAACCATCCACTGATGTGACCCTGCTCTGTCCCAGTCTGGTAGCTAAGCCTATGGAAAAAATGAACTAGGGACTGAATTTTGAAGAAATGAAGGCACAAGAGCAAACATCCAACACTTGCTTTATTCACTAGTGATGCTCACCAGACAAAAGGATGGCAGGTCAGTGTACCTCATACCTTGCAATAAATCAATACTCTGTCAAATTGTGGGCAGGGGCTTCCCTGGTGGCGCAGTGGTTGAGAGGCCGCCTGCCGATGCAGGGGACGCGGGTTCGTGCCCCGGTCCGGGAAGATCCCACATGCCGCGGAGCGGCTGGGCCCGTGAGCCATGGCCACTGAGCCTGCGCGTCCGGAGCCTGTGCTCCGCAACGGGAGAGGCCACAAGAGTGAGAGGCCCGCGTACCGCAAAAAAAAAAAAAAAATTTGTGGGCAGCGGGGGAAGAGGGAAAGTTGCAGGACTCAGACTGATGGGGCATGGGAGGTGAAGAAAAGAAGGTAAAGGAGACCCACGACTGCCTTGGGGTTTGGGCGGTCGAGGCTTGATGGACAGTGGGGCCGCCATCTGGAGAAAGAGCAGATAGGGGATGCGGAAGCCCAAGTCGAGTTTGGATGTGCTGAGTTGGATGTGCTGGAGAGAGAGAGCCAGTTAGAGGGCTCAGATATCCAGGCTGCAGAGGGGGGATGAGACCACAAATGGGAATACAGGTGGAGGCCAGCGCCACAGGAGAGGATGCGGTCACCTGGTAAAGGCACAGAGGGTGAGAAGTGGGCTCGTGGAAACTTCATAAAAGCCTGGTAGGGATGGTCAAGGCACCTAGAAGACTTGCTCTGGAATGAATGAAATTAGAGCTATAACCTAGCCAACTGTACTGAAGTGAGTGTCTGCAAAAGGATGTAGACTCCTAAGGCCTCTGGTTCGTGGAGGAGCAGCCAACAAGCCCAGCCTCCTGCTCCTGTCCCTCCTTCAAGTTCTGTCCAGGGCAGGAAGTGATTTTTACATCCTGTACCTATGGGGAGCCTAATTGCTGGAGCTGTGAGACGGGACAATCGTCAGGCTTTTGTACAGACAGGACGAGGTGTCACTCAAGACCATCCAGTTTCCTTCTGCTTTGACTTGACGTCACCACACAAACTTCTGATTAGTAATTTGGGTTTCTGGGGATGCCAGCAAGGGGGCGGTGCCCTGGAGAGCCCAGCCTGCAGTATCCTATCACCGAGAAGTGGCCTCCCACTGGTAGTTCAATAACTCAGAGCCTGGCTGGTACATCGGCCTCCTGCAAGCCTGGTTCATATGTCCTTTGTGAGCCTGACCAATTCTAGGTACCAGGCACACCCATGATGACCACGGGAGACGCTTGCCATGACACTGTGTGAGGTCCAGAGGGGGCAGGCCACAAGCACGCACTTTGGCAACTGTCCCTAAGGGCAGCGCAGCTTTTGGGGTAAAGATAGATGTTTTGATGAAGGGGATAAAGAACAAATGACCTTTTGGAGAGAAATGGGATATCAAGTGAAAGCATACTGTTAAATTATTACAGGTGGTGTAGATGGCAACCATGATTATGACACAAACACAGACCTTGGACATCAGAGTTCAAAGACCATCCAAAGCATGACCCAGAAGATACAATGGAAAGGAGTTTGCTGCCTCTCAAAAGTTTCTCAAAGGAAAACTTAATCCAGGTTGTAGAAGAGTCTGAATAACCGCTGCTACTTAATATTGATGATAATAATAAGCACAGCTAAGCCTGTAAGGGTTTTCTCAGTGCCAAGCACTATCTACCTTCCATATACTGTATTAACTCAGTCTTCACAGTGACCCTGAGATACATGCTATTATCCCCATTTGACCTTTGAAGAAACAGGCACAGTGTGGTTGAGAAACTTTCTTAGGGACACACACCCCTCGTCCCTCCGTCATGGCCTCCTCCAGCCTCCTCTCACCTCTTCAGAGACTCTCTATAGCCCCCTCTCTCTATGTTCCAGGCGCGGCTCCCATTGCACCTTCAGCATGTGCGGGAGGGTTGGTCATTTCCCCTTTATACATCAGTTCTCCTCCGTGAGGGCCATTTCAGAAGTGCGAGGCTCAGCTTTGCCTTTGCCCAGCCCTGCCTTTGGGTTCACGTAGGAGGTTCTGAGAGCAGGACAGGTGTTAGCAAACAAGAAGGAACTGTTCCCCTATAAGCGCTGTAAATTACAAGAATACAAGCAGTACTACCTGAGGATCCCCCAAACCAAGCATCTTTTGAAAAGGAGATCAAATACTATGGAGCTCTGACATCTTAATGTTACTGATCTAGGTTCTTGGACCCTTTAATCAATAGAAATTGCTAAGGGGCCGGATGAGGATTTCAGGCGAGGCTTTATTGGGACTCCTGCTGCAGCACGAGGGAGGGAAAACCAGTAACAGGTGGCCTTGCTTGCCCCCCGAGGCGGGGTGGGCTGGTCCCTTAATTGGGGGGGTGGGGGAGGACTGGTGGGTCAGGCCAGAGGGGCGGCTTAGGTGGTCTGCCCGCCCCCCGGGTGGTGCCGTGTGCAGGGATCCTGCGCAGCCCCTGCTTTAGCTCCTCAGAAGTGGAAGCTGGGTTTTTGTCTTTTTGTATCTGTTGTTCATAATTTGCCCTAACTGAGCATTCAGGCAGCTATCTTTAGTCCCTTATAGTGTCTTTGTATTGGGTTGGCCAAAACGATCGTTCGGGTTTTATCCGTAACATCTTATGGAGTTTGTTGCTCAAAGAGTTGTCTGTCCAGGTGCAAGCACTGCAGCAAAGGGTCCCAAGTCCCAGCCTGTCTCATTAAAGGGCTCCATTCCTGAACCTTTTCTGCCCCCAGTCTTGCCAGTTTATTAGCATCGCATATCTATAAATATCAACACACATTAGTCACCACCTGTGACCCATTACTACTGTGAAAACATTCATAAACCCATGACATTTGGTTTAGACCCAGGCAGCGCTTCTCAGCCTTGACTGCCCATTAGAAGAATCACCTGGGGAGCTTATAATACTGAAGCCTAAGTCCCACCTTCAGGGATCCTGATTGGAGGATACATCCTGGGCATCCGGTTTTTAAAACTTCCCAGGTGTGAAAGTTACGGGAGGGTGAATAAAAGCCATTAAAGTCAGAGCCCCTCAGAGGTTTTTAGGATTCTGAAGGTTGAGTTTGGCTCCAACTTGCTCTGTGCGAGATGATGTCTAGTCTTGAAGAGACGGCTACCTAGGAGGCTGCATTAAGAGCTTCACCCAAGCTCCTTGCTGAGATAAAACTGAAGTCTGTGAAGCATCGCCTGGGATTTTGTTCAAAGTCTTTTTTCATCCATCTGCAGAATGAAGATTCGCTTCCCATGCTGCTGCGGACCTACTGAGGGAGGTGAGTGGATGCTCAAAAGCTGAGCAGAGGCTCTGGGCAGGAACAAAAATTGTTCACATGTATGAGTAGTTACCGTGCGCCAGGCGCTACTCAGGGCACTTTCAACATCAATTCACTTAATTCTCATACCAGTCCTAAGAAAGAGATATTATTGTGCCCATTTTACTGATAAAGAAACTGAGATACAGAGAAATTAAGTATCTCACCCAAAGTTACACAGCTGGTAAATCCCAGGATTTGTAATTCGACTGTTTGGGCTCTGCAGTGAAATGTAAGACCAAAAGGACAATGGTGGGGCATAGCCAAAGTGGACACATGAAATGCTCCTGGGATGACCATACTTTTTAGAAAGTTCTTTGCGGTGGCTTCTGGTCTCGGTTTGAGCAGGGATGGCCGTGAACCGGTGACAGCGTTTCATCACTCTTGGTGGGACCCAGTGACTAATAGTCTTGGGGGAATTCAGGATACAATAGGATTAGTCTCAAGCTGAGTCATACAGGTAGAAAACATGTGGGTTCAAGATGAATTGAGATTTACGTATGGATTACAGAGCAAGATCTAGCATTAAGGGACATAAGGAGGCTTGGGGACAGCCTTATCTTTTTCATTTGGGTGTCAAGGGGCATAGCAGGACCTTCCTGAAACTACCCAGTGGTACAGCTTTCAGAGGCGGATGTCTGAGCTGACAGATCACACTTAGGCATTTTAATTCTTTTTCTGTTTACAGCTGATGTTATCTTTATTGGTTAGAGGTAACAAGAATGTTTCTTGCTTTTCTGAACAAAGGTAGCAATTCCATACCAGAAATACTTTGGTTTGGCTCTTTTTTTAAGTTTCTTATTGAAAAAGTGATGTCCACTCGTAGAAAATTTAGAGAATACAGTTAAGCTGAAAGAAGAAAGTAAAAAGCTTAACCCTAAGTCAAAGTGTAACCACCGTTAGTGTTTTTGTTTATACCTCTTGGCACATACTCGGTACAATTTTAGTTTGCATCTTTCCAGTGTTTTTCACTCCCGGTTTATAAACTCCCTCTCACCCGTAAAATGAGGTCTTCTAACAAGTGCTGTTTCTTGCAAACACCCCTGCAGGCTCTCTGGAGTGATACTAAACAATCGTCTTTTTCTAACACAAGGGGATCAAACCAGGCCCTGCTACACCACTCAGCAGCCAACTTTAACTCATCAAAGGGCAAGGGGCCCTGGCCAGAAGGAATAAGCTTTGATAGATAGCAGAGTCTCCACCTGGAAAATTCCTGTATCAGATGATCCAGCTAACACTGGCCATACCTCTCCAGGTGGCCTGGCCTGGGTCCCTCAAGACTCTCTGACACCTCTGAATCCCTCCTCTTCACAGCCTGATGAGTAACATAAAAATGAGCTAAAATGGTATTCATACAAAAACCATAAATCCAAGTAGTATTTGTAAAGAGGGCTGCTTTAAGGGGTGCTTAGTATCCAGCTCTGCTGGCAGAGCAAGTCCTGGCAAATACATCAGATATTCAAACGGATACAGCACGTGTCAGTCCCTCGTGTTTGCCTAACACTGTACTGTGTTTTGGAGCACTTTGATGAACATTTCCACATTCCACCTTCACAACTATCCAGACAGGCAGGTAGATATAATTTCCATGTTCCTGATGGAAAACACGGAGGCTCAGAGTTTGGGACTTGTCTAAGGTCAGAGCACTAGTAAGTTACAAAATCGTAAATTCTCAAAAGTAGGAGAGAATCAGAAAAGCTCATCTAAACCAGGGGTAACAAATAGGACTAGAATTGAGTGGCTCTGATCCATTAGTGACCACCTGGGGCACTGTGTGAGCAAGGGTGGGATTAGTGGGAAATTGTAATGGCTGACTTCTTTTTAAGAAGTTTTATTGAGACATAATTGACATACAAGCCGTACATTTAAAGTGTATAATTTGATCAGTATTGACATATGCATACACTCCTGAAACCATCACCACAGTCAAGACAGTAAACATAACCATCACCATCAAAAGCTCCCTTGTGCCCCTTTTTCTTCCCTCCCACCTCTCCAGTCCCAAGAAACCTCTGATGTGCTGTCACTATAGATGTGTTCGTTTTTTCACGAGTTCTGTGTGAATGGAATCATGTAGTTTTTTTGGTCTAGGTTCTTTCCTTCCGCACGGTTATTTGGAGATTCATCCAGCTTCTTGTGTGTGTTAATAGTTTGTATTTTCATTGCTGAGTGGTATTCCATTGTATGTATATACCACAATGTATCCATTGGCTTGCTGATGGGCACATGGGTTGTGTCTAGTTTTTGACTTAAGAGCTTACTATTTTTTGAGTCCTTACTTTGGGCCAAACACCCTTCTAAGTGCTTTATATATATATATATCTCAAATCACTTAGTCATTCAGCCAATCACACAATATGAGGCAGGTGCTCTTCTGCTCCTCCTTTGTTGATGAGCTAACTGAAGCTCTATGTGGTTGAGTAAACTGCCCAAGGTCTTGCAGGTGTTAAAGGGCAGAGCCCGGATTCAAACCCAGACAGCGTGATTCTAGAGCCAATATTCTCAACTGTCCTGCTTAACTGTTACCAAAACTTAGCCACCCCTGTCATATGTCGGGGTGGGGATACGGCACTTGTACCTTGTATTTGCAGTGCCCAGGCTTTTTTTTCTTTTGCGGTACGTGGGCCTCTCACTGTTGTGGCCTCTCCCGCTGCGGAGCACAGGCTCCGGACACGCAGCCTCAGCGGCCATGGCTCATGGGCGCAGCCGCTCCGCGGCATGTGGGATCTTCCCGGACCGGGACACGAACCCGTGTCCCCTGCATCGGCAGGCGGACTCTCAACCACTGCGCCACCAGGGAGGCCCAGTGCCCAGGCTTTTAATAACTGCCATCATTTGTCATCTAAATGGTCCTACCACCTGCTTAAGTCCCCTTACAACATCTATTTCAGGTGTTCATTGAATGGAAAATATTTCTGGGTATGAATTTGTTTAGCACTAGCAATTTCTGTTCCAATGATAGAATATCATAACACGGTTGGCCTTATCTTTTTAAAAGAATACTTTTGACTTCTGAAAATCAACAAAAATCAGGAACACATGATTGCCACTGAAATTTGAAAGTTTAAAAAGACAACTCTTTTCCCAACAGTACAACTGGAAATGACTCAAGCCACCCTTTTCTGAGGGTACAGGGCTTTCTTGGAATGCGTTTTCGGAAAAGTTGTGTTGCTGCTTTTGATTCTTTTTGGCTCGCGTTCCTCAGTTGCAAGGATACTATGTGAATTGCAGTGATGCCCCGCAGCTCTGCAGCAGAGCTGGGCTCTCCCTGCCACTTGACCCTCTATTGTTTAAGGAGTCATATAAAGAAGATTTGGTTCCTTCAAGGGAAATGAGAGCCACAGGTCCATGGCTGGCGATGAAGACAGTGCGTTACCAGCCAGACCAGGACACCCTGTAAACAATAACCTGCCTGGGTATGCCCTGCCTGCTGAGCCTGTCTTCCTGTTCAGCTTTTGTTGAAATAAACATGAACTTGAGGACAACCAGCTTTTCTGCATCTCTAGTCGGGGAGTTGAAAGAGCAAGGTTGAGCTGGTGGTTCCAGCAGTGAGCTGGTCCAGCAAGATGGACTGGTATTCAGCTGAGAGAGAATGTTTAGTGGAGACCTACCATGTGTCTGCCCTGTGCCCGGGCTGTGGGTACCTGGCAATTGTGCAGATGTTGTTTCAGTGCTCATACAGTCTCAGACATTCAGCAAGAAAAAAACACAATAGATTCTAAGCACGATCTGTTCTATGCAGGACAAGCATAGAGCACAGAGCATGCATGGGGTCCGGGAAGGGTGGGGGGGGGTCATCCCTGAGTCAGGGGCAAAGGCTAGGGCTTCCCTGAACCACGGACAGTTAGCTGAGACCTGAGGTGTGAGTCAGGATTAGTCAGATGAAGAGCCTGTGAAGAGAGTGAGAAAGAGAAGTGTTTAAGGTAGAAAAATGGGCAAGTGTGAGGAAGCCCTTAGTTCGGTTGGAGAAACAGAAATAAGGCCATTGAATTGGAGTGAAGGAGCAGGAGGTAAGATGGGGCCAGGTGAGGCCCATTGTGCTGATGAGGAAAATGAGGCTCTGGGAAGCCCCTACTGTGCCTATGCTTTGGTAGCTGGAACTCGCAATCATCACTCATCTTCACACAGCATTTGACCATGTCGTCCCCCTTTATTCCTGTAAGTCCTTAAAAATGTGCCCATTTTAGAGATAAAGAAACTGAGGCTCAGAACATGTTTTCTCAAGAGGACATAGCCAGAGGCATCCGAGCCAAGACTTGAATGCTGAAGTTCCACCTCCGAAGCTGTCACTGCCTTGGCAGCGACTCTCAAACTTGCATCGAGTGTGAGACAATGCTTAGAAGCTTTTAAAAAAAAAAAAACAATTCTGACCTCAACCTCAAATTATCTAAGTGAGACCTTAGGCAAGTCACTGGTCTTGAACCACTTCAGCTTCCTGATCTGCAACATAAGGGAGCAGATACTCATTTTCTATAGTGAGAGGTCAATAGAGGATGCCTGATCCCGAAAAAAATGTGGCATTACAAGCGTGGTATTTGGTGGCATGGAGGTTATCAGCCAGATACAAGGAAAGATTGCCTCTAGGGAGGGTAAGATGGTGGTGAGGTCTAGAGACTGCTGTTCGCCTTCATAAGCCTTATAGAATTAGTTGACTCTCTAACCTATATGCAACTCTAACCTTCTAAAAATTAAAAAAAATTTAAATTAAACAGGGTGGGGATTGGACTAGATAACCTTTAAGACCCAATCCTCCTCTATCATTCTGTGCTTTGTCAGAATTTCAGATTAAAATTCAAGTGCAAGAGAGGTATTACCTGTTGTGCCGACACTGAGGAACTGGTTAACAGCTAAGAGCAAGGTGGCAAAGAGGAAAGGGGAGGACGTAGGAGAAATATTTACTGAGCACAGACGACTGCTCTGAGCACATTTCTGTCTTCATCTCACTGAGCTGCCATTGCAACCCTGGGAGGTAGGTTGTCATTATTGCCCACGTTTAAAGATCAGGGGAGTTAAGTAACTTACCCAAAGAGACAGCTGATGAGGCTCAGAGCCTGGATTTCTAGATTTGATTGTGCAAGCCTGTGGTTGTTTCTTGTGTTGACCTTTGATTAAAGCCAAGGGTAAGCTGGGACGAAGAGAGAGAGTGGCATGGACATATATACACTACCAAATGTAAAATAGATAGCTAGTGGGAAGCAGCCGCATAGCACAGGGAGATCAGCTCGGTGCTTTGTGACCACCTAGAGGGGTGGGATAGGGAGGGTGGGAGGGAGGGAGATGCAAGAGGGAGGAGATTTGGGGATATATGTATACATATAGCTGATTTACTTTGTTATACAGCAGAAACTAACACACCATTGTAAAGCAATTATACTCCAATAAAGATGTTTTAAAAAAAAATGAAAGAAACTCTGAAAAAAAATTAAAAATAAAGCCAAGGGCAACACTTAGCTCCCCACCACCTCTCCCAACCCCCTGGTTCTGCAGGGACGACCCACCCCCTTACCCTCACCATGCAGTGTGGCTTCCCGGTGATCTGATTTGATGTGAGGAGAGAACTTAGAATACCTATAAGAATAAAGTGTTAGATTAGAATTCTTTAGAGACAAGTAATAGCAACCCACTGGAGATGTAAACAAAGACTGGAAATTCACTTAAGTGAATTCACTTAAGATACAGGGCTTCTTAAAGAGCCCAAGAGCAGACTAGAGTTGGATCTTGGGAAGCAGTGGATCTTGGAACTAGAACGTTCCTGAAACTGTCTCTTTTCTTCTTTCTATGTATCTGCTAATCAGTTTCCCCTATTTCCCGAAGTCACCTGGCAGAATAAAGCTGCTTTATAGCTCTCCCCCTCCCCGACCCTAGTGCTCATTGTTACCTGGTAAGAGTTCCAGCCGTGGAGACAGTGCTTCAGTCCACCAGGCCCTGGGTTGAAATTCCAGGGAAAGAGAATTTGAGTGGTGCATCCCTGGTCCAATCAGTTATACCCAGAGAACGTGACCATAGTGTATGAATATGCCTGCTAGAGTTCATGTGTGTGTGGGGGGGTGGGGTGCGGGGCGGGGTGTAGATCAATTCCATGAGAAAAAGTGAAGGTAGAGTCACTTGCTCACACGCTTCACTAAGTCTGACCTAGTGGAACGTAACACCCTAGAGTTCCCCTTCCCTTTCTATTCCTACTTTGCAGGAGAAAAAAAATAAGTCAGTAGTAATGATAAAATAAAACTGAACAAGCAAAAAAAAAAGTTGGTCTACAACTGCCTTTTGAAGCATGTGTTAGAGTAAATTTTTGTTTGCACATGTCAGAAACCAAACGCAACAAAAAGGACATTTAATGTTCATGTGAAGGGGGAAGTATAGATGTTAGACTGCCTTCAGGCATAGCTGGATCCAGGAGCTCAAATAATATCTTGAGGACTCTGCCTTTCTCTCTTGCCCCCTCTCTGCTCTACCATCCTCTCCACGTTGGCTTCATACGTAGCTTCCACAAATGGCTGCTTCCATGAAGCTGGGATAGAGGACCGCAGGCAGCCCTAGCGTAAAGTTCACCATCTTGGAACAGTGCTACTCAATGAGAGGAGTTTGGGTGGGGGGCAGCAGCACCCCCCTAGAAGTCATCTTGGAAATCTGCGGGGATGGTTGGAGTTGGTGGGGAGCTAGTGCTTGAGTTTCATGCTACACATCCTGCAGAGTACGGGGCACTCCTATACAAAGAAGAATTCTCATGTTCTACACAAATTTCTAACATCCCACTGGACATTCATGTCAGTGGAAAGCCTATCTATAATGAACTGAGTCTAGACTCTGCAAATGACTTTATATATAAAATGGGGTTATCTTTAATTGAGATGTATATAACATAATGACATAACATTACAACATGATTCAATACCTATATATATTGTGAAATGATCACTACAATAAGTCTAGTTAATTTCTATCACCACACATAGTTACACATTTTTTCCTTGTGATGAGAACTTTTAAGATCTATGCTCTTAGCAACTTTCAAATATACAATATAGTATTAACTATAGTCACCATTGCATTATATTCCCATGACTTTTTTATCACTGGAAGATTGTACCTTTTGACCTCTTTCACCCATTTTGTCCACCCTCCACCCTTGCCTCTGGCAACCACCATCTGTTCTCTGTATATGTGAGCTCAGGCTTTTATCCTTTTTTAGATTTCGTAAATAAGTAAAAGCATATGGTATTTGTCTTTCTCTGACTTATTTCATT